>NW_026652289.1:90357043-90832883 GCF_009828535.3 Hylobates moloch | reverse complement strand
TGCTATTGTGAATAATGCCGCAATAAACATACGTGTGCATGTGTCTTTATAGCAGCATGACTTGTAGTCCTTCGGGTATATACCCAGTAATGGGATGGCTGGGTCAAATGGTATTTCTAGTTCTAGATCCCTGAGGAATCGCCACACTGACTTCCACAATGGTTGAACTAGTTTACAGTCCCACCAACAGTGTAAAAGTGTTCCTATTTCTCCACATCCTCTCCAGCACCTGTTGTTTCCTGACTTTTTAATGATGGCCATTCTAACTGGTGTGAGATGGTATCTCATTGTGGTTTTGATTTGCATTCTCTGATGGCCAGTGATGATGAGCATTTTTTCATGTGTTTTTTGGCTGCATAAATGTCTTCTTTTGAGAAGTATCTGTTCATGTCCTTCGCCCACTTTTTGATGGGGTTGTTTGTTTTTTTCTTATAAATTTGTTTGAGTTCATTGTAGATTCTGGATATTAGCCCTTTGTCAGATGAGTAGGTTACAAAAATTTTCTCCCATTCTGTAGGTTGCCTGTTCACTCTGATGGTAGTTTCTTTTGCTGTGCAGAAGCTCTTTAGTTTAATTAGATCCCATTTGTCAATTTTGGCTTTTGTTGCCATTGCTTTTGGTGTTTTAGACATGAAGTCCTTGCCCATGCCTATGTCCTGAATGGTATTGCCTAGGTTTTCTTCTAGTGTTTTTATGGTTTTAGGTCTAACATGTAAGTCTTTAATCCATCTTGAATTAATTTTTGTATAAGGTGTAAGGAAGGGATCCAGTTTCAGCTTTCTACATATGGCTAGCCAGTTTTCCCAGCACCATTTATTAAATAGGGAATCCTTTCCCCATTTCTTGTTTTTGTCAGGTTTGTCAAAGATCAGACAGTTGTAGATATGTGGCATTATTTCTGAGGGCTCTGTTCTGTTCCATTGATCTATGTCTCTGTTGTGGTACCAGTACCATGCTGTTTTGGTTACTGTAGCCTTGTAGTATAGTTTGAAGTCAGGTAGCATGATGCCTCCAGCTTTGTTCTTTTGGCTTAGGATTGACTTGGCGATGCGGGCTCTTTTTTGGTTCCATATGAACTTTAAAGTAGTCTTTTCCAATTCTGTGAAGAAAGTCATTGGTAGCTTGATGGGGATGCCACTGAATCTATAAATTACCTTGGGCAGTATAGCCATTTTCACAATATTGATTCTTCCGACCCATGAGCATACCATTTCTAAACGAGCTCTTCTAGAAGAGAAAATAGCAGGGAATCCTTTTGACATAGTATACAAAGCCTGCATTACCCTGACACTGAAACCAGACAAAGATTTGTAAGTAATAAAATTTACTATATCATTAATAAATAGGCATAAAACAATCCTTACCAAAATAAAAGAAAATCTAGTTATGACTAAAAATATGATCAAGTATGATGTATCCTATGATTACAGCATCATTTTCACATTTGAAAAATCAAGCGATGCAAAGCACTGTATTGGCAGATTTTAAAAGAAAAACAAAGTCCTACAATTGTCTAAATAGATACGGAAAAAATGTACAGAAAAAAATTGTATACAGAAACAACTGTAAAATTCTACATCCATTCATGAAAACAGAATTCTTATCAAATGAGTACTAGAGGGAACATCATCTGTTTCGCTTGGTTTCCTGTGTTACACTGTGAATGCTAAATTCAGGAGTTAGTAAATATCCAAAGATGAAATTACATAGTTAAATGTGGGCTGCTTTCTCTTTGGTTCCTTTTTCTCTGTGATCTGGATTCTCAAGTTCTAGCTTAAGGGTCAGTTTTTGCCTCCTCAGCCCAGAGTGACTGTCCCAAGCTTTAGGTCACTCCTGTCTGGCTTCTATATTGCTGGTTGTATATTGGCAAATGTTATGAAAAGAAAAAGAGTGAAGGCAAGTTACAGCATTCACATCACCTCCACACGTAGCCCCACCATGCCCACATCTCTCCAGGATCTCTTCCCCTCAAGCCCTCACTACCTCCTTTGTTCTGTTATGCCTCCAAATATCTGTTTTTTAAATTTATTCCACATCTACAGGGTTTTTTTTCCTCAGTAGAGAGGTTAGTTTAATACAAGTTACTTATTCCATCATAGTTGGAAACAGAAGTCTGTCTTTACTTACATTTATAGTCTATTTTTAGACATACAGGCTGATTTTATATTCTGTGTAATAATTTCAATATTCGAACTTTTAGGGGCCCTGATTTTCATGTTGTTATTGTTGTTGTGTTTTGTTTTTGACTGCTCTCTTTTGGTCGTGGAGACCTACACACCCTGCCCAACCCCCAGACTACCCATTTAATATTTTGTTACTATAAGCTTATCTTCCTTTGAGATGTAGGCTGAGGGTCGTCTACTCCACAAATGATTAGCATTTACTTCTACCATACATCTGGAACACTACTATGCTAGGAAGATTTGAGATTAAAATCTTTATATCTTAAACCAGCTTTTGCTGGTTTAAGTGTAAATTTGGTAACTTTGGTAAATTTGGTAAATTTGGTGTACAAATCTATGTGAGAGTTTGTTGTAGGTTTCCAAAGCAATTTTTTTTTCTTTCCTCTGCAAAAAAAAATGGTTTGAGACAAGGGATTTTTCTAAATGGTTTCCTGGGAAGAAAAGCAATCTGATTTATTTCTAGATGGCCTTATGCCAAAATACACCCATTGGAAGTTCTAGCCTAATGCCAACATAGAGTGATGTCTTTTTAGATTTCCTACCTGAATTTGTCCTGGGCATTGTCTCATGTCTTCTGGGAGACTGTGAAAGCCCAGTACTAAGTTCATTTAGATTTGGTAAGTGTCTTCATGGTGAAACTCAAATTCACTTTCCTCTTTATCCCTCTAGGTTCTCAGGTTTGCTGAGTTTTTGATTGCTTATATTCTTTTTTCTTATTGCCATCCCTTTACTATATTTTTTAAAAGAGAGTTTAAAATACTTTTTCCATGGTGTTTAGTTGTTTTTAAGGGAAGAGTTGGGAAGAATCTGTAGACCTCTTGACTTCAAGAAACAGATGTATATAGTCAGTTTCACGTATATTACTCTAGTTGATTGTCATGATTACCTGTGTATAGATGTCATTATTATTGACATCACATAGGTAAGGACACTGTCATCCAAAGAGAGTGACTTACCCTGAATCCACTCTGAGAACACAACAGGGCTTTTCTTCAAATCAGATTTTCTGACACCAGACCTCACGTTCTTTTCATGAGACCTTACCGCACATTGTTGCACCTGTTGGGAATAATAAGTTTGGCTTCTAAAAGGTCCATTAGCTCAAGACTTGGAAAAATAACCAAATTTCTACCCTGGGCTCCACATAGCTCTAAAATTTATTTTGATTCATCAGACAATCCCAGTTTAGTAAAGACATAGACATCATCATTTGTGCAGCTATTCAGACTGGCATCACCAGACATTCTCCCTCAAAAGAAGATCTCTCAACAGCAGCATAATGTCAGTGTTGGCTGCCTCCCAGAGAAAATTAATCATAATACCAGAAGTTAGAAAGATCTTACACAGATTTCAGGCATATTGTATTTCTTTACCTTAACATCCACATTCTCCCTGCTGTGTTTCATTACAAAATCCAAATATCACACAAAAACATAGCTACACTCCTTGGTATATATATATATATATATATGTGTGTGTTTTAATCAAAAATCGTTGATCCTTGTGATATTGGCCCTGCAGGCAAAAATTCCCTTTTATGTCAAAGAAATTCCACCCTATCACCACTATGAGATCCGTTCCAGTTGGTAAAAACATTTCCAGTAAAATAAAGGGGGAAATAGCGTACTTAAATGAAACAAACATACAATTTGATGATTAGCAGAAGAGTTTTTACATGAATGAAATCTTCATCATCCTCCTCCTGAGATTTTAGAAAGTGCATAATAATTTTTGGCTATATTTGTTATATAAAGTTATTGTCATAAGGCTTTGTATCTTTCCTTTGTCTGCCTTGTTTTAACCCTTCTGAGACTGGTCATTCCTGTTTGGAAATCCATATACTATATTTGTCTACAAATAATGATAATACATTGCTGGCTTTGGAAATTCTTGCAGATGTTGGTTGCTGTTTTTGTTTTGTTGCTGAATTACATTTGTCTAACAACTTGTACATTTGTTTTGCCAGTGTCTAGATGTGCACCTGTCTTATTTCATTTTATCAGATTCGCTAGCTTTTCAGAGAGGGTCAGAGCATTAAGGAAAGTTACATCTAAGAAATTTATGAAAAAATAAAATGAAATGTTTTTTATTCCCATCCGGATTTATTACATTTGTATGGGACTTGATGTTCTAATGTAAATATGGACAGCAATGCCGTATATTAGTACCCAAATTTCCCTACAGTTAGGGAAAACAGCAATACCTTTTCCATGCCTCCACACCCAGATACACAGAGAACCATAGATAAGGCATTGCTGTTGTTCTTGTTTTCCTAATTTAGATTAATTTAGATCACTACAGGGATAGTGATCAGTTAAGAAACTCTCAAATGCACACAGCTCCAGAAGAATTCAGACCTTCTTCACTGTGGCAGAATGTTTGATTTTATAATGCTGTGTGTAATTGTGTCTTTTGAATCCTTTTGATAGAATTGAGGAAAAAACACGTGCAGTTCTAAAAACGACTGTCATGTCCCTTGCCTCTTCTCTCCATGCTCAATCTAGTTGATCTACTTCTGCATTCTGGTACCAAATCATTTCATTATTTAGTTGGCTTATTATCAAGCAAAACTTGTTGCCAGTATGGTTCTAACCTTCTGATATATTTTGAATAATTGGTCCTTTTTGCTTAATAATAGTATATGATAAGCGTGTGACTGTTGAATAGCTGGGCTCAAGTCTCACATCTACTAATTTTAGAGGTGCGACTTAGAACAAGTTATTTGACCTTTCTGGTTCTTCATTTCTGCCCTTTTTAGATTCTATAAAATGAGGCTAATTATTCATACGCTGTAGGGTGTTTGTGATAAGAAAATAAAATGATATATGTTAAAGTGTTTGGGACATAATAGACACTCAATAAATGTTAGTTCCTTTGTCACTCAGAGTTCTGGCACAATATAGATTATGTACACAAAAGCTAATTAGATATAATTTAATTAATGTGCTTTATACAGAAGTTAAGGAATGAAAAGCAGATGGTGACACACACAGGAACTAACCACAAGTGTTATCAACACTAGACCTAAAGAAATAGAAGGATCCTGTCCCCGAAGAGAGTGAGAGCTATACATATGTGTGAGGGGCTGCTTGACAGGATCCATGGCCTTTAGTAGAAGAAAACAGCCACTGCTGAAATCTCCCCTGCCAGGGGTACAGGAAGGGTAGATGCAGGCAGAAATAATAGCCCAGTCTCTCTGTCTTCATACCCTCTGATGTACTGCTGGATTCTTTCATTGATTGATCCCAACTGGAAGTTAGAGGACAAGGAAACCCAAATAATACTGCCAGTAGCCACCACATCACTGGAACAGAGGGCAGAAGGAGAAGGCTGAATGATGAATCTAAAGGAGCAAATGAACTGTTAGCACAGCTTCTTTTCTTCACCTTCTACTTCTATTACTCTAATGTTCTATTTATCTACATCGATCACTTTTTCCACTATTGGCTTTCAGTAGAAGATGAGGTCTTGAAAGCCAGGATGGCATGTCTTCATCATGCCAGCATTTCCTAAAGGATGTACCATTAAACAATTTGTGTATGAAAAATGCAACCTACTATATATAACCCTTTGCAGAAACACATTAGCAGCATAAATGTGCTTATAAAAGCTCTTAGCAGTTCTGTAGGAAATAAATAATAGTAAAAATAAATATTTACTCACGTAGTTATTTTTCAAGGACTATAACTAATACATAACCACTAGTTCCTGGAAATGCATTTTTGAAAATTATTGCACCCCTAATGCCAAGCCCAGGTTGCAGAATATACTATACACTCAATAAACATTGAGTGAATGCATAAATCATGGAATAGCTCTATGAGTGGGTCCTGAACTGATCTTGCTAAAGAACCATCTTGCCAAATTGTTCTTGCTGAAGAATCTTCTCGTCACTTTTTCTCTTCAGAAACTGGAATCTTGCCTCTTACATGTAGTCTGATTAACTACACTCATTTTCTTGAAAGGTTCCTACGTGGCTAGCCACGCATGGGTGACCTGGTTGCATTATGAGTAGACATCATCATCAGTCATCAGAATCTCTACAATTTTCTTCTATTTAAGATTCCCATGACTGTCTATGTTTGGGGAAATCTTAACACTCTTTGGAGAAATGCCAAGACTACTGGGTTCAACTGGCTCTGAACTCAGAAGATGCCAATTTCCAGCCATCTGCATTAATTTCCTTTTGTAACTTGTATTTGAGTGTTCCTTTGGCATTGATCCTATCCTATTGGATAAAACTAGTTTCCAGCCTCTCCCAGTGAATGCTGATCGCTACCTTCTCTTCCAAACATAAAATCTTGAGCATGCAGTACCATCTGACTTATCTATTGTCTAGATCAATAAATCCATAAGGATAAGACAGATTTCTGTAAAGCTACAGGCCCTCTCTCCACCATCACAGCCCCTTTCTATATTTAAGTAACTTTAAACATACAATCAAAGCAAAACTGGCATAAGAGAGCCAAATTTAATGAGTGAACAGAAGAGCTGAGGAAGACAGGCTTCTAGAGGAGATTAACTGTATTTTCTCAAGACAGGTCCTAGGGAGGGGAAGAACAAGAAAGAATAAGAGGCCAAGAGAAGAAAGAGAACTCTTAGAGAAGAGATACGATTCTTTAATAATTGCTCAAGTTCAGCAATTACCAAGGTCCTTATTTGGTGACAATGAGACAAGACCGTTTAGTGAAGGAAAAATGTTCATCATTATACAGAAATGTATGCACACTTGAGATTTAGAATAGCAAAGACAATAATCTGAAGGCAGCAGAGATTCTGACCATAATGAGACGTGCTTCCATGACTTCAATTTAGAAAATTCCTTGGATGATATGAGGCTGCTTTCTGCATTTTAAAAAGGATACATGCATACATACATGAAGATTAAAGTTTTTCCCTTCTTTACATAGAAACATGTCAGCATATGCTGCAAAGTCATGGAGAGAAGAATGCGTACTTCGTGCTCCTCCCCCAGTTATCAGCTGAAAGAATCACTGGCTTAGAATTCAGTCTCTATTTTTGTATTGGTGAAGGTTTGATCAGGGAAGCAGAACCACCTGGAGTTATGTGGAAAAAGGAATTTATTATAGGGACCAAAAAGTACACATTGTAGAAGGTGATAAAGAAGTGTGTGATAAGCTCTTGTATGTGGTGGTGGTCATGAAGTTTTGTAAGTCAGCAGAGTGAGCACTGGGAAGAAAACTGGGACATGAAACAAAGGAGAGTGAGAACAAACTGGAACTTGGGAGGACATAGTAAAACCCACGTCTGCATCCACTCTCAATGATGTAGTGTTTTGGAGAAGAAGCTGGTGTCGTTCATCCCTAAGCTGCACACATGCCTGGCTTAGGCCTCAGAGAAGATGAACGAGTGCAAGAAGAACCGGGAAGAACATCAAGCCAGAGTGCTCTTCCTCCCCAGTTGGGTGATGTAGCAGATCAGTGACATTGTGTGCAAATTTCAGTGGCATGTGTCATGCTTCCGCCTTTAATGACTACTACTTATCTTCTTCCTTCCAAATCTCACACAAACTTCTCCATTGCCCAGTTTGTCCCAGAACCGTATAAGGAAAGCAATTCTGGGTAAGTTGACACCATATAAAATCATAATTCTAATTTAGATAAGTTGACACCATATAAAATCACTGCAGTTGTGATACTTTTAGCAATGTAAAAAACTTGGAAAGTTATTGGAATAGATCCTGAGGACAGTGTCTCCATTGATTGTGGAATTCGAAGTGGGTTGGAGCAGAAAGAACCTCACAGATATTGAGATCAAATAACCAAGTATTTATTTACTCTAATGTTGCAGGGAGAGTTAGCCATGCACCCCCATTTCCTGCATAAAACTAAGGAGTTCACTGATACGCAGTCTGTCCTATAACTGAATGTCAATTGTTTAACTCAGCCATTAAATAAACTTCAAATTAGTAATGCTAAAAGCTTTCCCTATTCAATCTTTGCCTTAGTATTTGGTTTATTTCTAAAACATTTTTAATAAGAGTTTAAAGATCTGTGATAAGAAAATAGATGAAAATTACACCAAAAATTCTGACAGTTGAAGATTAAATTGTGAATGCAAATTATCAATCTGAAAATGAAGTGTGTTTCTGTATGTAAAATTTTAAAAAGGTGTTGATTTATGTTTGATTCATGGTGTGAGTAGCTGCATTATGAATGATCAATGAACACTATCATCAGAACAATGTCACACTATTACAATTATGGTGCATCAAAAATGCAAACTTAATTGTTTAGCTCTTAATGAAATACAAAAGGCACATGTTAATAATGTTAAAGTTGTGGTTCAATCTGACAAAGTCAAAGTTAAGATGATGATAAACCATCCCAAACACTTTGATATCATAAGATAAGATATATCATAGAGGTTCCATACTCTACACCCACCACTCTCCCCACTGTGAACAGCAGAGAACATCTTTTCAAAATCTAGTTGACTGGCTTTTTGTAGGAAAGAACATCGTCCTGAGTTAAGTTGACAACTCAACTTCATTTTGTCCAATCTCAACAGACCAACATAAAAAATTAGGAGGCATCCAAATAAAGTGGTCCTCCTTATCTACAGTTTCACCTTCTGAGGTTTCAGTTGCCTGTGGTCAACTAGAGTCTGAAAATATTAAAATGGGAAATTCCAGAATAAGCAATTCATAAGTGTTAAGTTACATGCTGTGACATGCACCATTCCTTTGTCTAGTATATCCACACTCTATATGCTACCTGCCCATTAGTCACTTAGCAATCATCTCAGTTATTAGATTGACTGTTGTGATATCACACTACTTGTGTTCAGGTAACCCTTATTTTACTTAGTAATGGTCTCAAAGAGCAGGAGTAGTGATGCTGGCATATTATAATTTTTATATTTTATTTTATTGTTGTTAATCTCTTATGCCTAATTTATAAATTAAGCTTTATCCTAGGTATGTATGTATAGGAAAAACATAGTATGTGTAGGATCTGGTACTACCGGTGGTTTCAGGCATCCGCTGAGGGTCTTAGAACATATCCTCTGCAGATGAGGGAGGTCTACTGTGCATGTTTTTCTATAAATTCTTACAATTTACATCAGAATGTAATCATAGATCAAACTGCACAAAGCAACACACTTCAGGCTATACTGTAGTGTAGTATAGTGTAGTGTAGTGTTGTATAGTATAGTGTAGTATGTCCTGGATAATTCTAAGAAAAAGATGTGTGTGTGTGTATATATATATATATACAGTTTCACCTTCTGAGGTTTCAGTTGCCTGCGGTCAACTGAAGTCTGAAAATATTAAAATGGGAAATATATATATATATACATACACACACACACACACACACACACACACACACATAGACTCTCAATAGATTTTTTTCCCCAATATTAGGGCTTTAAGCCTAATCAGCAGCTGTGAAAAAATTATCCATTCATCATATCATTGAACTCTTGAAAAAGGGGTGCCAAGATCAAATGCCTTCATTAAGGCAACAAGAACAGTTACTGAGAGAGATTCTGGGAACAACCACAAAGTAGTTGTGCTTTGTGTTCATTGCCTCCTGAATCCATTGACGTCACTACATAGTAAGAATTTCTGGTGAAGAACAGAATTCTTTAAACCTCCAACAGACAAATCACTAGGTCCTGAGTTTACATTCCTGTTTCACTCGTAAGCATCTAATAATTTCCTGGGTGTGTTTTATATCTATAGGTTATTCTTAAGTCAACCTTAAGATTTAGAATGAAGTTTTGCTTTCATTATGTAGATAGCACTAGTGTAGTGATATTGGGGATGGTGGCATCTGAATTCATAAGTTACACATTTTATGCATCATGTCAGTAACATCACTTTACCGACTCCAGGGGATGCACCTGAGTGATATGGCTATTTATGTATGTAGATTTATTTATTTTTGGATCTTTTTTCATGTGTAGAATGCCAGGAGATCTGGAAAAGCCCTGTGAGAAAACAGATAGTATCCTTAATCCTCTGACCTATTTGCTTCAAAGAATAAACTAGATGTAGGCATCTAACAACTTCAGGGAAGTTGGTAATAATGAAACCACTGAATTTTCCTGAAAATCTTCTCTCCATCCCTAAAGCACCTTCTACATTACAGTTATCATCTCCCCTTCATATATCTTAAATAGATTTGATTACTGGCTGTCTTAGTTCATTTGTATTGGTGCAAAGAAATAATTGAGACTGGGTAATGTATTTAATAAATGAGGTTTATTTGGCTCATGGTTCTGCAGGCTGTAGAAGAAGCAGGGTGCCAGCATCTGCTTCTGGTGAGGGCTTCAGCGAGCTTCCATCATGGCAGAAAGCAAAGAGGAAGGAAGCACCAGAGAGTGGAGGGAATTTCCTGACTCTTTTTAACTGTCAGTTATCTCTGGGACTCATTACCTCGAGGACTACAGTAAGCCATTTATGAGGGATTCACCTCCGTGATCCAAACACTTCCCACCAAGCTCCACCTTCAATATTTGGGGATCAAATTTCAACATAAGATTTGAGGTAGACAAATATCTAAACTATATAATTGGCTTAGAATTTCTTTTGAGGTCAGGAGATTGAGACCATCCTGGCTAACACAGTGAAACCCTGTTTCTACTAAAAATACAAAAAAAAAAAAAAAATTAGCCAGGCCTGGTGGTGGCAAGTGCCTGTAGTCCCAGTACTTGGGAGACTGAGGCAGGAGAATGGTGTGAACCTGGGAGACGGAGCTTGCAGTGAGCCGAGATCGCGCCACTGCACTCCAGCCTGGGCGACAAAGCGAGACTCTATCTCAAACAAAAAAAACAAAACAAAACAAAAAAAAATTCTTAGCAAATTACTATTTCACTCTTAGAAAATTCTGATTTCTTTATGTTAATACACCAGAGAACTTTCCTTTCTTCAAAACTTTAGTAATCTTTTCCCATTTAAAGTACTCTGTTTTATTTTTTATTAATATTTAGCCAAATAAGCATTTTATTTCAGGATCTGGTCCTTTTAAATATTGAGTTCTATCTATTCTGGCTATGGTACCTGGGGTGCCAATTCACTCAACATTTCCTGAATCATAAAGCACTGTTTTAGCATGATCTCCTGGAATTTCATAAATTATGTATTATAGTAAATCTTTCTTTGCCTTAAAAAATTAGATATTAAAATTCAAATTTTAGTACTTTTAAACTGAATAAATATAGAAAAAAATGAAAAATATTAAGTAAAATACCTCAAATTCTTATGCTTCTGAAACCTTCCTTCCTGGAGAAATCTCTGGGCTAGAAGGGTTAAAAGCTCTTGCTCATTTACATTGTCCACGTTAAGCATATTTTGACATAATCTTCTCAGTCTTTAACATCTTTCTCTCTATACATAGACAAGGTTAAAATTCACTTTGGGAAACCACCATGAATAAGATTTAGCTCACTGACTTCTTACCCCACCTTTTTGGCAGGTGGAAATTGCTGATTTTTGGTTGCTGTTTCTGCCCTTTTCCACACAATAATGGTTCTACCTATCTGTTCTGCCCCTACTCTGCTTCACTTTGATAGTCTATTTGGCTTTCTTTTTGCTTCCCCAGAATCAGGATTCAGCCCTGAACATTGCTTTCAATTTTCATGAGACAGACTAGAAAACCTGTAACTTTTATACCCAGCTCAGATTTCTGTGATCTACCTCTCTAAGTCTGGATATGATATATCAGATACCCTCAGTTATCGAGAAAAATCACACACACACACACACACACACACACAGTTAAGTTCTCACTTAATGTTATGGATAGGTCCTTGGAAACTGTGACTGTAAGCAAAATGGTTATAATAATAAAAGCAATTTTCCCGTAGGTTAATTAATAGAAGCAGGAGTAAAATTCCTATGGTGTATTTCTGGTCACAAAAAACATCACCAAATTTCTAAATAAAGATCCAAAATGCTTCTAATTTTAAACATTGAGATAAATATGAACTATACATAAAGTTTTTCAAGTTTAATAAAAACAAGTAAGATTATATACCCAACTTTTGGTGAATCAGTGAGTGAGAGTGGTCATAGTGGTTGTGGCTTAGATTTAGGAACAAATGTTTGTGAAGTGAAAATTGCAAACCGCACATGCTACCACCAAACAGTTCAAAAACAGCATTAACAAATATGGTGGACTCACTAAGCTCTTCTGTACTGCGTTGTTTATTGTCATGCATTTGTATGATTGTATACTTAAAAAAATTTTATTTTACAATAATTTGTATTCATTCGTTCATTTTTCTAATCCAATTATTTGAGTTCAAGGTGATGGGTTGCTGGAGCCTCTCCTAGCAGTTTATGGGGCAAAGCAGAAACCAACTCTGGATAGGATGCCATTCCATTACAGGGTGCACTCGCACAAAAACCCACACTCACTCAGACTGAGACCGTTTAGATGCACCAGTTTACCTAACAGGCACATCTTTGGGATGCGGGAGGAAGCCAGAGTACCTGGAGGAAACCCACAAAGGCATGGGCAGAATGTGCAAACTCCACAAAGACAGTGGCCTCAGCCAGGAATTGATTATTTTGTTTCTCATCAATGATCCTTAGGATGAAACAATGATAGACAAAACAACCTTTTTTGAGGACCTGATGTATACATTAGATACATGTACATACATAGATGTATACCTGCAGATATATATGTCTCTTATGCATATAGGATTATGTCTATCCAGCTTCTATATTTTAGTCTATCATCTATCAAGAAAGAACATGAGGTAAAAGTCCTATTCTTGGCACTAAGAAACAAAATACTTAAAGGCTGTTCTGGGAAGTAGTAACATTTCAGAGGGAACCAGCTTAGGGTTTCTAATATTTCATTTCCTGATTTACATCCATATTTAAGGTAAAAAAAAACTTTCTAATAAACTTCCTACTGGTGAGAATAGAAGTAATTGTTATATAATTGCTGTTTTTTTCCCAAAGAACATGAAAAGAGATTCCAAGTTAGATCAATAATTCGGAAGATTTAGAGTTGAGAAGTGCTGGTAAAAGAACAAAATAGATTGAAAAACCAACCAAAACATATTTTGTGGTATCTGAGAATTAGCACTTAAAATTATGTTTTTGCTGATTCCCCCATATTGTCAACTTATTACAGCAAACACTGTTATCAGTTACTGTTTATGGAATTTGTATGCTGATTGATTCTATTAATAAGTGTCACTGGGCAAGCAACCCCCCTCTCTGGGACTCAGTTGCCATATTGCAAAATAGGGGTCTCAAGCATGAAGACCTTCTAAGGCCCCTGCCAATTCTGACCTTTTATGATTTGTCTCCTAGCTACTCATCGTGGTCTGGAAACCCTTGCCAACAGCCCAGTCGTGCAAGCTTTGCAAACCGAACAGCCAGCAGACAGAACACATTTTCACAGTCTAATGTGAGACAGATACACCCAGTTGTGCACCTTGCAAAATCTTTTGTTTACTAACACATTCAACAAACTGTGTCAATACACATTGTGTATGTGTGCGTGCGAGAGAGAGAGAGAATGAAGTGTGATACACAGGAATCTGTTTCTCCTTTCTTCTTCTTGGTCTGATGGAACAACACCTTGAATGCCTAACTAAAATGCAACCTCCTCTGTGAAGTCTTCTTAGCTTTCACAGAAATATTTTCCCCTTTATGCTCTTTTGTAACATTTTGTTAGCATTATTTGTTTTTACACAGCATTATGCTTTTTTTGTATATTGGTCTTCCTCCTGGACTTTGAGCAGCCTAAATTCTTTGATTTTCTCTTAGTTCCTTATACTGAGTACATTGCCTGAGATGTTGGTTGAATAATTAATATTCTTTGCATTTAATTTATGCTTTTTGAGATGAAACCTAGATAGTGGTTCCTCCACTTAGAAGGATACTGACATTGGTTTACATTATTTGCCAAACAACACCATGGAAAATTGTTACATGGATATAATATAGAAGCTTTAGTTTATTGCGCTTGCCATAAGACCCACTGAATTGTGCCACAGAGGCTTACTTTGTAACATTTATTTTATTTTTCATAGTTTGTGAATTGTCTATATGTAATTACTTTCATTAACTTCCCTCAACCAATCAATAGACCATAAACTAAACCTAAGCAGTTGTGAACAGAGGGAGCTTTGTGATGAGAATTTGTCCTTACAGTAATTGTTAGTTCATTAAAAGTCTGCACTCAGGGAATTACAGTAGCTATATTTGAGTTCCTTATTTATGGGTGCATTAATATATTTAAAATAAGACTTCTCAATCAGTAAGCTCAGAATATTAAATGTTTTAAATTGTCTTTATCAGAATTCTTAAGATGGCTCTAACAATGCAGTAAACACATTCAGAAAGATTCTGGAATTTGTTTAATGACTCAGAGTAAACCTGGGTCCCCAAAGACAAAAATCATGTTATTTTGTGTCACTTGAGCCCAGTGTGGATAACTGCCTTCCCAGTTGTGCATATATCTAGTTCATTCCTCTAGCTAAAACAATTATCTCAAGCAAATACGGTTATTGTGATATAGATCTGTATGTGATAGACATTGACAAGAAGAAAATTTCATTACCATAGAATAGAAAACATAGAGTCTTTCAGGGCTGAAGCAGAAATGTAGCCCAATGTTGAGAACTCTGACAAAATAAGAAAGAAGTGTTAAAAGAAACTGATAATACCATTCTATTGACCAGTTGAAAGCAAGTGCTTACATGACTGCGGTATGTGAGGGCTTAAAGCATACTTAATGCCTTGGAAAGATTTAAGGGTTTTTATATAAAGGGTTAGGGAGATAAGAGGACAAACCTCTGGGGTATTAGATGAATGGAGAGGACATAGGATAGATCAGAATTCTAACAAAACCAGCTGGAGAGGACCTTGGTTTCCCTGAGACTAACAATTAACTTCATAAAACCTAGAAGGCTGGAAAATGAGATCAGCTAGTTAATGGAAGAAGCCTCTCTATGTGAGGCTAGACACAATACTGAACCTCAAACTGCAGCAACTTGAATTTTGCCATATGTATGTTGGTTATTATGTTACTAGAAGGAAGAAAAGCAGGAGAAAACAAAGCAACCAAATAAGAGTCTCTCTATATTTCTATAATCTACAAAGATTATTGAGAAATAACATATGCTTCACATAGAATGAACGAAGATAAGAATGCCTATTGATTTTTTGCGAGTTGGTAGAAGTCATGAGAATAAATAACTGGGGATATCCTCATAGTTCTCAAAGGTCCCAGACCCTTATTAACATGCTTACCTCAGCCTCCACCTGCCAGGCTCAAGCTATTCTCCTACCTCAGCCTCTGGAGAAGCTGGGACCATTGGCGCATGCCACCACACCTAGCTAATTTTTGTATTTTTTTTACAGTCAGGATTTCACCACATTGCCAAGGCTGATCTTAAATTCCTGTACTCAAGCAGTCTACCAGCTTCAGCCTCCAAAATTGCGAAGATTACAGGCATGAACCACCACACATGGCCTATAATCCTCAATATTTTTATTTCTTACCTATTCTTCTGTCTCTGACCCATCTTTTTCAAGATAATTGATAAAACTGTAGACCTAAAAAGGTTCTCAGAAATTATCTAAGAATTTGTCCCAGAGAGGCTAAAGGTTTTTCCCACGAAATAAATTTAGTGAGACAAAAAGAATAAAATACCTAGGAATATGGCTAACCAGGGAGGTGAAAGATCTCTACAATGAGAATTACAAAACACTCCTCAAAGAAATCAGAGAAGACACAAATGGAAAAACATTCTATGCACAAGGATAGGAAGAATCAACATCATAAAAATGGCCATACTGCCCAAAGCAATCTATAGAGTCTATACTATTACTATCAAACTACCAAGGACATTCTTCACAGAACTAGAAAAAAGTATTGTAAAATTCACACAAAACCAAAAAAAGGACTCAAATAGCTAAGGCAACCCAAAAAGAACAAAGCTGGAGGCATCACTTTACCTAACTTCGGTAACTAAAACAGCATGGTACTGGTAGAAAAACAGGCACATAGAGCAGTGGAACAGAATACAGAGCCCAGAAATAAGGCTGCACACCTACAATCATCTTATCTTCGATGAAGCTAACAAAAACAAGCAATAGGGAAGACCCTATTCAATAAATGGTGCTCGGTTAACTGGCTAGCCATATGCAGAAGATTGAAGCTGAACCCCTTCCTTACTCCATATACAAAATCAAAATGGATTAAATACTTAAATGTAAAACCCAAAACTATAAAATCCATAGAAGACAACCTAGGCTATACCATTCTGGACACAGGAGTGGGCAAAAATTTCATGACGAAGATGCCAAAAGCAATTGCAACAAAAGCAAAAATTGACAAATGGGATCTAATTTCATTTAAGAGCTTCTGCACAGCAAAATAAACTATCAACAGAGTAAATAGGCAACCTACAGAATAGGAGAAAATTTTTGCAAACTATTCATCTGACAAAGATCTAATATCCAGCATCTATAAGGAATTTAGACAAATGTACAAGAGAAAACCCATTAAAAAGTGGGCAAAGGACAAGAACAGATACTTTTCAAAGGAAGACACAGATGCATCCAACAAGCATATAATAAAAGCTAATTATCACTGATCATTAGAGAAATGCAAATCAAAACCACAATAACATGCCATCTCACATCAATCAGAATGCCTACTATTAAAAAGTCAAAAAAAATAACAGATGCTGGTGAGGTTATGGAGAGAAGGGAACACTTATACACTGTTGGTAGGAGTGTAAATTACTTCAACCAAATTAGTTGTGGGAAGCAATATGATGATTCCTCAAAGAGCTAAAAGGAGAATCGGCAATGTTGTTAGTGGGTATATACCCAGAGAAATATAAATCATTCTACCATAGAGATCCCTGTATATGAATGTTCTTTGCAGCACTAGTCACAATAGCAAAGACAGGAAATCAACCTAAATGCCCAACAGATTGTATAAAGACAATTCCACGTTTCATATATACCATGGAATACTATGCAGCCATAATAAAGAATGAGATCATGTCTTTTGTGGGAACATGGATGGAGCTGGAGGCTATTACCTTAGCAAATTTACACAGGAACAGAAAGCCAAATAATAATGCATGTTCTCACGTTAAGTGGGAGCTAAATGATGAGAAGTCATGAACCACAAAGAAGGGAACAACAGACACTGGGGTCTACTTGAGATTGGGGAATGGAAGGAGGGAGAGGAACAGAAAAGATAACTATTAGGTACTGGGATTAATACCTGGGTGATGAAATAATCTGTACAACAAACCCCCATAACGTGAGTCCACCTATATAACCTTCATGTGTACCCCCAAACCTAAAATGAAAGTTTAAAATAAAAACAAATGAATAAATGTAGTGGAAAAGAGAGGCATGATAAAACACAGGCTTTGTTGGTAAACACCCACTGCTCTAAGCACATATTCTTTAATATCTGAGAATAAATTTTGATAATACATAAAGGTAAAAAAAATAAAAACAACACTGGCTTTATTTTATCTAATTCCATTTCCTTCTGGTGTAACAGTTCTTTCTACAGGGCCACCCAGTGCTTTCATTCGTAATGAACTTTCCTGTCTTTTCCATGTTGCAACCACCACCACTCTCAAATGCTTTAATTTTCTTCATGGGGCTTATTACACTCAACATGTTATTACACATCAAGTTTTGTTGGTTTATTATCTGTGTTGGCCATTGAAATGTAAATTCCATGAGGGCAGGGTTTTTTTAATCTTTGGAATGTTGCATTCTGAATTTTCAAAAAATTATAGACCATCAGTAAATATTTTTGAGTAAATTAATAAAATAAATGCATTAAAGAGAGAATATTTGGGCATCAATGATATAAATTCTTAGAAGCATTGAAAGGTGAAAACTGTCTTTTATAATAAAAGTCAGTATGTCTTTATTTTAAGTTTATACTATGGGAGTTGCTAGGCATGCATAGAAATACATGTTTAGAGAGAAGAGACCTTGGAATTTCAATCCTTGAGAAACTTTGTGATTTAAAATTTGGAGTAGACGGCTTCTCCAGCAAAGAAGAGTGGAAAGAAGCAGAGGCCACTAAAATAGGAGAAAAGGCAGGAGAGGATTTCAATGTGGAGTCACTGGGCAGCAGTGTCAGTGCTGCTGGGAGGGCATGTATTATTAAGACATGGAGGTGATCAATGACCCCTGGAAGTGTAGTTTTGCTCTGAAGTGGTAGGAGTGAAAGCCTGATTACAGTGACGTGAAGAGTAAGCGGGAGGTGCATAAATGGAAACACCATTTACTTGTTGGAAACCTGTTTCTGCTACACAACTACTATGTGACGTTGGACCATATTATCTGTGGCCTCATTTCTTCATATATAAAATGAAGATAATAAAACATGCCTCATCTGTCTCACAGGATAACTAGAAGAATCAAGTGCCAACAGGCAGACCTTCCTATAATGTGAAATACAACTACAGAGAGTAATCTTTCAACTGAGTCTTAAAAGTTAAAAAAGAAAACATTATATGGATGTTAATTTGTGAGTTCTGTTTCCCAGTAATCCAGGCTTACCTGTAATCTAGGCTAAGTCTGTCAAAAGGCTATTATCCATTTTCTCCTTGTCTTATTTTACACTATTAGTCATTGGTAAACTGGGAATTACATGTACTACATGGGTTGAACAAAGGCTACACAATCCTTGACACTTAGTCTTTAAAATAATTAATTATCCAGTGAAGGGGTTTGGTTCAGCTTGCGCAGCCCTTTCAGCAGCACCAAATCTTATTCTGAAACCTATGGCCAGTGCTTATTGTTCTCCAAGCTAGACCTCAGGCCCACGGTCTTCAGCAGTTTTTATTAAGCATATGAATGTGCATAAAAAGTCCAGGTGTTCCTTAGGGCACTTGTAGGATCCACAAAAACACTATCAATAAAGCAAGAGTGACAGTTTCATCACGGTCAGCTTCAGCTCTGAAAGGTCCGTTGCAAAGATGACAGAATAAAACAATAAAAAACGTTGGCCCTGAAAATGGTTTTCTGAAGTGTGCTGTCACCACATCATTTATATAAGTTCAGGGAAGTGACTGTGCTTTGTGAAGGGACTCATTAGTGGTATTTTTCTCCTTCCCTGATTCACAGTAAGTGTGTGAGTAGGTGACAAAGTCCTCACTATTTTTTCTCTTCCACAAAATAAAGTCGATTATATCTACTTAGAAAGCTGACTGCAATGATTGAATGATGTGTGGATATTCACCACGTATTTCATACTTTTTTTGATTTTTGTTCACTCTGGCTATCTTAGCCCCTCAGTTGGGTTTCCCATAATTTGAAATGCCCGCTAATCTATTGCAACAATTTATGTTCTGTATAAAAAAAACCACTTTGTCTTAATGACAGCTGCACTTCAATGGAAGCCCAGTGTTAGAATATATACTATTCAATTAGCAGGACAAGAGAAGGGGATGTGGTGAATGTGTGATTTTAAATTCTTTTGAAATTATCATTTCTGAAAATATATTGTTCTTGAATTGTGTGATGAGTTATAAGAAACAAATTTTGCCTGCCCCAGAAAACTTATCAAAAGAAAGAAGCCAGCAATGTGGAAATATAGACAGTTTTAATTGTGGAAGTACAGACCTAAATGCATGAATACATAAATAAGAATAAAATGACCAGTGGTTCCAGTTCTAAATAAAATGGAATCAGAACACTCTAGCTTGTCTATCTCATGAAATGTACTTATAAACCTTGGACGGATGCATGAAGGAACTATTTGAGGACTCAGAAAAGTCAATAGTAGTAGGCATATTAGAGAAGAGTAGAATTTGAAATTGCACTGAGTCAGAGATGAGTTAATTGTTTTTTCATCCTCTAGTATCCCCTGGCCTGCTCTCAAGGCTGCCAAAAACTGAAAAGTGGTCATGGGCATGAACAGAGAGAGCTCCAGAAGGGCATTATAGCTCAGGCTCAGAAAGTGAGACTGGACACTGGGTGAAACATAGCTCAGGCTCAAAGAGTGAGAAATGGAGGTCCTATAAGCAAAATTGGTAGCATCTGGAATCCACAGTTACCTAAAACCCTGAGGGAGATGAACTTCAATTTCTCATTAGAAGCTATGGTCACAAATAGGTGTGGAAAATATGTCTGTGTGTGTGTGTGTGTGTGTCTGTCTGTCTGTCTTTCTGTCTCTCTGTCTCTTTTCTCCTGCTGCTTGACCTCAAGCTAAAACATACTGGCGGGAAGTCATTATAGAGTAAAATAAATAATTCCATAGCTTTGTAATCACAGAACCAAAAGAAAGTGTCAGAAAGACTTGGTAGACTAGAGTTGGTAGAGAAACATACCATATATACACAATTGTTTAGGAACTCCTAGATTGACCCTCAAATGTGCATATGGTGCTCCAAAACAACATAACAAAAACTCTGAGGACTGAATCCAATAATAGACCTCCACCTAGGTCCCAGATGAGACATTGGGTGATATATGCCCAGAAAAGATCCAAATAACATTGCGAAGGCTTTGAAAATGAAAAAGGTCATTGAAAACATATCCTTCAGAAGCAGCTGTTCGAAAGTTGTGATCTGAGCCTAACCATATCTATTGCCTGATTAAACAAAAACAGAAACATTCTTCACAAAAGTTGAACAAGATCCAAAGTCTCATAACACAATATTCAAATATCAGAAAGTAATACAAAGTTTATTAACATATGAAGAACAAGGAAAGTGTCAATTTGCATGGGAGAAAAAAAGGACATCCACAGAAAGATCAGCCATATGTTAGATTTATCTATTAAATCTTTTTAAAGTAGCTATCATACAAATACTCTAAGAAATAAGGGCAAATACTCTTAAATAGAAAATTTAAACAATAAAATAGAAGACATAAAAAAGCAAACAAAACATTAAAATAAAAATGCAATTATAAAATAAGTTAAATAGCAGAATAGAAATGACAAAAAAGATAGTTATTGAACTTGAAGATATATAAATTAAAATACCTAATCTAAAAACAGAAAAAATAGACTGAAACAAAAAAGAAATACAGGAATCTACGAGACAAAACCAAATATCTAACATTGGTATAATCAGACTACTAAAATAAATATTTTTAAATAATGGCTAAAATTTCCCAAGTTTCATAGAAGAACTTACAGATTTAAGAAGCTCAGTAAAACTTCAAAACTATAAATCCAAATAGACTCATGCCTAGCCACATCATAATCTAACTGTTGAAAATTAAGATTCAGAAAAAAAAATCTGAAAAATAGCCAGAGGAAAATTGATGTAGCCTGAATATTTGACCCTCTAAATCCCCTGTTGAAATTTTATCCCCAGTGTTAGAGGTGGGGCCTAGTGAGAGGTATTTGGGTGGGGGCAGATCTCTCATGAATGGCTTGGTGCTATTTCCCTGGTAATGAGGACTTCCTGCTCTCTTAGTTCCCATGACATGATTGTTACAAAGAGCCAAGCACCTCCTTCCCTCTTGTTCTTTCTCTCTCTTGCCATGTGACATGCCCATTCTTCCTTCTTCTTCCGCCACTAATGAAATCTTTCTGAGGTCTTTACCAGAAACAGATGCTGGCGCCATGCTTCCCATAGAGCCTACAGAACCATGACCCAAATAAACCTTTTCTTTTTAAATTAACCAGCCTCAGGTATTCCTTTATAGCAACGCAACATAGACCAAGACAGAAAATAAACACTACTCCTAAGGCAATAACAATTCAAGTTTCTATGGATTTTAAATAAAAAGTTATGGTTGAGGGAGTGTTCAAGAGAGCTGACTAGCCACATACAGGACTCCCCTCCTCCACCCAGAAGGATCAAAATAGCAAGTGGATAATCACAATTTGAATAGAGAATCTAAGAACCCTGGAATTCAGCAGAGATATGACGGGAAACACCTGAGGCATGAAAGAAGAGGCAAGTGAGGCAGCCAGCCTGGCCAGGATTTGCTAGGATCCTGGAGAGAAGAAGTTCACGTGAGGTCCCACACACCCCTCAAGAACTATGCAGCAGCAGCACAGCACCATTTTGAGACCCCAGGCCCCACCAGGCTACATCCTGTCCTAGGGCCCAACTGACATCTCCTCGCATCTACCAAGAGGGTTCCAGTGGTGCAACATTGTTTTGACCTAGCAATGTGACAGGGTCCCCAGCAGTCTAGCTCCTACAGTGTTCTATACTCTGTGGAATGAGGAGTACAGTGCACTAGGGAAGCTACCCTGGGACAAAGGGAGCTGAAGTTTGTGCCCCAACAGCCTGAAAGCCACCTGTTTGGTTCCACTGCTATTGATAGCAACAACCCACCTCCAGAGCCACTTGCTTGGGATAACTGAACTGAGAGCAACCCTGCCACCCACCCCCAGCAGTAGGACCACCACGCATTTGCTTGTGCCTGAAGATATCCCCCCTACTTTACCACCAGTGCTGTTGCAACCTAGCACTCTTCCTAGGGACTTGGGGATCACCCCATCCTTCCTGCAACTGATAAAAACTGCACACAACCCTTGAGGACCTTAGGATAGGTCCTCCCAGCTCCATACTGCTCCCCTTGTCAGTGTCATGTCTGAGCATGACACCCGTGGCCTGAGGACTTCCCCGTCCTGTCCACCACTGTTGGTGTCTGTACATTCCTCCTGGGGCCTCAGGATGGATCTACCCAGCCTGGCACAACCACCAGCAACCACATGCACCATCTGGGAGCCAGGGGACTGGCCTGCGCAGCCCATCACAGCCACTGCTAACACCAGCGTGTGCTACCTAGGAGCTCAAGTGTTGTCTCACCACTGATATTGCCATCACCTGTGTCACACATGCTGCCCAGGGACCCAAGGACCTGCCTGCCTGCCCAGCCCACCGCTGCCACTGCTGGAACAGGACCAAGCCTCTTGGCAGCCCAAGAATTGGCTCACCTGAATCTGCTAAGACCAACGCCCATGTATGCTGCCTAGGGGAAAAGAATAGGAATGATTGATCCACCAATGCCACTACAAGGGCCTGAAGACTGGTACCCCTGGCATCTCTGTCCTCAGAAAAGCCTGACCAAAGCCCCAGAAGACAACCATAGTGTCAGCCAATGAAGAAATTTCAGACAATAGTGATGCTTTTTAAAGTTGAATAAATCATACAGAGAATATGCTACTGCATGCATGTAGATTAAAGGTAAAGTGCCCTACCCAATCAACCCCATAGCTATTTTCAAGGAAAAGTCTTCCCCTATGAAAGCCAATCCAAAAGTTGGAAGAAGTGACTATTATACCAGATGCACAGATATCAATGTAAGGACAAAAGAAACATGGACAAGTAAGAAAATATGACACCTCCAATAGAACACAATAATTATCCAACAACAAAAATTGAAAATGAAAAATTTATGAAATGCCTTAAAAAGAATACAAAATCATGATATTTTAAAAGCTCAAGTGAATATAAGAGAACTCAGATAAGCAATCCAAAGAATTCAAGAAAACCATTCAAGATATAAGTGAGAACTTAAAGAGGTAGATATCATGAAAAGGAATCAAACAGTAATCAAGCAAATGAAAAAATATGCATATAGAATTGAGAGCTTCAACAATAGACTAGATCAAGCAGAAAAAAGAATTGAAGACAGGTCTTTTGAAATTTGAAATAGCCCAGTCAGAAAAAAATTAAAAAATAGAAAAAAAGAATAAAAATGAATGAAGAAAGCCTACATGTCATTTGGGACACCATAAAGTGACCCAATATACAAGTTTTGCATGTTCCAGAAGATGATGAGAAGGCCAAAGGCATAGGAAACCTATTTAACGAAATAATAACTGAAAACTTTCCAAGGGTAGCAAGAGATTTAGACATCCAGGTATAGGAATCTTGGTAGTACCTAACTAGTTATATCTCAGAAAAGTCTTCTACAAGACGTACTATAGTCAAACATTCAAAAGTCAAAGACCAAGAGATATTTTTAAAAACAGCAAGAAAAGTATCTAGCCACATATGAGGCAACCCACATCAGACTAACAATTTATCTTGTAGCAGAAACCTTATAGGCTAGGAGAGAATGAGATGATATATTTAAAATGATGAAAGGAATAATAAACAAGTATGAGCAAAGAATACTACACTCAGCAAACTTATCCTTCATAAATGAGGGGGAAAATGTCTTTCCCATATGAGCAAAAACTGAGGGAATTTCATCACAACTAGGCTGGTGCTACAATACAACAATAGATAAGACTTCAGTGCCTTAAAATGTGTTTTTAAAAGTTATTTAGTTTTAAAATATTCATTAAATAATTATAGTCATATTTTTAAGAAACAAATATTATATGACATTTCTAGATAGATACAGATAGATACATAGATTAAAAATATGCATACTGGCTACTCCCAGTTACTATTGCCCAAAAGGTAGACATCTTCAACACTTTTAGCTGATTATTTTGGTACTTTATAATATGATTTTATTGCTGCTTAAAAAGTGTTTAGTTGTAAAAGTTATCTTTCGGATTTTCCAACTGAAACATGATGATTTAGGGTCTTCCTTGTACACACAGACACACACACACACACACACGTGTGCTAAAAAATTTGTACATTTCTCATATTCTCTGAAAATAGACTCAGTTTATTATTATACTTTAAGTTCTGGAGTACATGTGCACAATGTGCAGGTTTGTTACATAGATATACACGTGCCATGGTTGTTACTATTTGCAATAGCCAAGCTATGGATCAACATGTGTACATGTGTCCAGTAATAGATGTAAGGGTATAGAAAATGTGTGTGTATTCATATTCCACTATATATACATATATCTTCCATTTTATATACGTATATTATATATGTATAATGGAATAACATTCAGCCACATTAAAGAATGACATTTGCAGCAATATGGATGGGATTGTAGATTATTATGTTAAGTGAAATGAGTCATGCACAGAAAGACAAATATCATTATGTTCTCACTCATATGTGACCACTAAAAAAGTTAATTTTATGGAGGTAAAGAGTAGAATTGAAATAGGCCCAACTGTCCCATAGATAGTTGTTTTTGGATAAACATAGAAATTGGCCCTTCTGCTGTTAAAACTTGAAACTTCTATTTGTTTTATCTGAGTTTCTTCCTCAGTAAAGGACCTTCAAGCCTCTCAAAAAAGTATCAAAGAACTAAAACTCACCAGGTCACTGCTCCAAATGCCTCCTTGCCCCTGCCTAGTTCCTGTTTTCTTACACGCTGTTATATTTCCTCCCTGCTATATAAACCTCTAGTTTTAGCCAGTCGGGGTGATGGATTTGAGACTGAGCTCCCATCTCTTGGCTGCAGCACCCAACTAAAGCCATCTTCTTTCAAAATACTTGTCTCAATTATTGGCTTTCTGTGTGCCAAGCAGCAGGATCTAGACCAAACTCCTGGTGTTTCAGTAACAGAATGATAATTATCAGAGGCTGGGAAGGGTTATGGGGGTGGAAAGAAGAAAAGATGGTTAATAGATACAAACATATAGGTAGACAGAATGAGTTCTAATATTTAATAGCAGGGGAGGGTGACTATAGTTAACAATAATGTGTTGTATATTCCAGAACAGCTGGAAGATAAGACTTGAAATGTTCCCAACACATAGAAATGATAAATATTTGGAGGTGATGGATATCCATTCTATCATTGATGGACATTTGAGTTGGTTCCAAGTCTTTGCTATTGTGAATAGTGCTGCAATAAACATACCTGTGCATGTGTCTTTACAGTAGAATGATTTATAATCCTTTTGGTATATACACCCAGTAATGGGATTGCTGGGTCAAATGGTATTTCTAGTTCTAGATCCTTGAGCAATTGCCACACTGAATAGCCAAATTTTTAAAGATATTCAGTGTTTGCATTATTTTTACATGATAAAAAACTATTATCAAATGAGCCATGTATATTGCTATGGCTATTTTTTTTCTTTTTAGTATTTTTCTTTTCTGTGTGTTGGCAATTGTCTTGTTTTAGTTTACTTCTTTTTAAAATGTATTTGTCATAAATCATGCCACAACCTTCTCAGCAGTACAGATCCTCTCTCAATGCATTTAAATCCAGCAGGCATTCTATCGCTTTTTTCCCCCCTTCTTTTGAAGAATGCTCTCCCAGAGTCACCTGACCTGCTTCAGTGTTGCCTGGTACAACTCTAGGCCTGCTGAACATTAGTCTTTAAGAACATCCTTTCATCGTCCCCCTGAAGATTCACTTTGCCTTTGTCTTCTGTTTGATACCCCATAACCTTGGTCAAATATTTTCAAATGCTCTCATTTTATAATGCCCTTTAAATCACAGTTTTTTTTTTCTTTAATGACACTCTATGCCAAAAGAAATAGCTAATAGTTCTGTGTACTAAGTACTTAGGTCTCAGCAAATACTAGTGGCAATTCATGTGATGTCCAGCAAATGTCTGTATATCCTTTGATGACTGAAACGTTCTGTGGTACCCTTTGTGGCTTTCCAGGGCATGTTGGTGCAATTTAAGAAATATGGTCCTAGATCCTAAGACGTTCTTTTTCATGTTTACTCCTTTATTTTGGTGGCATATGTCCCCTAGAAGCTTCTTGCTAAAGAGTATATCAGAGTTAGTTTTTTGAAATATTGATGTTTAAAAATGTCTTTATAAATCCCTGACAATCGGTTGATATTTTTGATAAATACATATTTGAGCAAATCTGATATTATAGGCACATTTTGGAGTTTTATGTATAATAAACTCAATGAGGGCATTGACTTTTTCTATATTGTTTCCAAATATTTGGCAGATGGTAGCTGGTGAGAGAATGAAAAAAGTGACTCCTGTATAAACCTAATCCAAGTTCACCAATGACACATCAGCATAATTAGGTCTGTCATTTTTTTAAATGGCTAGAAAATATTATTGATTTTCTGAAAAAGTATAAAATTCATTTATCTTAGACAGTAGTACAAAAATAGATTAAAATGCTTAACTTAACCAAGTAGAAATGGAAATGTAGTTTTGATCTGAATTATGTTATCTAATTATAACATTGTCACCCATCCTTTAAATTAATAAAATATTGCTTCTACTTTTAATGATGTCATTAATAACACAGCTTGAGCTCAAAAGGTAAGCTAGTTTATCATAACTCAAAAGTCATCCTATATTTATAGTATATTAAATGCATGAGCCAATAATTCTGAGCCTGGAATAATGCGTCAATTCATAAAGAGAAATTGCCTTTAATTTAGCCATTCATAGGTAAAGGATAACTGAATATTCATCTTCTACGAAGGCTATTTTAATGATGACTTAATTGTCCTTTTTCAATAATAAAATCAACTACTCGAGCAAGTATGCCATGTTCTGATCCCAGTTAAAATGAGTGTGTCTCAGTCCTGTTAGAGCAGTGCTAATGAAGACAGTCTCAGAGCCGTGAGTCCTTCATGAGTTCCATGGCCTCATACTTCGTAATGTTCTAAAGCAAAATCCATGCATTTGCAAATAGGGGAATTAAATGGGCAGTCTATCAATGCAAACATCATTACCACAATAAAACAGTTTAAATCAGCCCCATCATCTTGTATACATGGACAGAGTATGTATGGACTATAGTATGTTCATTTCATTAACTTTGATTCCATGTCATGAATTCATACCTTTTCAAATTGAAAGTTCTGCCCACCTACGGGCTGTGTGACCTTTGGCACATCCCCTTTCCTTCTATATATTATTATCACAACCCCTCACCTATTTAGACTGAAGTGGAGTCATAAGGTAACTTCAAAGCAGTTGTCATATTAACATTGAATCCTCAACAGAAAGATTGGAGACTTCAATGCAAAACTTTTTAGTTTTGAAAACAACTATTTTAACTTCAGCCCTCATTACACACGCCAGCAATCTCCTCATCTCCAGTTTGAATATACCCAGTTCTTCATATGCTACTGTTTGTCCAGTCTGTCTTAGAGTGTGCTATGTTAAGATGAATACAGTCCTTCAGACATGGTATGACCAGTGGCACATGTAGGGGTTTTAAAACCCTTTCCCTGAATGCATTTCTCCACCAGCACAGAGCTTTTGCTACAACAGCAGAGTAGCCTGATTTACACTTAGCTTACTGTTGACTGAAACTCCAGGATGTTTGTTGTGAGTGTTCTTAGTTGTGTCTTTGGCTATCCATTCAGTTCTCCTCCAAATTGTTTTTTTTTTTTTTTAATCCAAGTACTGGACCCTGCATTTATTCCTGAATATTTATACTGACATTAGTGCCACCAAGCAAGTGTCCCTAAAAGACCACTTGGAATCACTTCCCGATGAAATTCCACACTCTCTGTGGTTTCAGGTGCAAGTAGTCATAACCCTATTTGCCTTCATGTAGCCAATCTTGCATTAGCTCCTATTATACCATCAAAAAGACCTTTCAATAGAGTTTACCCTCCATAGTTGAAGGGTAGGAAGACACAAAGGGGTTTTTCAATGCCTCCTTCATTCACCGTACTTTGGATTTGTTCTGTACCACAAGAGTTTCCCCTCTATTCAAGAAGCACCAAATACACCCTGACTTTTCTATTCCTAACTGCCACTGAAGCTGTGTGTGTGTTATTTATAATTCTTTCATTATTTCAAAGAAGCTTCAGCAATTTCTTTTTGTAGGCTACTTAGATTTCAGCATAGAAAGCTAGATGCAGTTTTATAGCTATGCTCGAGAGGTTCTATTTGAAACTGTTTTAAGATGGGGAAGTTTCAAGTTACAGAGCTGAAGTGTTACAGTAAAGAGAAAAGATTTTATCACACACATAATGACATAATCAATCTAAATACACATGTACAAAAAAGATGGAACTAGCTGAAACTCCTAGTCTTCCTGAAAATAGAAAGAAGACCCTTAGTATTTATATTTTAAAATGCTTTCTATAATTCATAAATAATAATTGAACTATTATGTTCTCTGTACTCAAAATGTTTACAATGTATTTGGAGAGACATTTAAACTTTCTAGAAACATCAGATTAAGCAATAATACCAATCACTTTTAAACATATGATTTTATTTAATGCTCACAACCATGTGATTTAAGCCCATCTAGCATTATAATCTGCATTTTAGAAATGAGAAATCTGTGGCTGAGGGAAGAAAGGAGATGTGTGAAGGTCACACAGCCTGTTAACTGGGCAGAATTTAGTTGAGCCTTAAGTCTGCTAATTCCTAACCTGGTGCTCTTTCCACTTCAGTTCTAACATAATTTTTGTCCCATCGCTCTTTTTCAAATTTAGAATGAGAATCTAATTAGAAAGTTATTTTTTTGTTCAATCTTTCAGTTCATGTATTTCCCATTTTATTATAAAATTCTTAAAAGTTGAGGTAATCACATAACTAACATAACTATAAACATTGGACATAAAGTATATATGTTATAGATTATACTAGTCAGTAGTTTGCTAGTAAATGTTTAACGACAGGTACTTAGAGGAATAGGGGTAGGTACGAAAAAGTAACATTTGTATGTACTCCTACCATGGCTAGTTTTAATCTACCAATATGATGTCATTGACTGTCCATTGCCTGTGCAGTTAGGAAAAGATGCACACAATCAGCTCTTATGAGCTGGTATGAGATGCCACCAGCTCTCATTGATTATTTGTCCCTCTAAGACATATTGTCTAAATTAGTCACACACTGGACTGTCATCCATTGTTTTTATTTTTCCCTCATGAGCTTTATTGAGAGATAATTTACGTACAATAAACTGCATTCAGTTAAAGTGTACAATTCAGTGATTTTTAACAATTGTATAAATTAGCAACTACACTAAAGATAGATCACCTCCACTGGGTACCATTTCAAAACACCCCTTCCTCACTCTATCTTCCTCACTCCCTGGCAAACACTGATCTAATCGGATTAGTTCACATTTCATGTAAATGCAATTATACAGGAAGTAGGCTTTTGTATCTAGCTTTTTTTCACGGTGAACATAGTGATTTTGTGATTTACTCAAGGTGTAGCTTATGTCAATAATTAATTCACATTTTATTGCTGAACAGTATTCTACTGTATGAGTGTAAGACCATTTGCCTTTCCATTCATTTGTTGATGTGCAATGAAATTGTTGCTGGTCTTTAGCTATTAGAAATAAAGCTGTTACAAACATTAACATATAAATCTGTGTGGAGACCTATGTTTTAATTTCTCTTGGGTAAATATACAGGAGTATAATGGCTGATAAGGATATACTAAACTTTTACAAAATTGCCAAAAGTTTCCAAAGTGGTCATACCATTTAGATTCCCAACATTAGTGTCTCCTTTGAATTTTAGCTGCACTAATGCGTTAATAGTAGTATCTCGTCGTGGTTCTAATTTATATTTCTCTGATTCTTAATAATGTTGATCATGTGTGTATTGGCCATTCATACATATTCTTTTTTTAAAGTGTCTTTTCAAATTTTTGACACATTAAAAAATATCAGGCTGCCTGTCTTATTATTTAATTGTAAGAATTCTTTATATATTTAAGATGCTAGTAAAACATTTAGTTTTCATTTTTCTCAGGTAGGTGAATATTAGATGGAGTTTAAAATGAATTGTGGAAAAATGATAATCCCATACATACAACAGTACATTTCAAGCAGGATCATATATCTTTTTTATTTTTATAAGCACAACAGTTCTGTGAGGAAAGTAAGATAGTTATAATTCTCCTCACTTTCAGAATAAAGAGACCAAGCTTTAGATAGGAAATAGAGCACTTCCTAAGAAGTGGGCTTCGGAACTAGATGTGGGCTTTGGAACTAGATGACCTCTGTTCAAATCGTGACTCATTCACTAACTGAGGAACCTCTAGCAAGTTGATAGGGAGTCTCTAAAACTCAGTTTTATTACCGCTAAAATGTGAGAAATAATAGTACTTAAATAAAGAGTCCTTGTAAGAATTAAATAAGATGTTGGGAGGCCGAGGTGGGTGGATCACCTGAGTTGAGGAGTTCAAGACGAGCCTGACCAACATAGTGAAACCTTGTCTCTACTAAAAATACAAAATCAGCCGAGTGTGGTGGAACACACCTGTAATCCCAGCTATTTGGGAAGCTGAGGAGGCTTGAATCCAGGAGGCAGAGGCTGCAGTGAGCCAAGATCACGCCACTGCGCTCCAGCCTGGGTGACAGAGCAAGACTCTGTCTCAAAAATAAATAAGATGAAGGTTGTATAATAACTAGTTTACACAGCTATAATTAAATAAATAATATAAGTTCCGTAAAAGCTGCCCAAACAGACTGGTATGGGGGTTAAGGTCAGAGATGACTATATTTAGTAGATGGAATTGTGAAGATAGAATACAACAGCCTTAAGCTTCTTTTGTTACTGTTTTTTGTTTGTTCATTTTGTTTTATAATCAGAAGGGGAAACCTATCTAAAACAAAGTCAAAACAAAGGGAAGCAGTGTCAAAAAATGGAGAGAGATTCAGACAGACACAGTCTGTACATCTGGATTCGGCCATCCTTGAATTTTGATCACCCCAGACTGTCAGTAAAAATCTATATGTACATCATCCTTGATTCAGTATTATTTGGAGAGCAGAAGGGCGGTAACATGGGTATCCTGTGATGATGTGGTACAGGAGTGGGACATACCCAAGAGGGACATTGATGTGATCTAAACAAAATTAATCTGAATGGTTTGGGACCATATCTAACTTGTCTTCCCCTTGGGTCTGGGCATTCCATCACAAACACAAATTAACTTTGTTTAGTTAAACATAATCTGTGTGTTGCACACCAGCATACACAAGCACCTTTTTTTGTGAGGTTTGAGTTTGTCAGGGTAGTATTGTGTTATAAATCAATATCACTGCCACTACCTCTCAGAAACTAAATCCTTCTAGTGTTCCTGTTGTTTATATCCATGAAGGGCTATTTTGTTGACTGAGAGAATGACACATTTTTATGACTGTCTCAAAGAATATTGCCAAGGCGATATGGAAACCTAGATGTAACCAGAAGAAGCAAAGACATCAAGAGACAAATGTGCAAGAAGCAGAAAGCCTTCCATTGTGGCTAATTCATAGTGGATGAACAGGAAAGTAGAAGAGTATAAAGGCTAGTTATGGAAAAGATGTGAAGATGTAGAGAACCCCAGATGGCAGGCTGAGGAGCCAGGACATCCCTTCTTAAATAAGGGAGAGCCAGAGAGTGGGTTTGAGGGAGCAATAACTTCTTCCCGGGTGTGAGTCAGCATAGGATGGCTTAATGGGGAGAAACAAGCAAGAAGGATCCATAGAGAAGATGCTGACAATAGTTTAAACAGTAAATAAGAAAATTCTGACCCAGAGTCACAGCAGGAGAAGAGGCATTTTGGGGAACAGAACCTACAGATCTTGTCACATGACTGCTACAGAGGAATCAGGAGAAGTCACAGATTTCTGGTTTTGGACAGAAGACAGACTCCTGGTTTTGGACCAAGTCTGACTCAGAGATGTCTCTTGCTGCTTTTCCCAGAGCAAGAACCTGGAAAACAGGAAGAAATGCATAGTTTTTTGAGGGATAGGATCAGCAATGATGATAACTTAATTGTGAATAGTTTGAGCATATATGTACAAGAAGGCCATACAAATAGAAAGCAATTGTAAATGAGTATATGAGTCAAGAGAGAGGCAAAGACCAGAAATAAAAAATTGAGAACCAAAAGCAATGGCAACAAAAGCCAAAATTGACAAATGGGATCTAATTAAACTAAAGAGCTTCTGCACAGCAAAAGAAACTACTCTCAGAGTGAACAGGCAACCTACAAAATGGGAGAACATTTTCGCAACCTACTCATCTGACAAAGGGCTAATATCCAGAATCTACAATGAACTCAAACAAATGTACAAGAAAAAAACAAACAACCCCATCAAAAAGTGGACGAAGGATATGAACAGACACTTCTCAAAAGAAGACATTTATGCAGCCAACAAACACATGAAAAAATGCTCATCATCACTGGCCATCAGAGAAATGCAAATCAAAACCACAATGAGATACCATCTCACACCAGTTAGAATGGCCATCATTAAAAAGTCAGGAAACAACAGGTGCTGGAGAGGATGTGGGGAAATAGGAACACTTTTACACTGTTGGTGGGACTGTAAACTAGTTCAACCATTGTGGAAGTCAGTGTGGCGATTCCTCAGGGATCTAGAACTAGAAATACCATTTGACCCAGCCATCCCATTACTGGGTATATACCCGAAGGACTACAAGTCATGCTGCTATAAAGACACATGCACACGTATGTTTATTGCGGCATTATTCACAATAGCAAAGACTTGGAACCAACCCAAATGTCCAACAACAATAGACTGGATTAAGAAAATGTGGCACATATACACCATGGAATACTATGCAGCCATAAAAATGATGAGTTCATGTCCTTTGTAGGGACATGGATGAAACTAGAAACCATCATTCTCAGTAAACTATCGCAAGGACAAAAAACCAAACACGGCATGTTCTCACTCATAGGTGGGAATTGAACAATGAGAACTCATGGACACAGGAAGGGGAACATCACACTACAGGGACTATTGTGGGTTGGGGGGAGGGGGGAGGGACAGCATTAGGAGATATACCTAATGCTAAATGACGAGTTAATGGGTACAGCAAACCAACATGGCACATGGATACATATGTAACAAACCTGCACATTGTGCACGTGTACTCTAAAACCTAAAGTATAATAATAAAAAAAAAAGCTGTATCTTGAGTATCCAGAAAAGTACTCACATATAATAAGAATTTAGTACTTGTTTGTTGATAAAATGACTGAAACAATTAAACATACTTTGTGGAAATTTGCAAAAAATAGAAAATTGGGAACCACATCTCCAGAGGCTTCATTTAGAAAGGAAACGAAAATACTACTGCTCTATGGCAGGACTTAGCAAACTCCAGCCTGAAGGTATTATTTGACCTGGCACCTGTTTATTATCCTTTAGTAATCTTTTTATTTTCCAAGAATTGTATATTCACATTCAGTTATAAAATAGGTTTGTGTAACCTTCACTGAGTTTTCCACAAGAGTCACATCTTACAGAAGTCTAGTACAATATCTTAACCAGAATGTTGACATGATAGAGTCTCTCAATTTTATCCAAACATCCTCAGTTTTCCTTATATTCCTTTATGTGTTTCTGTGTGTGTGTGCGTGTGTGAGAGAGAGAGAGAGAGTTCTGTGCAATTTTATCACACATGTAGGTTCATATATTTACTACTACGATCAAGACACAAAACAGTTCCCTCACCGTAAGGAACTTTTGTGTTGCTGCTTCATAACCACACTCACCTCCTTCCCTCCCAATCCCAACCCCCAGCAACCACTAATCATTTCTCTACATTTATCATTTTGTAACTTCAAGAATGTTTTATAAATGCAGTTATATAGTTTATAACCTTTTAGAACTGCCTTTTTCCACTGGGTGCTATTCCCTGGAGATTTGTCCTAATTGTTGCCTGTATCTAAAAGTTCACGTCCTTTCTTGCTCAGTAGTGTTCCATGGACTAGACCTTATGCAGTTTAACATTCCTCTGTTGAAGGACATCTGGGTTGTTTCTAGGCTTTGGTTGTTGTGATCAAAGTGATAATGAACATTTGTATTTAGGCCTTTGTGTGAATATAAGTTTTATTTTTTCTGGGAAAAATGCCCAAAAGTCCATTGCTAGGTCATAGGGTAATTGCGTGTTTAATTCCATAAGAACTATTAAATTATTTTACAGAGTAGCTATATCATTTTATGTTCCTACCAGTAATGTATGAGTGATAACCTGCCACTTGTTTTTGTAAATCAAATTTTATCAAAACACAGCCACACTTATTTGTTAACATATTCTCCATAGCTGCTTTCACATTGCAATGACAGAGTTAAATGGTTGTTAAAGTCACTATACGGACCAGAAAAACTGAAATATTTGCTATCTGACCCTTTTTATGTCAGAAATACTTTCTGGCAGCAAAAGATTTCTGACTTCCTCTCTAAGGATTGGTATTTAACTGTAGATGCCTGGGCTGGGTGTGGCAGGCCTAGAGCAGCAGACTTAAGCATAGAGGAATGAAGCCCTGACAGGGTAGGCCAGGGCTGCTGAAGGTAAAGAGGTCTCTTGCATTTGCACTGAGTTGGATACAGTGGGCCTTGAGAGAAATTCTGAATAGCATGTCTATAGAATTGGAGGAATCTGGGATTGAATGAGAGAAATGCACAGAGGAGATGTCTAAAACCATCTTCTGAGCAGCAGCTGGCAATGAGAGGATGTTATTGGTGAGGTGCTGTAAACATGAAGTAGGAAAAGATGGTAAAAATGTCAGCTAAGCCAGAGAATTATCACATTTCCTTCGCTCTAAGAGGCCATCAATTGTAAGAAGCACAATTGTCTAAATAGCAAGATTTTAAGGTAAATAAGTGATTGAAACTTTGAAAAATCCATTTTAAAATGCACCCACCTGCAATTTACACATTTGAAAGATCTATGTCTGAGAATGAAAGAAATGTGGGTATACAAAGGTTGAGTACAGTATTGTGACTAGGCAGTTATAATGGTTCTCTAGAACCATCACATGATGTGGAAGTCCTGGAGGATGATTTGAAAGATAGACTGGGAAAGAAGACTGAAACTGATTCTAAAATCTTGAGAAATTTTATAATTTTGACAATCTTATCAATAGCCACAAAGTATTATATTGTTCAGGAAGTTACAGTAAAGTTTATTTCACATTAGATTATTGTTTTCAACATTTTCTTAAGATAGGTGTCATTATCTCCATTTTACAGACACATAAACTGGTGAGATATTTCCAGTTATTTGCCTAAGGTCAAAAGACAGAAAAGTAGCAGAGCTGATACATGAATTCAAGTGATCCCAGCTTCCTGCAAGAATGCCTTTGAACTGCAGGTAAAGACGATGGAGAAGAATGTGTCATATGGATGGCATGGACTTCACCTTACTAACCTTTATGAAATTTCTTCATTTGAATAGCCTGGTAGAGGGAGTGAAGTACAAGAACACTGGTGTCCCTTACTCCTTCATCTCCATGCATCAGTGTTACAAGAATAGAGAAGGCACCACCATCAGGGAAAAGCCAGGACTTACAAGTCCAGATAATGTATGAGTGAAAGACCAAGAGGCCACAAAGGTAGAGGAATCTGTTCCCAGTCACACAGGGCCTGAGATATACAGTGCAAGAGGCCCAGTAGGTGACAGGAAGGAGAGAAGGCCTTGTGGATGCTGAGCCTCTCCAGATGGAAACCCCACATCCCTCAGAGCTTTCTCAACTTTCTTCCTCTTCAGTTATTACTAATGTTTGTTTGTTTGTTTGTTTGTTTGTTTGTTTGTTTGTTTGTTTTGAGACAAAGTCTCGCTCTGTCACCCAGGCTGGAGTGCAGTGGCGTGATGTCAGCTCACTGGGTTTCACCATATTGGCCAGGCTGGTCTTGAACTCCTAGACTCAAGTAATCCGCCTGCCTCAGCCTCCCAAAGTGCTGGGATTACAGTCATGAGCCACCACGACTGGCCTTATTACTGATTCAAGTAATAAATCAGTACTTAGCTGCTCCATTGTCTTAGCTGCTCCGTTGCCTGTCAACTCCTGGGGCTCCCCTTGGGGTGTTTCTGATGCCACAGGGTCTCTAAAAACACATATGACTTTATTTTTTCTTGCTGAACCCCATCAGCTTGCTTAAGCAACACGAAGATCAGGTACTCTGGGTACGTTCGCTTGCTGATGAGCATCCAATTTCTCTAACCTGCAGCATTAAAATAAAACAATAGCACTGTGTTCTCTTCATCTATCACCAATTTCTCTATCACCTTCTTTTAGTTCACAGTTACTTTGGGGAAAGGTCTGTCTTGTTTTTTCTCTTTTTTAACCCTTTTGGCACATTCACAACCTGATTTCTTTACAAGCCTCTCACAAATTCAGGCCCTCAGTCCATGGTTTTTGAACCTATGTGGTTTCATCATGTGGCCCAGGAAACACAAAAGGGCAGAGAACAAAATAGAATTTGAACCTACAGACAATTATGTGAGGTTACTTAAGTGCTTACGTAGCAACCAAAAGCTCTCCAAGGGGCTCCGGGTCCACGAAGGATGACCTCAGATAAATATAGCATGTAGCCAAATACTAAGAACTGAGCAGGCATTTTGGTGTCTTTTTTTTCCTTCTCTTATTTGTTCAATAGATTTCAAATAACAGTGATTGATTCAGCCTCATGAGGCTGGCTGTGATCTAATTCCCTGAGGCTGTCTGCACAGCAAAAGAGAAACAAAATCAGAGGGATCTGGGGATTCTTGCAAGGCTAAAATAAAATGGCATGTTTGTTTGATTACTCCTTTTGTTTTCTCAATTACTAATATCTGAACTATTTAAAGAGATCCCCAAATGCCTTGGAAATAGAAAGTGATGGCAATAGTAAAATGATGGTCACTTTGAGGATATGAAGCTTTTATTCTTACTTTAAAACCACTGACATCGTTTTTTCAGACATGATTAAGACCACCAAAGCAATTTTACCATCATTCCTTCTGGCCTTTGCTACTTGACTTGCTAGCAATAAGTAATAGGTGCGGCAATCCCAGTTCTGTTAGGTAAAGACAAGAAGTGAAAGGGACTAAATCCCCTTTCTTTTGTTTTTTTTTTCTTCTTTCTTTTCCCTTCCTTCTTCCCTTCCTCCCTTCTTCCCTCCCTCCCTTCTTCCCTCCCTCCCTTCTTCCCTCCCTCCCTTCATCCCTTTCTCCATTCCTTCCCTTCCTTTCTTCTTTCCTTTTTTCTTTCTTTTCTTGTGGTCGGGGAAAATGTGGGTATTCTAAGAGTTTCCTAAAGTAAATTTGTGCTGTAACTTCCCAACGTGGGGCCTACCCATATGAGTATGTCAGCTGTTAGGGACACATGTATCTTGAACCAGGAGAAAACAAACAAAGAAAGGACTGAGTGACCCAGTTCTAAGCTTCACCTAACCTACTATAAAAAAAATAAAGAAGTTGAAATCACAGTTTAAGAACTAATAAGCAAATGACACTAGCAAACAGTTATTTAAAAAGCTATTTTTAGATGCAAAAATATATGTATAGTTAGATTATATAACAATTTTAATATTACTGTGTATTTTATGTTTCTCAGAATTTACTGCCCGCATTTTCTGGCTTATAAATAGTTTAATTATGAATATTTAACATTTTCTAGGTAAACTAAATCAACTACACAAATTCATTACACATTTGAAATAAGTTATGGATATTACCTGCTTCATCAGTTTGAGGAATAAAAATTTTAAAAATCCTTTTATATTCAAATTACAAAGACACTGAACCCCTTTCTCCTTCTTCTGGGCTTCTTCCTGGGAGATCCTCAGGATATTTACAGCCCTTCACAAGGCTAGGCTTCAGCAACCTGCCCAGAGAGCAGGAACCCATAGGCCCAGATGAAGCTATTCTCAAGACAAAAGAAAGAGTAAAAATTCAATGCTTCTCTTGATTTTCCTGTGGCTGTTGACATTTTGTGTTAAACACCTTCCTATTAGAACTGTAAACATCCCTGGGGATATAAGGGCTTTCACTATTTGGCCACAAAGATATCGGTTAAAAAACCATCCTTGTTTTCTCCGACAGTCGGCATTTCTATATTAAGATAAATATCAATATTGTTAGTAGCCTATAAAGAAGGATTGTACTATAAATAGGAGAAAGTTGAAGAATTCAGCATGATTTATAGATAACAATATAGAGGCTGTTACAGACGTTTTCTGGGGGCGGGGGCTGGAAGGCTCAAATGCAAACTCCTCAGGTGTTGCTCTGCAAAGGAAGATACATACCCAAGCAGCTCTCACAGGAGGCCTGATTCCGTTCAGTAGGGAAAGCTCACAGCAGCAGTGATAGGTGTACAGGTCTTCAATGACCCACTGCATTCTACAACAGCCCACAGAAATTTTGCTTGACTGGATATTGGGCTCCAGAAAATGGATCCTTACTCTTGGGTTGTGGGGCTTCGAGGTGCTGTGATTAGAAATAAGTAGTCTCTCTTCTGGGGTGATCCAGGGCAGATGCACAAGCCTTGACACTAGCAATATGACTTGGTCAATTACTTCGGCAACCTAGCAGGAAGATGTCACCATGACAGCACTAACCCTGCCTAGACATAATATCAAAGGCAGCTTGGAGGACTGGATTCAAGTATGTTTGTTAATCAGGAAGCTTGGGCTGTATCTAGTCTCCATTGAACTCTGAAGGAATTCAACTCAGTCCAGGAAGAGAGCCTGCAGGCACTCAGTCTTAAATAACTGCCTTCTTAATAACTTGGTTCACCTCACAAAGACAGCCTCTAAACATGTGTGGCATGTCTCCCTGTTTTAGCAACATGTACCATTTCAACCCAGGAGCAGTGCAACTTACTGTTATTGTTGTGGGAGACTCTAACACATGGTGATTATTGACCAATTCACTAGTCACAGTGTGCAGATTATAGTTCCTCAAGGCAAACAGGGCACCGTCATTTTTAAGAATAGCCTGGGAGAGTCACATCTGCAAGTCCAGAAAAAGTAATAAGGTTGTGACTGAAAGATCAAGTAGAGGTTAACCACAGCTTGCATAATTGCTTCCAGGACTTTTCTAGTGGCTGAGGAAATCATATATTCTTGGAGGGAGGAAGAGCTACACTGTATGACTGACTTAGCCTCTTTCTTCTTTTTTTTTTTTCTTTTTTTGAGATGGAGTCTCGCTCTGTCACCCAGGCTGGAATGCGGTGGGACAATCTCAGCTCACTGCAACCTTCCGCCTCTCAGGTGCAAGCAACTCTGCTGCCTCAGCCTCCTGAGTAGCTGGGATTACAGGCACAGGCCACCACGCCCAGCTAATCTTTGTATTTTTAGTAGAGACCGCCTTTCACCGTGTTGGTCAGGCTGGTCTCGAACTCCTAACCTCGTGATCCGCCCACCTCGGCCTCCCAAAGTACTGGTATTACAGGCATGAGCCACCGTTTCCAGCCAGCTTCTCTTCTTAGGACGCATTGTTGGCAGTCACTTTTATTGGCATGTACTGATGATGTGTCTTGATGGAGGTGGGCAAATGAGTGAGAGGAAGTGGGAGCACAGTAGTTTCATTAGCAAACACTAAAATGGCTACCAATTCTCCCTTTAACACTTCTGGCACTGGGTGGCAAGTCTGTCATCATGACACATTAGCTGAAGAAGCTCATCACTGTGGGGCAGCACAGTGCTGTATTTTCTGGTGTTTCACCATCAAATTGAATAAGAAATCGAGTTATCTGTCCAACACAATAATTTGTGGAGGCATTTCAAGTTAGACAGCCTGTGTTTCTGTATCAACATCTGAGTCACTGGATAACCCTGGAATTTCAAAGAAGTGGTCAGCTAGTTCCCCTCTCATGGATTACATTTTGGAGACCTCTTTGTTTTTGTCTTACAGGTGTTTTGTGCTGTTCCCTAATATTGTTGCTCCCTTGTACCAACTAGTCAGACTTTCAGCAAATATCTAGTGGGTCCTTATACTCCATTGTTCATGTGTTTGTATGTGGAGGGGTTGGGGAGGGAGAGAGAAAGAGAGTGTTTGTGCATGGTTTATCAGGGAACATAGTTCAATATTCACCTCAGTGGAGCTCACTCCTTTCTAAGTGACTCTCTAAGGCCCTTATTAACAACCTAGGAATTCATTCCAGGTTTTCTCATTTTCTGAAAAGATGCCATTTCTCAGGACCTCATGGGACTAATTTTTATAAACAATGACCAGGGATGCCAATAGTCAGTTGTGCAGCCCAAAGTAGACACCCCCAAGACTGATCGCATTCCCAAGGCAGAACGTTGATTTCTAATCCTTTGATTTACACCAAACAGCCCGTGGTGGGTTCTTGCTAAGATTCCCAGTTCCAGCTGTCATGGAAACAAGGGAAAGTAGCCAAGGGGTACTCCCATAAGGCCAGTTTATGAGAAAAATTAAGGAAAGAAGTAGCAGGTGTGTAAGTTCTTATTGCCTATTATGTGCTAGGTGTGAGTACAGAGATCTAGCAACATGAAACCTCAGACTCTGGGCAGAAGACCCTAACCCTTGGGCTCTTGAGCTTCTCAGTTTCATGATAAGAAAAATATCAGCCCATGCTGATTTGGTGAAGGACCAGGATGCGATAGTAACATAGCGTGATAGAGTTATGCCTTTGGCCATATCTTGCCGGCTGAACTTTCATGGTTAATGGTGAGAACCAACCCCTCTCCTGGAATGACTAAGAAGCTAGTCTCAAGCTTTGCAGTTGCAGTTATGTGACATGGCATGCTAACAGCAGAATTCATCATGTAAGTATCCATGGTTGAGGAAGCATCAGTCTTGTTTTTTAGTATTTTGAGAGATGGACTAGAATTCAGACTAAGATTGGTTGCCATGATCACTGGACTATACTCAGTTTCTATGGAGCTTGAGAAGGCCAGGTTGCAAGAGATAAGTCCTGAACAAGTTACCTTTTACCTCTCAGAAGGTTTAAGGCAGAAATTGCAAATGTCTTCAGAGTTCAACTGTATTACATAAATAAATTATTAAGTGAAATAATTTAAGAGATAGTAGATACTATGGTAAAAATAGACATGAACCAATCCAAATGAGAAAGTCATTGCCCAGCAATAACCATCGTTGCCCTGTGGAAATGTGGGCCTGATATTGCCAGGTCTTCCTTTTATCAAGAAAATAAAAATGAAAAGTGTGGAGTTTGACATCAAAATTATATATTGTAAAACAAAATCTCTCTTTGGACTGGCTTGAGTTCTTGGACCGAAGACAATATGGCTTATTATTAAGTTCTAAAGAGCCTAAAAGGGAAATGGGGGGGAAATAAGGAGAATGCAGACTAAAGCTTGTTTCAACTCTCCAGACCTCTTTGCTTTAAGGGATTGCTCAGTAAAGCACTCCATGATTCCCTTTGAGTAGTCCCCTTCGTGAGCCTAATCAGCAGCTACTAACTCTGTAATTCTGTCGTTTCTTTGAGGGATGACTTTACATCTTCCTGGAAGGCTGAGTACATTTTATTGCTGCCAAGATACCCTATGATATTTCAAAGATATCATTTGCTGCCTTCTTGTTGCTTCTGCAGGTTTTTTATGCTACCATAAACATGAACATGGGACAAAAGACCTTATTTAGATAAAGTTCAGCTCTCTGGAGCTAAATCTAAAATGTTATTGAAAAATACCATAAATAGTGTCATTTCATCCTTGAGATGGAAGACGGGGGCGTGGCAGTGGGCGTGCTTGAGTGACAGCTCAGTCTTTTCTCATCAGTTTATCAGGTTCCTGTGGGTTATCCATAGGTAAAGCAGAAGAATGGCTTTGAAGAATAATTATGTCTCAAAATCTAACCAGGAGTTTTGAAGTGTGTAGTTATTTGACCAGATATCAATAATATTTTTCATTTTGAATTTTAATCAAGCTAAAATAGAAGAAGAATACAAGACAGAAATACAGAAATAGACACAAGAGAACCAAATGTGAAAGATCCTTTATAAAAAGCATGTAGTAGAAAAATGAGTAAAATCAAATGGAGATAGGAATTCAGGGATCATTATCCTGAGGCAGGAGATGTTATGAGTTCAGGGATCATTATCTTGCAGTGGAGAAAAGTAAGAGATAGTTAAGAGAAAGAAAACATGTGAGATTGTCTACACTACGATCCTGACAAACTTGTATGAAAAATGTGTCCCACCCATTCATAGGGTTGTAATAACCTTCATTTCAGAGATGGGCAAAAGATGAGCTTCTATTGGGATTTGTGGCCAAATCTTCCTGGACTCTGAGTGGACCAACCTTAGCCAGGTAAAGTTAAATTATTTAGTTGTTCAAATTATCAACAAGAATTTATTGAGGCCTTCTAGGTTCCCATCACAACACCTGGCACTCAAAAAACAAAACAACCAAACAAGAAATTTACATTATCATCTCTGTCTCTAAGAATTTTGCAAGCTACTTATAATGTGATTCTTTATATAGTATATCTTTAAGCATATACAGTGTATAGGATATACACACACATATCTCTATAGTATATAATATTTTCTTTTCCTTTACATTATAATATATATAGACCTTTTTACTTTACTGATTAGATGGAAGGGAATTAGTATAAAGCACATATGAAGTTGCTGACTTTCACAATACTTGCTCTGGAAGACCTGTACAATTTTAGTGTTGCCTTATTTATTTGAATTGGATCATGGGGTGGCAGGGGGGGCGAAGTTAATATGCCCCTGGACAATATTCTTTGCCAGAAATACAGCATTCTTTGCCAGAAAAATTCAGAATAAAAAAAAAGCCATACTACAGCGTAGAATTGTGAGTGTTAGAGGATAAGACAGGTAGTGGGAAGGGGAGGATGAGGAAAGATTAATTAACAAACACAAAATTACAGCTATGTGGGGGAAATGAGTTCTGATGCTCTGTAGCACCGTAGGGTGAATATGATTAACTACACCTGATTGTATATTTTTGAAAACTAGATTTTGTCTGTTCACAGCACAAATAATGTTTGAGGTGATGATATGCTAATTACCCTGATTTAATCATTACACATTGTATATATGTATTAAAATATCACTCTGTATCCCATAAATATGTACAATTTAATAAAAGGTCTTGAAATTCTGAGTGTCTGGAACCACTGGCCTCAGGCTTGTGCAAGACCACTAGACAAGATAACCCCCAGACACAGTGCGGATCTTGTAGACCCCACGTCCTCTGCTGTGGTGTGAGTAGTGTGAATATGTTAGGGCATAACTCATAGAGGACTGTTAATGATACTGTAATATGGAAAGTCTGAGCCTGCATACGCTTTTGTCAAAGCTTCCTCCTTTGAGCTATATACCATGAGATTATTAAATATTAGTAAAAATTTACAAGCAAATCTGGCTTCAGTTTTTCATACATTGCATTCATTTGGCTCCACCAGAAGCCTCCCAAAGTCTGAAGGTGCAAGGCATTGATCTAATTTTTAGTTAGATGATCACTAGCAACTCCCTACTAGAAAGGTGCTGGCAGACAAAATTTTAGAGCTATAGCTACAATTTGAAATGTTAGGAGATTTAGCAAAAGTGCGTAAACTTTTATCTCATCTTATGCTTCTTTTTTAAAAAAAATGCTGTCTTTATTTCTTAACTCTCAAATAAAAAAAATACGTTTACATTACATTTAGGGTAGAACTACAAGGACCCATGAGGATTCAGCATACAATCCAGCTATTATAATGCTGTTAACTAAAACTTTCAGAGTCTAATTTAGTTTTGGAGAAGGAGTAGGTTATAAAATTGAGGTCTCTATAGATATCTTTAATTAAAACTACTTCTGTGTATCATGTAGTTGAAACTAGTAGCTGGTGCAGGGTAGGGAGATTTTTTAAAGTTTGTATATGAATAGGAATTTCTTAACTCCTAACAATGTTAGGCAGTCAAATCTGGGTACTAGCAAATCAAATTCATGAAATCCTTGGCTGTCCCATATTGAGTTCAGGGTAAGATAAAGGCGCTAAGAGCAATCAGTGATAAAAACAAAGTAATGTGGTTGAAATTATGTGACCTATTTGGACCAAGGTTGAATGCCTGAGAATTCTAACATCAACAAGATTTAAGATTAGATTTGAGTGAATAGGAAGAAGAAAAGTCTGTAACAAGACCATCTTGAACTAAAATAACTTTCAGGTACATAAACTTAATTTTTCTTAAGCATTGCAGAGTTGTCAATTCAGTTTCCTAAAGTCAGCTGCACTTGGACAAGGCTTGAAGGAACATCATTTTGGTAAGGGCTGTGGGACTTCTAAATCTGTCCACCAGGTCCTCACTTCTTTGCAAGTTCTCTCTATCATAAGCAGGCAGTGCATTAACTCATAGCTCTTCTCCTTCAGAGGAGCTTAACTACCCATCTTCTTCAAGAGTTTCTACAACTCATGCATTGGGGTCTCTCCATGACACTGAGCTATGAAGTATCACACATTTTAGCAAAATTATAATTTATTATATCAGAATTAAGGGAAATTGGCCTGGTTTGACACCCCTGCCTCCCTCCTCCCACCCAACCTCAATGTGCCACCTCACACATCTTTTTTGAAAGTTACACAAGTTATTGTAGGGAGGAGGTGGAGCAAGATAGTGAAATAGAAAACTCCATTGATCATCCCCCTGCAAGGACATCAATTTAACAACTGTCTACACGTAAACAAAGCACCTTCATAGGAACCAAAAATCAGGTGAGCACTCACAGTACCTGGTTTTAACTTCATACTGTTGAAGAGGTAGAAAGAACAGTATTGAATTGCTGATGCCACCCCTCACTCATCCCCACCCCTGGCAGTAGCAGCATGGTGCAGAGAGCATTTCTGTGTGTTGGGGAGGGAGAGCACAGCAATTGTGAGGCATTGAACTCAGTGCTGCCCTATTTTAGCATAAAGAAAAACTGGACCAAACTCAGCTGATGCCCACCCAAAGAGGGAGCATTTAAACCAGCCCTAGTCAGAGGAAAATCGCTGTTCCCAGTGGTTAGAACTTGAGTTCCCTCAAGCCTCGCCACAATGAGCAAAAGTGCTCTGAGGATCTAAATAAATGTGAAAGGCAGTTGAGGGCACAAGGACTGCAACTCCCAGGAAAATGCTAGTGCTGAACTGGGCCAAAAGACAGTACACAGGGTGGGCACGTGACATACTTAGACACCAACTGGGGCAGCTAAGGGAGTGCTGGCATCACCCTTCCCCTAACCACAGGCTGCACAGACTGTGGCTCCAAAAGAGACCCCTTCCTTCACTTGAGAAGAGAAGGAGGAGTAGGAAGGACTTTGTCTTGCATCTTGGATACCAGCTCAGCCACAACAGGATAGTGTATTAGTCAGAGTCTTGAGGCCCCCTTTCCAGGCCCTAGCTCCTGGACATCATTTCTAGATATACACTGGGCCAGAAGGGAACCTGCTGCCTTGAAGGGAAGGACCCAGTCCTGCCAGAATTCATCACCTGGTAACTGGATAGCCTTGGGCTCTGAATAACCAGCAGTGATACCCAGGTACTATGTCAAAGGCCTTGGATGAGACTCTGAGACTTCCCAGCTTCCAGTGAGACTCAGCACATTCCCAGCTGTGGTGCCTATGGTGTGGGACACCTTCTGCTTGAGAAAAGCAGAGGGAAAGTAGAGGGGGCTTTTTCTTGCACCTTGGCCACAGGGTAGAGCACCAAGTAGGCTCTTGGATGGCATTTTGGACCTTTCCTAGGCCAGAGGGGACTGCCCTGAAGGATGAGTCCCAGGCCAGGCAGCATTCACTGCAAACTGATTAAAGAGCACTTGGACCTTAAGGAAACATCACTGGTAGTCTGGCAGTACTCCCCATGGGCCTATGGTGGCAGTGGCCATGGAGTAAAGCTCCTCTGCCATTGGAAATGGGAGTAAAGAATGAGAATGAGTGCCTCTTGTGGTCTGAGGGCCACCTCAGCCGCAGTACAATAATAGAACTCCAGGTAGACTTCTAAGATTTTTGACTCTAGTCTCTGGCTCTTGGACAGCAGCTCTGGACCTTACTGGGGCCTGTGAAAACTCACCGCTCCAAAGGGAAAAACGTGTTCCTGGCTGGTTTTGACAGCGCTGATTATAGAGCCCTAGGACCTTGAGCAAACACAGACAATAACCAAGGAGATGTTACACCAGACTTTGGGTGAGACTCAGTGCTGTGGCTGGCTTGAGGTCTGACTCAGTGCAGTTATAATGGTGGGGGCTGCAGGGCTACTTGTGTCACTCCACTGTCAGATTTAAGTGGCTTAGAAAAGAGGGAGAGACTCCATTTGTTTGGGAGAATGTAAGGGAGGAAAGCAAGAGTCTCTGCCTGTTAATCCAGAGAATCCCCCTGTGTCTATGTTGTCTAAGATGATCAAGATGGTACCTCTATGAGTCTGCAAGAGCCACAGTGTTACTGGGCTTGGAATGGCCCCTAAAGCAGATACAGGCTGGATCACAAAATTCAAGTCCTTTAGAATATCTGGAAAAGCTTCCCAAGAAGAATGCATACAAATGCCCAGACTGCGAAAACAATAATAAAAACCTAACTTCAAGGCCCAGAAGCAGACAAACATCTACAAGTATCAAGACAATCAAGGAAAACATGACCTCACCAAATGAACTAAATAAGGTACCAGGGACCAGTCCTGGAGAAATAGAGATATCAAACCTTTCATATAGAGAATTCAAAATAGCTGTTTTGAGGAAACTCAAAGAAATTCAAGATAACACAAAGGAATTCAGAATTTTAGCAGATAAATTTAACAAAGAAATCGAAATCATAAAAAAGAATCAAGCAGAAATTCTGCAGCTGAAAAAATGAACTTGCATTACTGAAGAATGCATCAGAGTCTTTTAACAGCAGAAGTGATCAAGCAGAAGAGAATTAGTGAACTTGAAGGCAGGCTATTTGAAAATACATCGCGAGAGGAGACAAAAGAAAAAATTTAAAAAATGAAGCACACCTACAGGAGCTAAAATAAAAAAAAAAAAGATAGCCTCAAAAGGGCAAATCTAAGCATTATTGACCCTAAAGAAGAGGTAGTGAAAGAGACAGTGATAAAAAGGTTATTCAAAGAAATAATAATAGAGAACTTCTCAAACCTACAGAAAGATATCACTGTCCAAACACATGAAGGTTATAGAACACTAAGCAGATTTAACCCAAAGAAGACTACTTCCAGGCATTTAATAATCAAATCCCCAAACATCAAGGATCAAGGAAAGATCCTAAAAGCAGCAAAAGAAAAGAAATAAATAACAAACAAAGGAACTCCAATACATCTGGCAGCAGACTTTACAATGGAAACCTTACAGGCCAGGAGAGAGTGGCATGACATATTAAAAGTGATGAAGGAATAAAGCTTTTATCCTAGAATAGTATACCCAGTGAAAATATCTTTCAAACATGAAGGAGAAATAAAGACTTTCCTAGACAATCAAAAGCTGAGGGATTTCATCAACACCAGACCTCTCCTGCAGAAAATGCTGAAGGGAGTACTTCAGTCATAAAGAAAGGGATATCAGTGAGCAACAGGTAATCACCTAAAAGTATAAAAGTAATTGGTAATAGTAAGTACACAGAAAAAACACAGGATATTACAACACTGTGAGTGTAGTATGCAAATTATTCTTATCCCTAGCAGAATGAGTAAAGGATGAACCAGTAACAACAAAACAACAAAAAGAACAACAACAAAAAGAACTACAACAACTTTTCAAGACACAGACAGTACAATAACATATAAATAGAAACAAAAAAGTTAAAGAGCAGGGGGACCAAGTTAAGGTGTAGAGTTTTTGTCAGTTTTATTTTTGCTTATTTGCTTGTTTATTTGTTTAAGCAAACAGTTTTAAATTGTTATTAGCTTAAAATAATGGGTCATAAGAGTATTTGCAAGCTTCATGTAGCCCCAAACCAAAAAGCATATAATGGATACACAAAAAATAGAATGAAAAAAACTAAATCGTATTACCAGAGAAAATCACCTTCGCTAAAAGAAAGACAGGGAGGAAAGAAAGAAGGAAAAGAAAGCCATAAAACCAGAAAGCAAATGTTAAAATGGCAGAAGCAGTACTTATCTATCAATAACACTGAATGTAAATGGGCTAAACTCTCCAATAAAAAGACATAGAGTGGCTGAATGGATGAAAAAACAAGACCCAATCATCTATTGCCTACAAGAAACATACTTCACATATAAAGACACACACAGACTGAAAATAAAGGGATGGAAAAAATATTCCCTGCCAATGGAAACAGAAAAAGAGCAGGAGTAGGTATCCTTACATCAGACAAAATCGATTTCAAGATAAAAAAAATATATATAAGAGAAAAATAAGGTCACTATATAATGAGAAAGGGATCAATTCAACAAGAGGATATAACAATTTTAAATATTTATGCACCCAATAAAGATAAGTGCATATATAAAGATATATAAAGGAATATATTGTTAGAGCTAAAGAGAGAGAGATAGAGGTCCCAATACCATCAGTAGCTGGAGCCTATAACAGCCCACTTTCCACGTTGAGCGGGTCTTCCAAACAAAATCCACAAAGAAATGTCAGACTTAATCTGCACTATAGACCGAATGTATCTAACAGATGTTTACAGAACACTTCATCCAACTGTAGCATACACATTCTTTTCCTTAGGACATGAATCGTTCTCAAGGATAGTCAATATGTTAGGTCACAAAACAAGTCTTTTTTTTTATTATACTTTAAGTTTTAGGGTACATGTGCACAACATGCAGGTTAGTTACATATGTATACATGTGCCATGTTGGTGTGCTGCACCCAATGACTCGTCATTTAACATTACACATATCTCCAAATGCTATCCCTACCCCCTCCCTCCACCCCACAAAACAAGTCTTAAAACATTCAAAACAACTGAAATAATATCAAGCATCTTCTCTGACCACAATGGAATAAAAGTAGAAATCAGCAACAAGAAGAATTTTGGAAACTATGCAAATACATGAAAATTAAACAATATGCTCTTCAATGAAGAAATTAAGAAAAAAAATAAAAGATTATTGAGACAAATGAGAATAAAAACAACATACCAAAACTTATGGGATAGAGCAAAGGCAGTATAAGTGCTTATAATAAAGAAAGAAAAACTTTCAATAAATAACCTAATGATACATCTTAAAGAACTAGAAAATCTGAGCAATAAATAAAATTGAAATGAACACAATACAAAAGATTGATGAAACAAAAGGTTGTTTTTTTTGAAAAGTTAAAGTTGATAACTAAAAAAAAACAAAATTAAAATTGACAATTTTAGCCTGACAAAAAAAAAAGAGAAAATCCAAATAAATCAGAAATGAAAAGGAGACATTACAACTGATACTGCAGAAATTCAAAGGATCATTAGTGGCTACTATGACCACTTATTGACCAATAAATTGGAAAATCTAGAAGAAATGGACAAATTCATAGACACATACAACCTGCTAAGATTGAACCAGAAAGAAATCCAAAACCTGAACATACCAATAACAAGAAACGTAATTGGTATGGTTTGGCTCTGTGTCCCCACCCAAATCTCATCTCGAACAGTAATCCCCACATGTTGCGGGAGGAGCCTGGTAGGAGGTGATTGAATCATGGGGGCAGACTTACCCCTTGCTTTTCTCATAATAGTGAGTGAGTTCTCACACGATCTGGTTGTTTGAAAGTGTGCAGGGCTTGCCCCTTTACTCTCTCACTCTTTCTCTCTCCTGCTCTGCCATGGTAAGATGTGCTTGCTTTCCCTTCACCTTCTGCCATAAGTTTCCTGAGGCTTCCATGTCATGCTTTCTGTTAAGCCTGCAGAACTGTGAGACAATTAAACCTCTTGTCTTCATAAATTACCCAGTCTCAGGTAGTTCTTCATAGCAGTGTGAAAATGGACTAATACAGTAATCAAAGCCATAATAAAAAATCTCCCAGTAAGTAAAATCAGAGATCTAATGGCTTCACCGCTGAAATCTACCAAACATCTGAAAAATTAATACCAATCCTACTCAGACTATTCCATAGAATAGAGGGGGAGGAAATACTTCCAAACTCATTCTGTGGAGTCAGCATTACCCTGATACCACACCAGACAAAGACATATCAAAAACAGAAAGCTACAGGCCAATATCTCTGATGAATATTGATGCAAAAATCTTCAAAAATACTAGCAAACCAAATTCAACAGTACATGAAAAAGATCATTCATCATGAGCCAGTGGGATTTATCCCAGAGATGCAAGGATGAATCAACATATGCAAATCTATCAATGTGATACATCATATCAACAGAATGAAGTACAAAAACCATATGGTCATTTAAACTGATGCTGGAAAAACATTTGATAAAGTTCAACATCACTTCTTGAAAAAAACTCTCAAAAAACTGTGTATAGAAGGAATACAAATCAACAGAATAAAAGCCATTTATGACAGACCTGCAGCTATCGGAAAAACTGAAAGCCTTTCCTCAAAGATTTGGAACACAAGAATGTCCATTGTCACTACTGTTATTCAACATAGTACTGGAAGTCCTACCTAGAGCAATCAGACAAAAGAAAGAAATAAAGGGCATCCAAATGGGAAAGGAAAAATTTAAATTATACTTGTTTGTAGATGACATGATCTTATATTTGGTATAACCTAAAGACTCCACAAAAAAATGATTAGAACTTATAACCAAATTCAGTGAGGTTGCAGGATACAAAATCAACATGCAAAAATTAGTAGCATTTCATTATGCCAAAAGTGAACAATCTAAAAAAAGAAATAAAAATGTGATCTCATTTACAATAGCCACAAATTAAATTAAATACCTAGGAGTCAACCAAATACCTGAAAGATCTCTATAATGAAAAGTATAAAACAGTGTTGAAACAAATTGAAGAGGACACCAAAACCAGAAAGATATTCCATGTTCATGGATTGGAAGAATAATATGGTTAAAATGTCCATACCGCCCAAAGCAATGTACAGATTTTATGTAATACCGATCAAAATACCAATAAAATCCTTCACAGAAATAGAAAAAAAAATCCTATTATTTACATGGAACCACAAAAGACCCAGAATAGCCAAAGCTATCCCAAACAAAAAGAACAAAACTGTAGGAATAATATTAGTTGACTTCAAATTATACTACAGAGATACAGTAACCAAGACAGTATGATACTGGCATAAAAACAGACACATCAACCAATGGAACAGAATAGAGAACTCAAAAACAAATTCACACACCTACAGTAAACCCATTTTCAACAACGGTGCCAAGAACATACACTGGACAAAAGACGGTCTCTTCAATAAATGGTGCTGGGAAAAGTGAATATCCATATGCAGAAGAATGAAATTAAACCCATTTTCCATGATATGATTATTACACATTGTACACCTGCATGAAAACATCTCATGTACCCAATAAATATATATGCCTGCTATGTACCCACAAAATTTAAAAAATAAAAAAGTTACACAAAGTTTGCAAGTCACACTACAGTGCAAAAATATGAGAAGAATGTTTTTCCTAATTAAGAGGAGAAAATTGTTTTAAAGCAATTAAGCAGAAATATTAATATGCTTCCTACCACTGCAAGTATTAGCTTATGTTGACAACAAAATAAGTAAGGCATTTTTGAACTGGAAATTTGCAAACTCCCAAAACAGTTTGATCAGAGACTTAGGATGTGTCCAGGCCTTGGACTGCACATTTGCCTTAACCCCTTTCCTGCTTTGGTCCAGAATTTTGTGTTTCATAGCAAGTGGTTAGCGCTGTCTTGCAGATTTGGCAGTGCAGTGCTTTGTAGAACTCTTAAATAAAACAAATGAGGTTTCATTTTTTCACCTTCAATTTCACAGTAGCACTCGTCGTTGGCTCACCCACACATTCTTAATTATTGTCTGGTATGTAATTGTTTCCGGTATGTGTGTGTGAGTGTGTATGTGTATGTGTGTTCACATGTTAGTATATGGGTGTCTACAATTCCCATGACACCACTTGGTGGCATGGTCCACTTCTTAACCCACTCTGATTTACTTGCAGTAGCTAAGAGGACTAGCAGTATTAGGAGCATGGATGCTGAAACCAGGCATTGATGCTCTCCATTTGGGTCCTGATTCTACTGTTTGCCAGGTTTGGAAGGTTATTCATCTTCAGTTTTCCCATTAGTTGTTGTGATGAGTAAATCATTTAAACTTCAACATTGCCTGTCACAACTAGGATAAGGTGAATGAGATACTTTCCTCAGAAGAAAATTTAAGGGGGCATCAAATAACTCAACAGTCAAGATAAATAAAAATTGTATGCAATGTTTTACAAAATGTAAATATCAGTGGTGTTTAATGTGTTGATTTGAGTCCACAGTTGACATCTCAGGATCCACAGTTTCCTTAGAGTCTAAAGACAAGAATCCTGACTCAAGCATTTACAGCCATTTAGCATAGCACACACATTTCATCTGCCCTAAAAAAAAATTGATACCTACTAGAGTAAAAGTTAATACCCAAAATAATTGAGTCAATGGTTCCATGTAGACCCCAGGCAGATGTAGAATCACTGGGGATGCTCAGACATATGTGTTATTTCTTTTGAATCACATTTAACGTTAGTGCAGAAAGATAAATCCTAGAGTTGCAATGGGCTTGCCTTTTCCTATTTATAAATGAAACCATGTATAATTTTACCCTGGCAATTACTTTAATTATTATTTCCCAAGACAGTGTTAAATCACAGATAATGACAACCGGAGGCATTGTTATCACAAATAGAAAATTCTGGATTATGGATTGGCAACAGCATAGGAGCAGGTTCTCTCATCAGGTTGTGACTTTAAAATGTGTAGTGTTAGGAAGATAAGAACACTCCCACCCTACCTTTCCTCCCTCCTCTCTAAGCCAGAATGCCTTTTCCCCTCTCCCTTCTTCAAGGAAAATTAAATGAAGACAGCTAACAAGCAGTTTTATTTTCTTTCAGCAAAGGTCAGCAATCCCACAGCAGCAAATTAATCCCAATTAGTAATGATATTTTGTCTTGATAAATGATGACACATTTGATTTACTGTGTTTCCAGGATGCAGGCAGCAAATGTTAATGATTTTGTTTGCTGGGAATTTATACTCTTGCTCATTTCCCATTTGCTGATCAGTTGCGGCTCATGAAGACTTGGCTGCTTCAACTAATGAACTGAGGGCCTCGCAGGAATAATGGTGTGTTCTGCAGGCCTCATTTTTTTATGCCATCTGTAGAAGTGCAGGCTCCTCTCAGAAAATATCTCTGGCAGCCAGGAAGGAGTGATTATGATCATATCAATGTCACTTGTAATTTGTATTTCACTTGTTTAATGGCATCCCCAATAAATGAAGTTTTCTACAGAGAACAAAACTAATTATAGTAAATTCAGCATTGGTGTGTGTGTGATGAAGAGAATTCATGAATATAAACATACCTAGCCTTTCCTCATTTCATTAAAATATTCTGATAGCAGTAATGCAGTTTATGTGATGATTTATCTGCCCAGCTGGTATGGTTTCAAATTAGACCAATGAGGATGTTTTCTTGAGATCTTTATTAACTGAACACAGCATCCTTTTTTTTTTTTTTTCAATAAATGCAGACATAAGTTAAATGTTTTTTTCCTTTGCACTCCCAGGTTTCCACCTGGATCATTCAGTACTTTGAGGATTGCCAGAGGCACTTTAGACTCCTCACAAAGGCTGCCGGAGCAGTCCCCTGAGGCTGTGCATGTGGGTGATTCTGAGACTAGCATACTTGCCTTCCAAGCACCACCAAAGATGCAAACCAACAGGAAGCCCTGGGGAACACTGACTCTTCCACCTCTGAAAGGCTGATGTGCCTTTCACACATCAGATACAGTCTTAGCTACAGAAAACTGATATGTTGGCTGCAACTCCAGGCAGGCTTCTCTCCTAGTTGTTTACATGACACATTAAGAATGAAATACGAGGGATCATTACCCATCCTCATTTAAGAGCTGAAAATGTTAGAAACCCCGTTTAGAATCTCCTTCAGGGAGGTGGATGTTTTCCTCTCATTCTTAATCATTGTTCTCACTATCAACTAATATAAAACCAATAAACTTTACTCTTCTTGCTTAAGGGGACACTTGTTATTATGGCAAATTACTGGATCCATATTATGTATCTTCCCTTCTCCTTGCCCTTCCTGGGGCCTCTGTTTTGCCTTTCTATCCCTGACCAAACTGGTGGTTCAGTCTGGGATAAAGTTGGCATTCTCTGCTCTCTCTGAAATGCAAATGGTTGGGGTATTTCAGTGTTTACTTCGTCAAATGCTGTAGTTTGGACTGGGGCAGGGAGAGGTATTCATGAGATGTCCTCTGCCAGACAACTTGTCTGTTTCAGTAGTGTGCTCCACTCTTCAGTCAGAGATAATTTTTTTCCTCTCATGTTTTTCCCAATGTTCAGTAGAACAGTAGTTCCCTGTATTAGTTCAGGTCCTCAAATACCAAGAAGGAATTAAATGTGTAAGGATTTTACAAGGAGAAATGCCTGTGTAAGGAAAAAACATAAGAGGTCCAGAGGAGGCTAGGGGTCCTCTAGGTTATTCTAATGCCAGTATTTTAAAGTTTCTGTCATGGTGAACATGATGCAGAACTGACTTATATCCTCCAGTTTCATTACTGTACCTAAATGAAACATTTGTCTCCCAGGGTACTTTGCATGCATTCTAGGAGTTAAGAACAGAGAGAAGATAGAGAATTCAGTCCTCAACCCTAGGTTTGTAATAGAACTTTACATTTAACCAACGCACATTCATATACATTATTGCATTTGATTCTGATGACAAATATGAAGTCAACATTATTCCTGTCAAAAATTCATACTGCTGTGGTCTGGCTCTGTGTCCCCACCCAAGTCTCATCTTGAATTGTAATCTGAATTGTAATCCCCACGTGTTGGGGGATGGACCTTATGGAAGGTGATTAGATCATGGAAGTGGTCCCCCATGCTATTCTTGTGGTAGTGAGTGAGTTCTCTGATGGTTTTATAAGGGGCTTTTCCCCGCTTCACTCTGCACTTCTCTCTCCTGCCACCATGTGAAGAAGGATGAGTTTGCTTCCCCTTCCACCATGGTTGTAAGTTTCCTGAGGCCTCCCCAGCCATGTGGAACTGTGAGTCAATTAAACTTCTTTCCTTTATAAATTACCCAGTTTCAGGTATGTTCTTATAGCAGCATGAGGATGGACTAATACACATACCCTGAATTAACCCATGAGGAAACATCAAAAACACTATTGAGGGACATTTTACCCAAAAAATATGGCTAACACTCTTCAAAATGTTAAGAAGATGAAATACAAAGACAGAAACTATTCTAGATTAAAAGAAATTTAAGACATATGACAGCTAAATACAACATGCAATCCTGGATTGGGCCTACACCAGACCTTGCTACCTCCCAAAAAGCAGATTTCCGTAAAGGGGATTTTAGAATAACTGACAAAATCTGAATAATTCCTTTTAGGATGAATAATATAGTTTAACAGTAAATTTCCTGATTTTTATAATTACTTGTGCATATGTAAGAGAATTTTCTTACTTGTAGGAATTACAAACTGAAGTATTTAGGGGTAGCAGGACATCATGTCTGAAACCTACTCAAATGGTTTGGAAAAAAGTGACACTCACACACAGTATGTTAAAGCAAACATGATTTTTTAAAAAGTTAATGCTTGGGGAATATGGTTGAAAGGTGCACAGTGTATATAGTTCTTGACTATTTTTGTAACTTTTTATAAATCTGAAATTATTTTGAAATAAAAAATATTAAAACAATACCCTAAAAGGTTTGGCATGATCAAGTCAGCCTCCCTATTCAATTTTACGGATTAACAAATTTGGCTTGGGGGAGTAAAAGAAAAAAAAGTGCTTTGATTTAGATCACACAATAGATCAATGTCAGACTCCAAACTTTAACTCAGACTTACCTCCGATCTCTGTGATCTGCTCACAGGCCAAGCACATCATCCCTAGGTACATGGAAGCAGCAAAATGACATAATGACTTGGCTTCAGAGTCCAAGCTCTATCTACCTAGTTTTAGTGTTGTGATGACTTTGTCTTTACAGCACACTCTTGCACATTAACGTAGCTGATGACCTTCATGGAGAGAAGCTTGTCCCTGTTTATGGTGAGATGCTTCAATCCCAGATTTCATTGCTACAACCATCCAAATTGTAGCCAGTTCACTCATCCATCTCTACCTGTAGATAATCTTGTCCTCAAATCCTTAGGCTGGCAGGCAAGTGCCATGTTAGCTATGTCCTGGGCCCTGCTCTGACCATGGGTCTGAATGCCAACACCCCTGATATTATTTTATTTCTGGAAATTAATTAACCTCTTAATATCCTGGTTCCAGCATATCTTACATCCTTATGCCTAAACCTGCCTTTGTTTCCCTTCCAGTGGCCTTTGTTTTCCGGGATCTATTTACTCAGAACATCCTCCTGGGGATTAAGCTCTTGTTACTTAAATGCCAGTCACCAGGAATAGCGTCATCTCCAGGATCTGCCTGGACCTTCTGCTCCTGCATCTGAGAGGTGTTCATCAATATCTCAAATTTTTAGAACCCAGACATACCTTGTTTGGTGGTCTCTCCAAAGACTAAGTCTTCTTTATCATAGCCATCCCCTTGATTCCATGAATAGAAATATACCTAGCCTTTCCTCATTTCCTTAAAATATTCTGATAGCAGTGATGCAGTTCACATGATTGATCTGCCCAGCTGGCATGGTTTCGAATTACACCAATGAAGATGCTTTCTTGGATCTTCATAGATTTAATTATAACCATCCAGGTTCCAGGATGAGCATCAAACACAGCCTTTTTTAATGTGATTCTCTCACTGGAGGACTGAATTTGGATCTGGTTCGTTCTTCCTTTAAAGTCCAACTTCATTCCCATATATCCTTTAAGACTTTCCTTGGCCATCTCTGTCCTTATAGAATATCCCATTCAAATGCCTCAGTAGAGGCACCACTGTTCTGCATGTTACAAGTTACCATGGGTGGTTAGCATTCTTTTCCTATGTAAAGCTTACCCTCCATCCTCCCGGCAATAGCATTGTTTAGAGGAGAGCTGGGCTGAGGAGAAAATTGTGTTCCTAGCTTGCTGTGTTATCTTGTACAAGTCAGTTAATACCTCCAGACTTCACATGTAATATCTGTGAGTAGAGAGAGTTGGATTAAAGGGTCTCTAATGTTTCTGTTAGTGCCACTATTTGTGCAACTGTGGCCTATCTAGTGTCAAATAGCAAACACCCTGTAAGTGTTGGATGATGAGATTCTGACCTCACAAGGGGTTTATAATTATCAGAGGGTCAGGTAATGGAGTGTTTTCCATGGAGGCATTAGAGACCCCTCCCTGAGCCACATTATGTCCCCAGAGGGTATGACTTGGAAGCAGGAAAGCTTATGCATTTTTAATCAAAGGCAACAGGATCAGTACTCAAACAGCCAAATCTGATTGCATTTCCACTCCTCAGCTATGTTGAGTATGTTCTGACAGCACAGTACATCACCCAGGGAAAGTGCAGGCTCATTAATAGCACTGGTTATTAAGGGATTTGGATCAGTGTAGCTGTGCTGGCAGTGTTGATGGGACACAGTAGAGAATGAGGAGGTAGAGTGTTGTGCTCGACTTTTATCTCTACTCAAAATGCTCTCGGTCCTTGTTACCCATAATATTCTCCCAGAGAGACCATCAGCATTGTTATCAGCCCATTAGAATCTTGGGCCTCACTCCAGACCTATATAATAAAAATCCATCTTACAACAAAATCCCCAAGTGGTTCATAGGTACATTAAATTTGGAGTCAAACTGCTGAACTTGACAGGAGAGGATCCTTGTCTTGGGCCTGAAATACAATTTTGGAAACCATCTTTAAGAATGACAAATATTATGTGTATATATAAGTATAGCTATTGTTTTGTGTGTACACATAACACATATGTATATACAGTTTGTCATACTCTTCAATATTCTTAAATATCATTCATAAAATATGTGTATGTATAGTTAGATATAACAGACAAAACCAAGTTTTCATTTTCTTATCAGCTTTTAGTGCTTTAAGACAGATCCTTACCTTCTCTGTTTCATCCCTGCAGAATCCTGCTGGAATGAGAAGTACTTTCTATCAAAGGACTTAAGTGTTTCACAATGAACGTCTTTCTCCTCTTAGATAATAACACTAATTGCTAATATTTAAGGAGTGTTTACTAAGTGTCAGGGGCTATTTTAAAAATTGGTTATGGATATTTTATTTACTCAGCAATCTTAAGAGGTCTCTTGACCTCCTATCTTAGAGATAAGATTAAATAATTTTCCCATACTATCAGAAAAAAAGATTATAGCACAAAGGATCTTGTTCTATGGCCCATGTTCTTAAAGATTTAGGCCATAGTGCCCCTTAATGATAAAATAAAGATTTTGAAGGAGTCTCCAGTGGCCCAATCAAAAAGCAGAATTGAGATACTGTGATGCTGTAATAAAATTAGCATTTGGGGAGTGGACAAGAGAAATGCCTGTTTTTTGGCCTCTCCTATCTAATCTTGTTTAGCAGCCCTGTATTCCACCAGCCCATAGCAGGTTCTGAGAGTGGGTCTTTCATTAAGCAATTTTACTCATAACTTGGTGCTTGAGGTAGCGCTAACTACAAAGCTCAAAGAGGGATGGGGAAGCTTTCCAAGAGCCAATACCAAAATGGAAGTTTCTCCATCTACATCGCTATTTGGAAAGAGTTCAGTAGATTTTTATAAACTTTTCAAAAGTACTCTCAACCACCACCAACAAAAAATTGGCCAGGTGCAGTGGCTCATGCCTGTAATCTCAGCACTTTGGGAGGCCGAGGAGGGAGGATGACCTGAGGTCGGGAGTTTGAGACCAACCTGACCAACATGGAGAAACCCCATCTCTACTAAAAATACAAAAATTAGCTGGGTGTGGTGGCAGGTGCCTGTAGTCTCACTACTGGGGAGGCTGAGGCAGGAGAATTGCTTGAACTCGGGAGGTGGAGGTTGTGGTGAGCCGAGATTGTGCCATTGCACCCCAGCCTGGCAACATGAGTGAAACTCTGTCTCAAATAAATAAATAAATAAATAAATAAATTAAATGCATGCATAAAGAGCTAAAATATACTTTTAAAATTTTTGGTTAAAAAGGAAATACTATTTAGTATGTTCACCACTTCCTATTGTCATTCTCCTTTCTTCTGGCCACATTTTTAGGACTACAGCCTAGCCAACAGTATGTGCAATTTTATATAGATATGAGTCTTCTGTATCATTAAGTCAATGTAACGAATATATACATGTGAAAACCAATATTGCTGTGCTGCACTGGTTGAGATTCACCCCAGCACAATAACTTCTCTGTATGGGTCCATTAGTACTGGCTTTTGGGGACCTCAGTGGGAGGCTGTCTACTTCCCTGATAACTCGGATTGAGAATATGTGTGCTATTCTTCAAGTTAGCAATGTAAGAAGAAACACAAAATCTTACTTAAACAGTATTTTGAGATCATTTGTATAATGTGTAAATAAGTTTATAAAGAGTAGGAAAGCAAATATCAATGAGAAATAAAAGTGTTCCACCGTTTTGACTTAAAAGCACTAAAGTATTAAATCTATCTAGATTTTGTGTGTAGGTAGCTAGAGGGAACAAGGAAGGTAAGTCGCCAAGAGAAAGAATATATCTGCATAGAAATTATAGCCCAAAAACGTGCATAAGAAGTGCAGCCAGATAAGCAAAGGTTGTCTGAAAATGCGATTTCTAAATATAGCCTTAATCATATTGACATGAAAAAGAAATGACATAAAAACTGATGAAATCAAAATAAGGCAATTTATGCCATGAAGAAACTTGAGCTATAATGATTTCTGAAACAGATGTTATAAGGAAAAAAAATTATCTAACTTTGTGAACTGCACTGTTATATTTAAGAAAAATGAAAATTATCAAACAGGCCTATGCCAATTTGCAAAATATCAAGAACAAAGAGGTTAGCAAAGTAATTCTATTATATCTTAGTGCTAGACGTTTTGGGAGGCAGGTGTAGTTGAATGATAATGGGGGTGGTTCCCAAGGCTACCATATCCCATTGGTAGAAGAATATTATGGGCTTTTGGAGGAAGGATTCAAGAACTCATTCAACAGATTGTTTTTATTATCTTAGCTGCTTGGACATGAAGTAAATCTACTAGAAAAACTCAAGTAGTGATTTGGGACATTAGTCAAAAAGTAGAACTGGGTTACCCTTAGAGTTAGGAGCAAGAAGCAAATTAATACATCCTATCTGATAAACTAACTACAGTGTTAAATGCCCAGAATTTATGTTGACCTACAAAAACTAAAGCAACTAATGTGGACTTGAAGTGAAAAAGCAGTCAGTACAGAACATTCCTGAGAGTTTGTGAACCTGCACAAGGGCAGGATCTGTCTTCTGTATTTTTGATTGTTTTCATTTCTGGTAGAATAAGGAATAGGTGTTTTTTGCAATATAAGCATATAAAAGGAAATTAGCTAAAAGGTTTGAAGAAACACAAAATGGCAAATGTGGGCTAGGGGGAAGTATGTGACTGCCACTGTTAGAAAGCACAAAGCTCACACCTAGTACCTTTTCTCCACAGAACAAAGCCTTAAGTGGCTGAGATAGCAGCAGTAAACCCTGTAGTTCCTGGGGTGCAGGAAAAGAGCTCTTGGGTCTAGGGGAAGACTAAAAGAAAAGAAAATCTAGCCCTTGGCATAGAGAACAGGAAACAGAGATATCTTACTGCTAGATGAGGGGCAGGAATATTGAGAAATTCCACCTCCAAGAAAATGTTCACAATGACCAGCACCAAGCTAACAAGGAATGAGGAAGAAGCAATGACATTTTACTATTGTTGGAAGGGTGGGGGCAAGGACAAGGGTAAAGAGAGAGATTCTATTTGAAAAGCATGAGTGCAGGGGTAAACTAAAGTTCATAGTTGAGCATAAACATTGAGAAAAATTCTCTGACAAACAAAATCGCACACCACATAAAAAGTATAAAGAAGGTAAAATACCAACAACAAAATCCAGATGTCAAAGAAATCCTGAGTAGATTGACTCAACCCATAACAGTAATGGCCTAGCAGAAGAAAAGGTGTTCCCAATGCCAGATATAAATATGATTTATCTTAGTCTCAATACTTCTATGTGCTACATAGTATAATCAAACAAAACTATGAGAAACACCAAAAAAATTAAGAAAATAAGAAAATCCCAAGAGATCAAGCAATCAATAGAACAAGATTCAGAGATTAACTAGATATTAAAACGAACAGGAAAATAATATAGTTATAATTATGTTAAAGGCTTTAGTGAAAAAGATACACTGCATGAATGAACAGATGAAGAATTTCAATAGAGAATGAAAACTACAAAAAAGTTGAATGGAAATAGTAGAATAAAACCAAAGTAGTGGACATAAAGAATGCCTTCAATGGGCTAATGCGTAAACTCACACAGCTGAGTAAAATATCAGTGAGTTTGCAGATGAGTCAATAAAAATTTTCCAAAGTAAAATATAAAAAGAAAAGAAAAGCAGGAGAAAAACAGAAAAGAGAGCTTCCAAAGCTGTGGAATGTCATCAAACAATGTAACATACATACAATCAGACTACTGAAAGAGCAACAGAACAGGAGACAAAAATATCTGAAGATATAATTGCTAATAATTTTCACAAAAATAAAGGATATCAAACCTCAGATTTAACAAGGTAAGAGATTCCTAAGCTAAATAAATGCATACACACAGAGATACATACGCTTACACATGCATACACAACTTCCATATCATATTTCAACTGCTTTAAACCAGAAATACAGAAAAATCTAGGAGATAGCCAGAAAGAAAAAGGCACAAATACACAGTGCATATAGTTGCAAAGATAGAAGAAAGACATCATACTTTTCATTAGAAACTATAGATGATCAAGTGACATTAGCAATATGCTGAAAAATAATCCTGCCAAATCAAGAAAATAATAACCAGAAAAAGTTATTTTTAAAAAATAAAGAAGATACAAATATTGAGACAAACCAAAGCTGAAATAATTTATTCCAAGAACACCTGTACTTTGAAAAATAATTAAGGAAGTTATTCAGGCAGAAGGAATGTGATAATACTTAGAAACTTGAATCTACATGAAGAAATGAAGATCAACAGAAATGGTTAAAATAAAAGTAAATGTAAAATACATCTGTTTCTTATTTGTAATTACTCTAAAACATAAGTGACTGTCTAATACAAAAATAGTAGTAATGTATTGTGGGTTGTAGTGCATAAAAAGTTAAAATGTATGACAAAAATGCCATAAAAGATAGAATAACAATTGGAGATACATTGATGGAAGGTTCTTATGCTACATGTAAAGTAGTATATTACACGAAGATAGATTACTATTAAAAAATATAAATATTGTAAACCATGGAAACAATTAAACAACTTAAAGTATTTAGTAATAAACAAATGGTGATGATAAAATTGAATAAAATACTCAATTGACCAAAAGTAGGCAAAAAGGAAGAATAAAAGAAAAAAATAACATATTAGATGAAAATGACTAACAGTAAAATTTAATTCTACATTATTAATAATTATCTTAAACATTTAAACACAAATTAAAAGACAGGTATCTTATAACTGGATAAAAAAGTAAACCAAACTATCTCAAACTATATCTACATATCTAAAAAGAATCTAAGTTAAACAATATAGATAGGTGAAAAGTGAATTCATTAACTGAAAGAAAGCTAGAATGACCATATTAATATCAGACCAAGTGGACTTTAGTATAAGGAATTTACGAGGAATAAAGAATCACATATAATAAAAGGAGTCAATTCAAAAGAAGAAATGACAATTTTTAAAGTTTATGTACCTATCAACTTAGTTTCAAATACATGAGGCAAAAACTGATAGAAACAAAGAAACAAATCTACAATTTTTCTTGATAACATTAACACTCCTTAGTCAACTATATAAAAAGAGCAGAATATACATTCCTTTAAAGTTTACATGGAACAGTCACCAAGAGGCCATATTTTGGGTAATAAACATCAATATATTTTAAATAATATGATGCAGAGTATGTTCTCTGAGCATGGTGAAATTAAACTAGAAATCAGTAACGGAAAGTTATATGGGAAATCCCCTATGTTTGAAAATTTAAAAACAAAACTTCTAAATAACTGATGAGTCAATGAGAAAACTAGAAAACATTCTCAGTTTAATGAAAATAAAAATACAATAGGTTATATTGAGGAGACGCATTTAAAAGAGTTTTTAGAGAGAACATTATAGCATTAAACATTTATATTCGAAAAATAAGAAGGACTTTTTAGCTCTTAGTCCTGCAAATAAGAAGCTTGGAAGTCCTCACTTCATCTAACAAGTGACAACAACAAAAAAAATGAACAAATTTAAAAAACAGCTTTTCTAAAATCTGCAAGAAAAATGAGGTCACAGAGTGAATATTGCCCCTAACATTTGAGGCAGACAGGCAAATACAGAGAATCACAGCTTACCAAAATAGAAGCCCTACTGTAACCTGTGGAATGCAGGGAAATCCAAACTATAATTGATGAATTGCTGGAGGCTCATCAGGGATATGAATGAGAGTTAAAACCTTCAGGGGGAGCTAGTCAAAGGGGGAGCCCATGTTTTTATGAGTTTTATCAGCAGGAGCTCTATCAAATCCTCACAGTGATAATCAGGAAAATAAAAAATCACCTCATGGTTCTGGCAGGAGAGAGAAAGAAACCATTTTGAAATACACCAGAGCACTCTATTCTTCTTATCAAGGTCTGCCCCCCACAGAAACTAGTTAAGCATAGGCCAACTTGCAAGGGTTTTATCAGAGACTAACTGACACAAGGGAAGGGAAATACCCAACTCTAGCATCCTTTAGCCTTCCTCATGGGAGAAGGGAAGTACACAAATTGAGCCCACTTGGACCATCCAATTCCACTTAAAGAAGTGTGAATGGTAGAGAAGCACTTGCAAAGTTCACAATCCAGGGGCATAGGCTCACTAAAAGTCTGAGACCTAATCAGAGGATGATAGAACACTTCTTCTCCTAACACACCTTACCAACACATTGCTAAAGGCCTACTTACAGCAGTTGATTTTACCCAATGCATCATGTCCAAATATCAAGAAAAAATTACAAGGCATACTGAAAGCCAAAAAAAGGAAAAGAAACACACACACACACACACACACACACACACACACACACAGAATCAGACTCACATATGGTAGGTATATGAAAAATTCAAAATAGAAGTTAAAAACAACTATGATTAATATGCTAATGGCTATCTATAATGGATAAAGAAGACAGCTTGCAAGAACCATTGTAAGCTGCAAGTTGCAGAAAGATGGAAATTCTAAGAAAAAAGAAACATGATATACCAAAGCACTGTAACAAAAACAAAGAATACCTTCAATGGACTTATTAGTAGAGTGGACATAACTAAGGAAAGAATCTCTGAGCTTAAAGACATCTCAATAGAAATTTTCAAACCTGAAAATCAATCAGAAAAAGACAAAAAAAAAAAAAAAGGAATCCCAAACTATGGGACAACTACAAAAGGTACAGCATATGCATAATGAGTATATCAGAAGGAGAAGAAAGAGAGAAAAGAACAGAAAAAAACAATTGAAACAAGGACTGAGAATGTTCCCCAAATTAATGTCAGATAACAAACCAGAGATCCAGAGCACTCAGAAAACCCCAAGCAATTTAAATGCCACAAAAACACCTGAGCATATTATTTTCATGCTACAGAAAATCTAAGGTAAATAGAAATCCTGAGAAGAGTGATGTCAAAAAACATGGTGGAATAGGAGGCTCCTGACTGTCCTTTCTCCTACAGATACACCAAATAAACATCTGTAAATGTATAAGTTCCTCCAGAAGAAAGTCAGAAATGAGTTGAGACTCCTACACCTGGCCAAATGAAAAAAAAAAAATCCACATCAAAATGGATAGAAAAAGCGGAGGCACACTTGAGCACAAACCCTTTCCCAGCACCGTGCCATACAATCAGGAAAGAATCCTCAACACTCAGTGTCTTACTGAGAAGAGAGAATTTGGGCTATACATATAGTGCTCTAACTCTAATGTTCTTTATGGTTTGCTAGTTTTTTACCTAACTGGGAGAAGAAGGGGCCAGGCATATATAAATCTCTCTAGACCACAGAAAAAGCACTGGTTTTATATGAGTGTGCAAGCACTTTTAGGGGCTTCATCCTATGGGATCAGGGCAGAAAAGGGGCTAAAATGCACAGCTCGCAGTCTCTCCCCAGAAGGAATTTGTCAGTACACTCTACCAGCTGCTGCTGACAGTTGGGCTTCTAACTAACCTGTATTAGAGATTAATAAGGCAGACAAAAAATCCTGAACAGGAGCTCACGCACTTCCCAAGACTTTTCCCCAGCCCACCCCAGTGATAAATCCAATTCTTGCTGGGAAGAGTGTCCATGCACTGAATGTCCCAAATTCTACAGCTCCCACACTAGAGACTGAATCCTAAGCCACCTACTTCTGGGAGTAGAAAGGACTAAACATGTGTAATTCTTCTCAGATCACAGTACAAAGAGGTGGTTTTAAATGGGCACACAAGCACTTCCAGCGGCTACATCTCCAGAGATTAGTGAAGAGAAGGAGCTAAAATGCATAGCTCCCATTTCCTGAAAGAGGTTTCCCTGCACACTCTTGTAGTTGTTACTTGATGATAAATCTTCTAACTAGCCTGAATCCCAGAGTTAATGAGGCAGCAAACAATAGGCCCCTGGGAACCGAAGTGGGGCTTGGGCACTTCCCAAGTCTTCATTGGCTCGATCTAGTGATAAATCCAGCTCTATAGATTTTCCCTGGAAAAAGTTTTGTCCATGCACTGAAGCTAGTTGTGTAGCTGCCACCTGAAGGACTGCGTTCTAACACACTTAGGTCTGACAAATGAAGAGGCTTGGCATTCACTACTTTCCCTAGATCAAAGTTTTGCATAGCTTCAAATTTCTCAACAAAATACTAGCAAATTGAATATAACACTGTATAAAAAAGAATTATATACCATGACAAAGTGAGATTCATTCTACATATCCAAGTTTAGTTTAATTTGAAAATCAATTAATGTAATGTATCATTTACTTAAGGAGCAGCCTATAGAAAAAAACTTCTAATCATATTAATAGATGCAGAAAATGCTTTTGACAAAATCTAACATCGCTTCATGATAAAAACTCTTAGTAAACTGGGATACAGAGGAACTTATTCAATTTGGTAAAGAACATCTACAAAAAATTCTAAAGCTAACACCACAGTTAGTGGTGTTAAAAAAAATGGTTACAATGGTGCTAAAAAAATTCCTGTAAGATAAAATATGAGGCAAGAATGCCCCTCTCATCACTGATTTTGACATTGTAATGGAAGTCCTAGATAATACAATAAAATAAGAAAAGGAAACAAAAGTAATACAATTGGGAAAGAAAAAATTAAATGGTCTTTTTTTTAAACAAATGACATGACTGTCTATTTAGAAAATTTGAAAGAGTAGACAAAAAATATTCTCCTGGAACTAGCGCAATGTCGCAGGATACAAGGTTAACACACAAAAGTTAATTCCTTTTCAATATACCAGAAATAACTGAAATTTTAAATTAAAAAATAGCATTTACGTTAGCATCTCCAAAATAAAATACTTAGATATGAATATAACAAAATATGTACAATACCTATATAAGAAAAAATGCAAAATTCTGATAGAATAAATAAAAGAATAAATATCATGTTCATTTATAGAGGACTTAATGTTTTCAAGATAACAAGTTCTTGCTAACTTTACAGAGTCAATGCAATCCCAATGAAAATCCCAGCAGGTTTCTTTTTACATCAAGAAGCCTATTCTAAAGTTTATCTGTAGAAGGCAAAGACTCAGAGTAGCCAACGCAGTGTTGAAGGAGAAAAACAAAAATGAAGAATTAACACTATCCAATTTCAAGACTTACTATAATGCAACAATAATCAAGACTGTGTGATATTTGTGAAGGAATAGACAAGTAGTCAATGGTACAGAATAGAGAGCCCAGAAATAGACCGACATAGTCAACTGATCTTTGATGAAAGATTAAAGGCAACAGAGAAAATATAGTTCTTTTAACAAATGGCACTGAATAAATGGAAATTCCACATTTAAGAAATAGTGACTCACAGATCTTACACACTTCACAATAATTAATCCAAAATGGATCATAGACCTAAATGTTAAATGCAAAATTATAAAACTCATAGAAGCTAAAATAGGAGAAAATGTAGATAATCTTGGGTTTAGCAATGGCTTTTTAGATACAATATCAAAGACATGATTCATGTAAGAAAGAATTGGTAAGCTACACTTCATTAAAATTTTAAAATTTCTGCTCTGTAAAAGATACTGTCAGAATAATAAAAAGACAAGATATAGCCTGGGAGGAAGTATTTGCAAAACACATATCTGATCAAGTACTATTATCCAAAATATACAAATAACTTTTTAAAATCAACAATAAGAAAATAACTCACTTAAAAGATAGGCCAAAGACCTTAACAGACACCTCACCAAAGATGATATACAGATGGCAAATAAGCATGTGAAAAGATGCTTTATATCATATGTTATCGGAAAAATGAAAATTAAACAATGAGATACTATTACACCCCTAGTAGAATAAACCAAATCCAGGACACTGATGACAACAAATGCTGGAGAGGTTGTGGAGCAACAGGAACTTTTTTTCATTGCTAATACAAATATGAAATGTTACATGTGGAAGACAGTCTGTCAGTACCTTACAAAACTCAATATACACTCACCATATTTTCCAATGATTGCATTCCTTGGTGTATACATAAAGGAGCAGAAAACTTAGGTTCACACCAAAACCTGCACACAGATGTTTACAGCAACATTATTCACAATTGACAAAACTTGGAATACACAAAAATATTCTTCAGTAAGTGAATAAACTGTGATACATTCAGACAATTGGTACGTTCAGGCAATTGTCGTACATTCAATTCAGCTCAGACAATTGAGCTATTTATAATTAGCTCAGATGTGAGCTACTGAGCTATGAAAAGGCATGGAGGGTTCTTGAGTAAATAATACTAAGAGAAAGAAACTAATCTGAAAAAGTCTACGTGTTGTGTGATTTCAACTACATGACATTCTGGAAAATGCAAAACTATTAAGACAATAAAAAGATCAGTGTTTTCCAGGGATTGTGGGAAGAGAAGCATGCATAGGCATAGCACAGAGGATTTTTAGGGCAGTGACACTACTTACTATGATACTATAATGGTGGTTACATTTAATTACAAATTTGTCCAAATCTTTAGAATGTACAACACAAAACTAATGAGAGCTATGGACTTTTGGGTGATAATCTGTGTCAATGTAGTTTCATTAATTATAACAAATGAACCACTTGGGTGGGAATGTTGATAATGAGGCTACGCATGTAGGGGGCAGGGAGGACATGCACATTCTGTTCAGATTTACTGTGATTTTCAAACTGTTCTACAAAATAAAGTCTTATTTAAAAAAAAAACTCAATCTAATCTTTCATGTTAAGAAACTCAAATTTGAAGAATAAGTGAAAAAACAAAGTATGCAGACGCAAAATATGAATATAAGCAAAAACTAAAAGAAATGGGAGACTTTAAAAAATAGAAAAAATTATACAAAGACAAAAAGCTACTTATTTGAATAGATCAGTAGAAAAAACATTTAACTATATTTCCACAAACATTAAGAGGGTAATTAGGAGATATTAAGGACAACTTTATGACCATACATTTGGCAACTAGAATATGCAAGATTATTTTCTTCAAAGACATAAAGAACTGATCCTTACTAAAGAATAAAGAGGTAGCTAAATAGTCCATTATCTATTAAAATAATTTAGTTTGTATTTTAAAACATGCTAAGTAAGAAAACTCCGGATCCAGATAGTTTCACTGACAAAATAATATGAGTTATTAAACTTTTTAAGTAACACAAACTCCTCCAGAAAATAAGGAGTATGATACACTTTACAATCTTTTAATAAAGCCAGAATTACCCTGTACCAAAACTAGACAAAGATATTTCAGGAAAAGATATCAGTAATTATCATGAATACAAACACAAAAAATACTCCATAAAATACTATACAAATCCACAAAATATTTCATATTAGCAAATCAAATTCAGTAATATGTAAAATTTATAATATATTTTGAACAAGTGAGATTTATTTTGGAAATAAAAGGCTGTTTCCACATTCAAAAAATGTAATTTACCACTTCAATAGACTAAAGAAAACAATGATGATATTAGTAGATATAGAAAATAAGAAATAGAAGATTTCCTTAACTTGAAAAAGAGTATCTACCAAAACAAAATTCAGCTCAGTCTCTAGCTAACATCTTATTAGTAAAAATCCAAATGCTTTCTCCCTTTGAGAAACTAGGCAAGCATGCCCATTTTCATCACTTTTATTTAACAGTGTACTGTATTCTAGCCAATGTAATCATGCATGGAAAATAAATACAAAGCATAGATTTCAGTAAGGATAAAATAATACTGTCTCTATTTGCACACAACATAATAATTCCCTGCATAAAAAACACAAATAATCTACAAAACAGTATTAAAACGAATATGAGCTTAGTAAAGTTGTAGAATGCAAAGTCAATGTTCAAATGAGTCAATAAAATTTGATAGTATCAATAGCAACAAAATTCCATAGCATCTCTATATACTGGCAGGGGACAATTGATACTCAACATTTTAAAAAAATGCAATCCACAGCTGTACCAAAAATATAAAATATTTATACATCTAACAAAATAATTAACAATTTGTATGCTGACAGTACAAAACAGTGATGAAAGGAAACAAGATATACAAAACGGAGAGCTGTATCATGTTCATAGATTAGAAGATTCAGTATTTTAAGAGAGAAACTATTTCCAAACTGATCTTTAATTCAGTAAAATTTCTATATAAATCCTAGTTGTCTTTTGAATAGCAATTGGCAAGCTAGTTCTGAAGTTTGTGTGAAAAGACAGGCAGCTGGAATAGAAAAAATAATTTTGATAAAGATCAAAGTGGAAGTTTCCTTATTTCAAGATTAACTGTTAAGCTACTCTAATAAAGAGTGTGTGGGGTTTTGTTGAAAAGATAGATAGATAGATTGATGGAACAAAGTAGACAATTCAGAGATAGACCCACACTTTTACAGTTGATTGATTTTTAACAATGGTGCAAAGGCAAATCAATGGATAAAGTACACTCTTTTCAACAAATGGCATTAGAATAATTATATTTTTATTAAATTAAAACAAACATCACTCTATACCTTAAATTATATACAAATATTAACTAAATATAGGTAAAAGATATAAATATTAAACCTAAAAATAAAGTCTAAAATATTATATTGAAGAAACTATCTGAAATTTTGGAAAAGGGAAAGATTTACTAGAAACAATACCAAGAGGATGTTCCATAAAAGAAAACTGGCTGTGCTGAATTCCATCAAAATGGAGAACTGCTCTCGTAAGACAATGTGAAGAGAGTAGAGAGACAAACCACAAACTGGTAGAAAATATTTGCAAATCATATATTTCTTTTTTGTTTTTTTTATTTCCGTAGGTTTTTGGGGAACAGGTGGTATTTGGTTACATGAGTAAGTTCATTAGTGGTGATTTGTGAAATTTTGGTGCACCTGTCACCCGAGCAGTATACACTGAACCTGATTTGTAGTCTTTCATGCCTCAACCTCTTCCCACCCTTTCCCACTGAGTTCCCAAAGTCTATTGTGTCATTCTTATGCCTTTGCATCCTTATAGCTTAGCTCCCACTTATGAGTGAGAACATACAATGTTTGGTTTTCCATTCCTGAGTTACTTCACTTACATTAATAGTCTCTAATACCATCCAGGTTGCTGCAAATGCCATTATTTAAGTTGTTTTCATGGCTGAGTAGTATTCCATATGTGTATGTACCACAGTTTCTTTATCCACTCATTGATTGATGGTCATTTGGGTGGGTTCCACATTTTTGCAGTTGCAAATTGTGCTGCTGTAAACATGCATGTGCAAGTATCTTTTTTGTGTAATGACTTATTTTCCTCTTGGTAGATACCCAGTAGTGGGATTGCTGGATAAAATGGTAGTTCTACTTTTAGTTCTTTAAGGAATCTCCACACTGTTTTCCATAGTGGTTGTACTAGTTTACATTCCCACCATCAGTGTAGTAGAAGTGTTGCCTGTTCACCCCACTCACACCAACATCTATTATTTTTTGATTTTTTGATTATGGCCATTCTTGCAGGAATAAGGTGATATTGCACCGTGGTTTTGATTTGCATTGCCCTGATCATTAGTGATGTTGAGCATGTTTTCATATATTCAACATATATATGTAGATTCATGTGCTCGACATATGTATACGTCTACTTATATAGATGTATAGATTATGAAGATTTGCTTCCACTCTGTGGGTTGTCTCTTTACTCTGCTGACTGTTCCTTTTGCCCTGCAAAATCTCTTTAGTTTAATTAAGTCCCAGCTATTTATCTTTGTTTTTATCGCATTTGCTTTTGGGTTCTTGGTCATGAAATCCTTGCCTAAGCCAATGTCTAGAAGGGTTTTTCTGATTTTATCTTCTAGAATTTTTAGTTTCAGGTCGTAGATTGAAATTCTTGATCCATCTTGAGTTTATTTTTTATAAGCTGAGAGATGAGCATCCAGTTTCATTCTCCTGCATGTGGCTTGCCAATTATCCCAGCACTGTTTGTTGAATAGCATGTTCTTCCTTCACTTTATGTTTCTGTTTGCTATGTCAAAGATCATTTGGCTGCAAGTATTTGGGTTTATTTCTGGGTTCTCTATTCTGTTCCACTGGTCTATGTGCCTATTTTTATACTAGGACCATGCTGTTTTTGTGACTATGGCCTTTTAATATAGTTTGAAATCAGGTAATGTGATGCTTTTAGATTTGTTCTTTTTGCTTAGTCTTGCTTTGGCTCTGCAGGCTCTTCTTTGGTTCCATATGAATTTCAGGCTTGTTTTTTCTAGTATTGTGAAGAAAGATGGTGGTATGTTGATGGGAATTGCATTGAATTTATAGATTGCTTTTGGCAGTATGGTCATTTTCACAATATTGATTCTACTTATCCATGAGCATGGGATATGTTTCCATTTGTTTGTATCAGCTATGATTTCTTTCAGCAGTGTTTTGTAGTTTTCCTTGTAGAGATCTTTTACCTCCTTCATTAGATATATTCCTAAGTATTTTTTTCAGCTATTGTAAAAGGGGTTGAGTTCTTGATTCGATTCTCAGCTTCAGCAAATTACATATCTCATAATGAATTTGTATCCAGAATATATAAAGACCTCTCAAATCTTAATAATAGTAATAAAAGAACAGAATTTAAAATAGTGAAGAAATTTTTGAAAAGACATCATGAGGGAAGATATACAAATGTCCAAATAAGGACATGAAATTATTCTCAACATTCTTAACAAACCACTCATTAACTATTCCAATAGCTAAAGAAAGGAAGGAAAGAAACCTGACCAGACTAAATGCTGGTGAAGATGAGGAGCAACTGGAATTTACACATTATTGGTGGGATTGAAAAAATGGTAAAATAACTTTGGGAACAGAGTTTAGAAATTTAATAAGAAGTTAAATATACATTTGCCATACTTTCCAGTAATTTCACTCCTAGGTATTTATCCAAGTGAAATGAAAACTTATGTTCACAGAGACATCTACACTTAAATATATATGACAATTTTATTTATATTCACCCCAAACTGGAAACAACTCAAATGTCTTTCAACGGGTGAATGAATGAGCAAATGATGGTACATTCGTACAATGGAATACTTACCAGCAATAAAAGAAATGAAAGTCTAAAATAAGAACATGAATAAAACCATTTATGATTCCATTTATGTGACATTCTAGAAAAGGCAAACATATAGGTACCAGAAGAGATTAGTGAATGCCATGGGCTACTGGTTGAGGCAAGGGTTAATTATTAATGGGCATGAAGAAAATTTGGGGAGTGATGGAAATGGTCTATATCTTGATTTTAATGGTAGTTCCCTGATTGTATACACTTGTCAAAAGTCATAGAACCATATATTAAAGGGTAAATTTTATTGCAACTGACTTTTATCTCAATTTTAAAATGTCATTAGCAAATAGTCTTACTTTCAGAGTTAAGTAACAGGACAATAATAAATTATAGATAATTATGACTGATTTATCCTTGCCCAAAATGATAAAAGTCTTTTCTTTCCTGAATGAGGCCTTGTTTGCCACTTTCTTTTGTACTTCACCTGTATCAATGTTCATTTCCCCAGACACACTTGGCTCTCATAGTTTCTCGACCTGATGAAGAATTTAAGACTCTCAATCATACTATTTGCCTCTAAGCATTTGAACATACTTTGTTGTTGTTGTGATTTATTTGTTGTTTTTATTTTTCTGATTTTTAAAATTTTTCCCAGAGTATGAATAAATATAATATAGCACAGACCAGTATTAATCATAGTCCAATTAGGCAGTTTTCTTTCTGGTAAATTTTAATAGATGCCTAGAAAAATGCCCTCTGTTATCAGCCAAAATAGCTCCCCTGGCAGTGCAAGAGTGCTCAGCTTTTTAATTTGTCAAAGAAATTAAAACAAAGTAAGACATGGCAGTTGATTGAATAGAAACTAGATATTCACTCAAGAAATGTACATACTCCATCAGCACTTCAGCTATAAGCTCTTGACTTTGCTTATTTAATGTTCACAATTTTGATGATTCAAGGGTGTCTCTCTGACACTGTCACCACACTTGATAAATTTATGTTGTTGAGTGGACCATCCCATGAGTTTGTTAGTGTTGGTGAGTTATTTACCCAAACAAGTAGTTTATCTGGCCATTCCATATCTGCATTTAAATATTTTTTCCTATTCTTATTCACAGATGCTTTTAATTTTAAAAAGATTTTATAATGTAGCATTAAAAACATAGGGCATTTTAAAAAGTCTTGGAGAATATTGATACAAGTGCTGTCAAGGCACCATTGTGTCAGAGAAGCTAGTTGAAATAAATCCTGTGGAGATCTGCCCAGCTTCCCACTTCCGCACAAGAGAATCTTGCTCTGACTCGTTTACTAGATGGCACAGAAGTGGATAACTTTGTAAAATTCAGGCTGCAGTATATGTATTTCTGAAAACTGGTCCATACAATTTGACAAACCTTATGATACGGAATGTGTCTGTGATGGAAAAAGATGCCATATAGAGTTCATGGCAAGCTTCAACAGGAGAACGACAATATAAATCCTTGATGTTGTGTAGCAAGGGTGTACCATCTGCAGAGAAGATATAATTGTTCTAATATGCTACTAAATGCCTCTCAAGATGGAGCATCTGACAAGAAAATATCAACTGCTCAACTTTAGTCAGTTATGTGAGACCCTGTGAGTCATAGGTTAGGGGAAAACAGCAGCAATCTATCTTCAGTTGGAGGTGGCATGTTTGTGAGTGGGTATGAGCAAAGCTGAAAGACACAAGTAAACTGCATAAGCAGATGATCTGATCGCATGCGTCCTTACACTACTGCTTCATGGGTGCTTCCCCTTCAGCTCATGTCTACATGATCTTATATAGCGGCTTAGTCATCAGCTAACAGAGAAGAAAGAAGTATAGACTTAGTTTCCAGACAGACTGACTTGGTATGTTAGTGTGAATCAAAAATTGAAGGCAGGTGTGCTAAACCTTACTCAGGTGTTTCTGAAAGAAAGCAATGAGGATAAAATCCTCCCAATGGCAGTTCTCTTTGCAGTGTACCTGGTCAGCCATTTTGTCTGGATAAAGAAATGGCACAAAATAAGAATGTGGACAGTCTCATGGTCAATGGCAAATGACCTGGCTGGTTGGTTATAGGCCTTAAAAGAGAAATGTTAAAAGATTGAAGTCAGGGAAGTGTGGGGAAGAGTGAAAGTGGGTACAACATGTGAGGATCTTTGTATCATATGATAATTCCCATCAGACAGCATCCACCACGAGAGTCATAAAACTACTGAATAGACAGAATGACTTGATTAGTTGACGTCAGCTAGCCTTTATCAATGCTCACCCCATTCCTGGCATGATGGGCTCATGCACGGTGGCAGGATGAAGCCTATGCATGGGCCTAATAGCACAGGCTTTCACTCATCAAAACTAATCTGGCTACTGCCACTGCTGAATGCCTCAAACTGCCCATAAAAGAACAACCCACATCACCAGTATGGCACAATTTCCTGAGATCAACCAGCAATTTGATGGCAAGTTGACTAGATTAGGAACCGTCTACCCCTATGGGAAAGAGTTGCATTCCTCTTCACTGGGATTGGCTGGATTTGAGATAGAGGTTTGCGTTTTCATCCATCAGGACCTTGCCCAGCACAACTTCTGAGGGCTTACAGAGTATCTGATACACATACACAAGATCCCTCACAGTGTCATCTCAGATCAAGGGGCCTAATTAATAGCAAAGAAAGTCTGGAATTGACTAAAGGATCATGGGATCGATAGTGAAGCTCCTGCACACTGCAAACACTCAGAAGCTCCAGCCTGAGAGGTCACTGAAATAACATCTAAAAAATACTGCTCAGGCATCAGTTCAGAGATGGCACTCTGAATGCATAAAATCCACCAGAATGTGTGGGTTTTTTTTTCTTTTGAGACAGAGTCTCGCTCTGTTGCCCAGGCTGGAGTGCAGTGGTGCAATCTCGGTTCACTGCAAGCTCCCCCTCCCGGGTTCATGCCGTTCTCCTGCCTCAGCTTCCCAAGTAGCTGGGACTACAGGAACCTGCCACCACGCCTGGCTAATTTTTTAATATTTTCAGTAGAGACAGGGTTTCACCGTGCTAGCCAGTATGGTTTCAATCTCCTGACCTTGTGATCCGCCCACCTAGGCCTCCCAAAGTGCTGGGATTACAGGCATGAGCCACCACACCCAGCCCAGAATGTGTTAATCTTCATAAATTAAGTGTTGTTTCCTTAATAGGCAGAAGACATGGGTCTGGGAACCAACAAGTAAAAGTAGAAATAATCCTGCTTAATGTCATCGTCTTGATCTGCTTGGGGAAATGTGTGCTTTTTAGCCATGCAACATTTTAGGCTTTGTATATCTATAGAGAGAACCTGGCTTCAGATGGTGATCACTGCCACTGGAGAATTTAGTAAGAGTCCCATTGAAATTTAAGCTGTGACTACCACTCAGTCATTTGTACCAAAGACTAGAAGGGAAGGCAAGGAATCATCATGTTTGCAGGGGTAATTGCCCCTGATCCTCAGAAGTTTGGTAAGAATATGTTTGACACAGGTGGTACACTAGGGTACCTTTTGGTGCTTTCGTGCTTGGATTTAATGGTAGGTGAGTAAGTGCAGCAGCCATAGCCTGATAAGGGCATTGTAACCTATGGCCCATATCCCTCAAGGATGAGAATCTGTGTGCACACACAAGCAAGCCATTTATGCCAGGAGAGGTGCAAGCTGAGTGTGAAAAGAATCTAAAAAGAATTGTAGAGTACATAAATTATATCATAAGTTGTCACCCCAAGACCACTATTAGTGGTAGAGCTTATAGTATTTCCCATTAACCCAAGGAATAAGAATAAGACAAATCCTGAGATTATACTCTTTCCCTCCTGATTATACTGTTGTCCTGAGATTATACTCTTTCCCTCCTAGGAGTGTCTGGCAGCCAGTAATTGGTTTGTGAATGGATATAGAAGCGTGGGTCCCCAGCCCCTCTATTTAAGACAACTCCATAATGCTATTGCAGTTCTAGAGTGACATTTCCCTCAATCTGTAGGCTCTATTGAGGTCTTTGGTGCAACCTCATTGCAGGTCAGTTTCACTCCATTCTAGCTTTCATATAGGTATATACCTTGTGATAATTTCCCCCAAACTCTTTACCAGATTCTCAGTCTCAACGTTTGTTCCAGAAACACATGTTACATGGTTAATCATTAATCTCAGTAAAAACTTGGCTTGGATGTGCCACCTAATCCAATGAATATGTCAGTGCCAAAGTTCATAGGAAGCCAAATAGATGCAGAAGATAACTGAGAGATTGTTGAAATGGGCATTGGCAATTCTGATTTTAACTAGCAGTCTCATCTGACACCAATAATCTTAAATCTGTTGAAGATCAATGACTTAGCATAAACAACCTGATGACTTTCACATGGATTTATTTAGATGCTATTTTTCTTCACATTTTTAGAAACAATTTTGAAAGTAGAAGCATAATATATAGTGCCAGCTACCTTATTTAAAGTTTGATGAGAGAGTAGTCTCCTTTCGTTGAAATCTATCTACATTTATTCTAAAAACCAATCCAGTAATTGTTAGATTGAGTGACTAGAAGAACATTCATAGTCCTCAGGAAACATAAAATGTCATCTCAATCTATATCAGATGAATATAAGTTGAAGCCAAATAAGCTTTCAAATACTTGCCTTGATGTTAATTTTCAGTATGAAATTGAATATGAGCAAAGCACTGGAAAGAAATTGGGAAGCAACGAAGAAGTAGAACCCTCTACCTAGCGAGAGAGAATCCAGATTTGCATGGCACTTATGATAGATCTTCTGTGGATCTTAAAGTTGTTAGGGACACTTCCTGAAGTATAAAGTGACTTTTATTTAGCGCTTAATGTGGGAGGTGATTTCACATAAATTATATGCATGAGTGATCTGACAGAGAAACCTGGAAGTTCGCCTCTTGTAAGAGATGTCCGTTGGAATGAAATTTGTTGGCATTAGTGTAAAGAATGAAAACCTAGGAGATTTTTATTGGTTTCACAACATTGGACAAGACCAGGCATTAGGAACTTTCTTAAGTCATCTTGTCAATGCCGACAAGTCTAAAATTAATAACCAAAGCTTTCAGGAGGTAGGCTGGGACAAAGATAAGAACATAACAGAACAACTGTAAGCACTTTTTAGACAAATTTCTTTCCCTAAGCATGAACTTTTTATTCCATGTAAGATTATACTGCTGGAAAACAATGTAGGTGTGATGTCTTATTTCCATCTGTAGTGAAGTGTCTAGGCTTTTTCAGCAGCTGTGTAAAAAGAAAAGAAACAATTCCCTTCTTCCATTTCCCACAGAATAATTGTGAAATGAGCAATAGAAATACTCTCAAAGTACAGATTATATTATCCTTTTATCAATTAAGATGTCTTTGACTGCAAGAAATAGATTATCCAACTCAGATTAGTTTGACAGAGAAGACTATATTCTTTTTTTTTCAAGAAGAAGTCAGGGCAAGACAATTACAAGGTTAATTCAACAACTCCCTATTGTCACAGTTACACATCAGCTTTTTCACTGAGATTTCCTTGGCTTGTCCCCATTCTTCCCTAAGCTTTATTAGAGTGTATGAAACGTTACCTTCAAAGTGGCAAGATATCTCCTTAACTCCGAGCTTCAAATCCCCATGCAACAGAATCTGCAGTCATAAATTAGGCTAGTTCCTGCACTCTCTCTGTGTTTAAAAACAGAAACCCTTTCTAAGATGCTCCCTATATGCAGTTCCTGTATATCTCATAGGCCAGGGCTATATCACTTGTCCATGACTAGAGTGGAAAGGGAAGTGATATGATAATAGTTGGCCTAGATTATTCATATCCTAGGTCTTGGAACCAGAAAGCCTAGGAATAATTGGTACCTAGCAAAACTGGGTGCTGCTAGCATGAAAGTGAGAGGTGCTTTTTTTAATAGTTCTTGGGTATGAAATGAAGATTACTGCAACGGTCTTCAAATTAGTTGGTGTTATGGGCGGAACTGTGTCCCCACGAAATTCATATGTTGAAGTTAGACCCTAGTACCTAAACATTGTGAGCGTATGTGGAGATTCTGACTTTAAGAAAGTAATCAAAGTCAAAGGAAATTATTAGTGTAAGCCCTAGTCCAATAAGACTGCTCTCCTAGTAAGAAGAAGAAATTAGTACTAGGACACAGACACATACAGAGGGAAGACCACGTGAAGACACAGGGAAAAGACAGTCATCTACAAGTCAAGGAGAGAATCCTCAAAAGAAATAAACTCTTCCAACATGGTTAGTATCTTGCTCAAAGTCCTAGTATCCTTTTTCTTGCCCAGACCCTGTGAAATCTTAATGGAACTGAAGTATTGATTACAGAACACTTCATTTTACTTAGCTTCCTCATTTCCTCACATGAGTTGGTAAATAACATGCTTTTCCAATTATTCTCAGAGCCAGAACATTCAAAGTAGTTTTATGGAAAATATTGTAATGATTTGTTCTAACTTTAAATAGCATAAATTCTAACATGGTGCTATGCCAGAATCTGTTGCCTTTATGCATACAAGAATACAGGATTAGGAATTCTAAGTATATTTATAGCTTGTATAGCAAGAAAATTTTCTATTATTTCAGAATTTGAGCTGAGTTGCCAAAGCTGAGAACAATGAATTTTGATTTTGTTAGAAATGCAGTTTTCTCTAAATTTTTATTTTTATAAACTTGTAATCAAAGTACTTCATATATAAAGGAAAGTATACAAATCATACTTTTACATGTTGATGAATTTTTTCCAACTGAACATACCTGAATAGGCATGCCCATATACACTATCCAGCTTAAGAAGATTACTGCTAGCCCCTAGAGCTCCTCTACAACTGTCCTCCAGTTTTCACTCAACACCAAAGTATAACCACTATATTGATGTCTAACACTACATTTTATATTAGGACGATTTAATTTAATATCAATGTAATAACAGTATAAATTCTTCTGATTCTATATTTTTTTCTCAATATGTTTATAGTTTCCTATTGTGTCAATACCTGAATATTTGTCTATTCAAATAAAGGTGAGTTTTGAGCTATTTTGAATAGTGACAGTATGACAATTTCGATACAAATATATCAGTTTAATATGAAGACATTTTTTGTCAGATATATATGCCTAAAAGTAAAATGCTGGGCCACATGATTTATTCTTTCAGCTTTAGTAGACACTGCCGAGCAGTTTCCAAATAAGTTGTTTGTACCCACTTAAACTCCCACCATCAGTGTTACAGGAGTTCTAGTTACTTCACCTCTGTACCAAGTTTTGATGTTTCTGACTTTTTCTCCTTAGGCATTCTGGTGGCATATAATGATAAGCATTAACATTGTTTCATACGTTCATTGTCAATTGGAATATACTTTTATAATAAGTACATCTTAAAATTTCTTAATTTTTAAATGAATTGTTCATATTGCCCTTATTTTTAAAGGATTTTTTTGCACATTCTAGGTATGAATTTTTCATTGGGTGTATTATAAATATCCTCTGACATTCTGTATTTTATATTTTTACTCTTTTTTTAATTTTATTTTATTTTTACTCTTTTAGGGTTGTGTTTTGAAGAAGAAAAGTTCTTAATTTTAATATGGTCCAATTTGTCTTTTTTTTTCTTTTAGGTTAGACTAGATTTTATTTTTACCTACTTAAAGATCATAAAGATGTTCTAATTTTTCCTTTAATTGTTTTATCTTTTATGTTTACATCTTCGATCCCTCTGCAACTAAATTTGTGTATATAGTGAAAAGAGATCAAGATTTACTTTGTTTATATATGAGTATACAATAATCCCAAAACCATTTATTAATCAAAAAATTCTGTACTCAGTAATGTTAGTCTTGACATGAATCAGATTACAGTATTTGTGGATCAGGACTCTTTATTCTGTTATATTGGCCTATCAGTCTGCTTTTAAGTTAGAATACACTGTTTTAATTGGAATAGCTGCATAATAAGCCTGAATAGCTGGTATTCTAGCTTTGTTTTCTTTCTTTAAGATTTGCCTTAGTTATTCTTGGTTGTTTAAATTTCTACGTAAATTTTAGGATGAATCTGTAAACATAATAAATCCCTCTTAAGATTTTCATTGTGAATGAATTAAATCTATTCTTTAGTTTGTAGAGAATTGGTTATTTTTGTAACACAGATTTACACAATATGAGCTTGCTATGTTTATTTTTCTTAATTAGATGCAATGAATGCACAGCTTTTTTGTATAGTTTTGTGAATATTTTAAATTTAATTCTAGCTATTTAGTTTTCTTTTATAATTAAAAAATCCACAATGCAATTGAACTATGACTTGCATAGAAAAAAATGCACCAATTCTAAGGACGCAGTTTGTTGTGTTTTGACATAAATATACACTCATATAACCACTAAGGCAGCAGATATCTTGTGCCCTTTCCCAGTCAATCCTCAACCCTAATCCTACATTCAGGGTAAGGACCAGTTTGCTTTTTGTCACCATTGGTTAGATTTGCCTTCTTAAGAGTTTAAAAAAAAAAAAAAAGAGAGTTTTATGTAAATATAATTAGTAATCATTTAGTTGTGTCTGGCTTCTTTTGTTTAGCAAAAGACAATGTCGGTCAACAAGTGAATGGATAAACACATTGTGATAAGGACATTTAGTGAGATACTATATATAGTATATCTATATATATATATTAGCTATTCTAATGGGGACAGCTCATTGTGCTTGTGATTTACATTTTTCTGATAACTAATGAGGTTAAGCACCTACTAATGTGATTATTAAACATTTGTGTAACTGTGATGTTTCTGTTCCAAAGTTTTCCCAATTTTGAGGGGCCAAAATTTTTGAGATACGGAAGCTTATTAGACATGTGTTTTGACAATATTTCTGCCAAGGCTATATATTATTATTTTATTTTCCAAATGATGTTTTTTGAAGATCACTTTTTTTTAAATTTTATGCTTCAAGCTTTTGCTGCCTTATCTAACAAATCTTATTCTTTCTCCAACATTTTCTTCTAAATGTTTTATTTCATAGTTTCTAAACGTGTTTATAATACATTTCAACTCAATTTCAGTACATGTAGAGGGTAGAAGGATAAAGGTTCATTTATTTCTGTGGTATCAGCTGTATACCATTTTTTTGTCTCTGATTTTATTTTTTGTCTCTAATTTTATTTGGTTTTCTCTTGTTTTCTTAGTCTGGCTAAAGGTTTGTCTATTTTGTTACTCTTTCAAAAAATCAACTTTTCTTTTTCATTACTCTTTTATGTTTAGTTTTACTCTCAATTTCATTTATTTCTGCTCTGATCTTTATTTTTTCTATTAATTTTGAGTTTGGTTTGCTCTTGTTTTGCTAGCTCTTTAAGATTCATCATTAGGTTGTTTATTTGAAGTTTTTCTACTTTTTGATGTGTTTGTTGTTATAAACTACTTTCTCAGTACTGCTTTTACTGCATTGTATAGATTTTTGGTATGTTGTGTTTCCATTTTCATTTGTTGCAAGAAAATTTTAAATTTCATTCTTTGTTTCTTTAACCCAGTGGTTATTCAGGAGCATATTGCTTAACTTCTATGTGTGTGAACAGTTTCCAAGGTTCCTCTTGTTAGTGATTCATAGCTTTATTTGTTTGTGGTCAGAAAAGATACTTGATATTTTTTCTTTTTAAAAAAATTTTTTGAGATATATTTTCTGGTCTAACTTCCATTCTATCCTTGAGGACGTCCCATGTGCTGAGGTGAATAATAGGTATTCTGTAATCAATGGATGTAATGTTAATACATGTCTATTAGGTATGTTTGACTTATAGTGCAGGTTCAGTTAGGAGTTTGCTGATTTTGTGTCTAGATGATCTGTGCATTGCTGAAAGTTGGATGGTGAGATACCCAGTTATTATTGTAGTGGGGTCTATCTCTCTCTTTAGCTCTAATAATATTTGCTCAGTATTCTAAGCGCTCCAGCATTGGGTCCATATATAGTTAGAATTGTAATATCCTCTTGCTGAATTGATCCCTTCGTTGTTATATAATGACATGCTTTGTCTCTTTTTACCATATTTGTCTTGAAAAATGTTTTATCTGATATGAATATAGCTAGTCCTCCTCTTTTTTGGTTTCCATTTGTATGTAATACATTTTTACATCCCTTCAGTTTTAGTCTGTTTGTCTTTATAGATGGAAGTTTCTTGCCGGCCACCTGTAGTTGGGTCTTTTTAATGTTATTATTGAGATATAAGGGCCTACTATTGCCATTTTGTTACTTGTTTTCTGGTTGGTTTTTGGTGCTCTATTTCCTTCTTCCTTTCTTTGTGTAAAGTTGATTTTCTCCGGTAGTATGTTTTCATTCGTTGCTTTTTAATTTTTGTGTAACGGTTAATAGGTTTTTTTGTGGTTACCATATGGCTTTACAAATAACATCTTATTATAATCAGTTATTTTAAACTGGTGACAACTTGATTCTTATTACAAAGAAAAAAAACAAAGAGAAAAACAAAAAACTACACTTTCATTCCAATCCACTCCATATTTTGACTTCTTGTTGCCCCTATTTATCTTTTTATATTGTCTATCACTTTAAATGTTTTTGTAGTTATTATTTTTTATATTTTTGTCTTTTAGTCTTCCTACCCAAGAAATGAGTGGTTTACACACCACAATTACAGTGTCACAGTATTCTGTATTTATCTGTGTACTTACTGCTATCAGTGAGTTTTGTATCTTCAGATGACTTCTTAATTGCTCATTAACATCTTTTTCTTTCAGATTGACAAGTTCTCTCAAATATATTGCGAGACAGATCTGGTGTTAACAAAATCCCTCAGGTTTTGTTTGTCTGGGAGAGTATTTAGCCTCCATATTTGAAAGATAATTTTGTTGAATATAATATTCTAAGTTGAAAATTGTTTTACTTCAGCACTTTGAATATGTCATCCCACCCCCTTCTGGCCCATAAGGTTCTTGTTGAGAAGTCTGCTGTCAGAAATATTGGAGCTCCTTTATATGCTATTTTCCCTTTTTCTCTTGTTTCTTTTCAGATCATTCTTTAAAAATATATTCGACCTTTGAGAGTTTTATTATTATATACTTTGAGGTAATTATTTGGGTTGAATCTTCTTAATGTTCTTTGACTTTCTTGTACCTGGATATTCATATCTTTCTTTAGGTTTGGAAAGTTCCTGTTATTTTCTTTAAGTAAACTTTCTACCCCAATCTCTGTCTACATCGTTTTTAAGGCCAATAACTGTTAGATTTGTCCTTTTGAGGTTAGTTTCTAGATTTTTTAGGCATGCTTCTTTTTTATTGGCTTTTCTTTTTTCTCCTATGACTATGTATTTTCTTAAATCCTATCTTCGAGCTGACTAATTCTTTCTTCTGCTTAATCAAGTCCACTGGTGAGAGGCTCTGATGCATTTTTCATTTGTCTACTGAATTTTTCAGGGGCAGAATTTCTGCTTGCTTTCTTTTTATTATTTCAATCTCTGTTAAATTTATCTGATATAATTCTGAATTTCTTCTTTGTGTTATTTTGAAGTTTGATGAGCTGCCTCCAGACAGCTTTTTTAAATTCCCTGTCAGAGACTTCACATATATCCATCACTCTAGGACTGGTCACTGATGTCCATTTGGTGAGGTCATGTTTCTCTAGATTTTCTTGATGTTTTTGGACATTTGACAATGTCTGGGCATTAGAGACTTGTGTATTTATTCCAATTTGTGCTGTCTGGGCTTGTTTGTGTGCATCATTTTTGAGAGGCCTTTCCAAGAACTCAAAGGGGTTTGAGTGTTGGGACCTAAGGCTGTGGTTACTGCAGCTGTTTCAGCACTAGGGGCACCCTAAACCTAGGAACACTACAACTCTTGATACACGGAGTCCTACGTACACAGCCTTGGATTTGGAGCAGATAACAAGAGGATTCCTTGGGTTACCTCCTCTCTTCCCTCTCTTTTCCGCAATCAGGAGTCTCTGCCTGCATTAGGCTGCCTGGAGTTGGGGGAGGGATGATGTCAGCGTTCCACAGCTGGCACTGCACTGGTCATAACTGAGGCAGATGTCTGAAAAGTCATAACTTTTCAGACCACCACAGTACTGGGGCTTAACCAAGTCCTTGGACCACTACTGCCTGGCTGCCGCTGATGTTTATTTAAGGCCCAAGGCCACTTTAGGCAGTGTGTGGCAAAGCTTGCCAGGATTGGCCTCATGCCATCAGAGCAGTGGATTTCCTTTGTGCCCAGGATAGGTCTAGAAAGGCCATCCAGAAGCAAAGACCTAGCATCAGGGGATTAAGGAATCTGCCCAGTGCTTCATTTTACTGTGGCTGAGCTGATACCCAAGTTGCAAGACAAAGTTCTCTATACTCTTCCTTCTTCTTCCCCCAAGTAGAGGGAGTCTATCCCAGAGCTACACTGCCTGGAGTTGGGGGAGGGGTGATACAGGCAATCCCATGGCCACCACAGATTGTGTCACATTGGGTGGTGCCCCAAGTTCATTGCCTTTAAGACCAGTGCAGCACCAGGGCTTCCTCAAAGACTGCAATACTTGTGGCCCTGACTGCCACTCAAATTTACTCAGGATCCTTGGCCAGTTTAGTCAACTGGTAATGATGCTGGCTAGTTTCCTCCTGCTGAGGTAGAGGTTTGCTCTCTGGTCCAGAGTTGATTTAAATGCGCCTTCTGTGGGCATCAGCAGAATTCTGCCCTCTGTTGTGTTCCACTGTAACAGGGAACCAATGAAGTACAATGCAAAGTCCCACATTTGCATTTCACTCTCCCTCTCCAAATCACACAGATTCTCTCTAGATGCTTCACTGCCTAGGGTTGGAGGAAGGGTGGTGTAGGCAATGCAAGGCTCTTCCTTCTACTTTTTCCAATGCCTCTTTTCTTGTTGTTTTATTAAAATCAGGTGCTGTGATTGCTTACCTAACTTTTTGGTTCATAGGAAGGAGCTTCCCTGTGTGGATAGATGTTCAGTTGTTCCCGTGGGAGGGACAATCACTGGAAGATTAAATTTGGCCATCTTGCTCCTCTTTTTTGTCTAATCAAGTTTTTATGTGTATTAATTTTATATCCTTAAATCCTACTAATGTCACTTATTAATTTTAGTATCCTCTTTGTGGATTCCTTGGGATATTCTAAATAAACAGTAATGCTATTGGCAAATAAAGACAGTTTTACTTCTTCCATTCCAATCTTAAATAATTTTACCTCTTTTTCTCACTGTATTACACTGATTAGGATCACCAATATGTGGTGTTGCTTTCCATTTGAAGTTCAAATTTCTGGACACAGTCCTGCTCTGCCTGTTGTCTAGTGTCTAAAAACTATTGTATTATAGATTTTTCTTAATTATCTAGTTATTTTAAGGTCATAGGGTATATCCAACCCCTGTTACTCTAAATGGCCTGAAGCAAAATGCATTTTGTGTGTCTTTGCAATTAATGTATCTTGTAAACAGCATATACTTGTGTTTTTCGATTTTATTCCTTATGGCAATCTCTTCCTTTTAATTACAATTTTTGGTATACTTACATTTAATGTAATGATTTATGTGGTTGAGTTTAAGTCTGTCCCTGGCTATTTATTTTTATTTGTTTTCAGTGTTTCTCTCTTTTATGTCTAATTTCCTATCTTTTTTGAAGAATTTTTGATATTCTGTTTCCTTCCCACTATTAGCTTTCTTTAGATAATCTTTGGTATTTGATGTTTTGTTTTTAATATATGATAACTATAATGGTTAAAATGCTTTCTTCTTTAATTTACCATCTCTATTTTAAATTATTATTATAGAATATATATACTTAATGTAAGAACCTTGTAATATTATAATTCAGTTCCTCTCCCATCCCTTGTGCTATTCTTGTTTATGTCATAATTCTACGTTTTGAATTCCACAATATATAGAACATGTAGTCTATATATCTATATCTAAAATACATAGAGATATATATAAATTTGTATAGCTATATTATATATCTAGGTACCTAGGTATAGATATATAAATAATTTTGCAAATAAATAATATTTGATTATATAGTTAAACATATATATATAGCTATAGTCAATAGATTTAAAAATATTTAAAAACAAAAAATTATGTCTCATCTTCAACCATTACCAATTACCATTTCCAGTAATCTACATTTCTACCCATAGACCCTAAATTTCATTAATTTTTAATTTCTTTTGCCAAAAATGCTTTAACATTCTTGTTGTATTGATCTAATAACAAATTATCTTGGCTCTTTTTTATCTAAAAATATCCTTATTTCACCTTAGCTTTTGAAATATATTTCTAGATATAAAATTCTAAGTTGATAGATATTTTTTCTAAATTATGTATTTTAAATATATAACTCTTTTGCTTTCTGTTTCTCATTATTTCTGAGTATAACGCAATTGCTATTTTGATCATTGACCTCTTATTATAATGTATCTATTTTTTATTTTCCCTTGGTTATGTTTGAAATTTTCTCTTTAGGACATAATAATTGTAAATATATATGAGCATCCAAAATGTGAGCACCTAAATATATTTTAAAAATTAAGAGATCTGAAGGGAGGCACAGACTGCAATGCAATAATAGGAGATTTCAATGCCCACTTTCAACACTAGGCATATTATCCAGATAGAAAATCACTAAGAAAACACTGGGCTAAGGCAAGGTATGTGGCTTATGCCTGTAGTTCCAGCACTTGGGGAAGCCAAGGGAGGCAGATCACTTGAGACCAGGAGTTTGAGACCAGCCTGGCCAACACGGTAAAACCCCATCTCTACTACAAATACAAAAATAAGCTGGCTGTGGTGGCTTCCATCTGTAATCCCAGCTAATTGGGTGGTTGAGGCAAGGGAATTGCTTGAACCTGGGTGGCAGAGTATGCAGTGAGCCAAGATTGTACCACTGCACTCTAGCCTGGGTGACAGCCCATCTCAAACAAACAAACAAACAAAAAACAAAGAAAACATTGGGCTTGAACTACACTTTAGAACAAATGGATCTAACAGATATATAAGGATCCATTACACTCAACAGCAACAGAATGCACATTCTTCTCAAGAGCACACAAAACTTCTCCAGGATAAATCATTTGTTAGGCCACGAAACAAGTCCAACTATAAGAAGATTGAAATCACATCAGATATCTTTTCCAAAAACAATGTTATTAGTTTCTCTTAGTTCTCTAGTTATTTCGCTTAATACAAGCTAGAAACCAGTAACAGAAGGAATCATGGAAAAAAAAAACAAATATGTGAAAATTAAACAGCATGCTCCTGAACAACGATTAGGTCAAAGAAGAAATTAGGGAAACTTAAAAAATAATTTGAGACAAATGAAAATGACACACAACATACCAAAACTTATGGGATGTAACAAAAGCAGTTCTAGAGTGAAGGTTATAGCAGTAAACACTTACATAAAAAATAGGATCTCTAATAACCTCACATTATAGCTTAAGGAACTAGAAGAAGAACAAACTGAGCCAAATGCTAACATAAGGAAGGAAAAAGCAAAGATTCGAGCAGAAAAAAAAAAAAAAAATAGACCCCCTAAAACAAAATCGAAAAGATCAAGTGTTTTTTTTGTAAAGCTAAAAAAAAAAGAAAATGACAAACCTTTAGTTAGGGTAAGAAAAAAAAAAAGAGAGCAGACTCAAATAAATAAAAAACGAAACAGAAGATATTACAAATGATAACACAGAAATGCAAAGGATCATAAGAGACAACTGTGAACCATTATACACCAACATGTTGGACAGCCTAGAAAAAATAAATTCTTAGAAACATATAAGCTACCAGTCTGCACCAAGAAGAAACTGGAAATCTAAGCAGATCAATAACACGTAAGGAGATTGAATCAATAATTAAAAGTCTCCTATCAAAGAAAAGCCCAGGACTAGGTGGCTTCATGACTGAATTCTATCAAACATTTAAAGAAAAACTAGTACCAATTCTTATAAAACTCTTCTGAAAAAGAGGAGGGAATACTTTCAAATTCATTTCACAAGGCCAGTATCACTCTGCTACCAAAGCTATACAAAGACATCACAAGAAAACTATAGGCCAGTATCTCTCATGAAAATAGATGCAAAAATTCTAAACAAAATACTAGCAAACCTGTTCAAAAGTACATTAAAATGACCCCATAAATACACAAAATTATTATGCGTCATAATTTTTTTAAAAGGCGAGAAATTTTAAAAAGAATCATTCACGATGATCACGTGAAATTTACCCCGGGAAGCAAGTTTGGGTCGACATATACAAATCAAATGTGATTCATCATATTAACAGAATGAAGGTCAAAAACCATATGATAATCTCAATAAATGCAGAAGTATTTTATAAAATTAATATCCTTTCATGAAAAAATTCAACAAATTCAGTATAGAAATAATGTTTCACAATGGAATAAAAGCCATATATGACAAGCCTATAGCTAACATCATATTCAACAGTGAAAAATTGAAGGCTTTTTCCTGTAAGATCAGGAAGAAGACAAGGACGCTCACTTACACTACTTCTGTTCAACATAGTACTGGAAGTCCTAGTCAGAACAATTAGAGAAAAGAAATACATACCATCAAAGCTGATAAACAATTTTAAAGTTGCAAGATACAAAATCAACTACAAAAAATCAATAAAATTTCTACACATTAACAACAGCCTATCTGAAAAACAAATTAAGAAAATAATCCCATTTACAATAGCCTCAATAATAAAATACATAAAAATAAATTTAACCAAGGAAATGAAATAGCTGTATGCTGAAAACTACAAAACACTTAAAGAAATTGAATAATACACAAGTAATTGGAAAGATATCTCATGTTCATGAATTAGAATAATTAATATTGTTTAAATGCCCATAATACCTGAAGGGCTCTACAATGCAATCCTTATCAAAATTCCAATGTTGTTCTTTGCAGAATAGAAAAAGTAATTATAAAATTCCTGTGGAACTACCAAACACTTCTAACAGCCAAAACAATCTTGTCCAAAAAGAACAAAGGTAGAGGCATCACACTACTGGATTTCAAAGTACATTACAAAGCTATAGTAATCAAATAGCATGGTACTGGAATAAAACCAGACACAGTGACCTATGGGATGGGACAAAGAGCTGAGAAATAAGTCCACATATATATGATCAATTGGCTTTTGACAAAAGAGCCAAGAACACACAGTTGGAAAAGGACATCATTTTTAATAAATGGTGTTGGGAAAACTAAATATTCACGTAGAGAAGAATGAAAATCTCCCCTTTTATATAAGAATCAACCCATAATGTATTAAGACCTAAATGTAAGACTTGAAACTATAAAACTATTAGAAGAAAAATCTAGGGGAAAAACACCATGACATTGGTCTGGTCAGGGATTTTGTGAATATGTTTTCAAAAGCATTAGCAAAGAAAGCAAAAACAGACAAATGGGGTTGCATCAAACTAAAAAAAGCTTCTATACAGCAAAGAGAACAATTAGTAGAATGAAGAGACAATCTAAGCATGAAGAGAAAAATATTTGGAAATGTTATATTAGATAAAGGGTGAATATCCAAAATATTCAAGGGACTCTAACTTCTCAATAACAAGAAAACAAATAACCCTATTAAATAATGGGCAAAAGACTTGAATAGAGATTTCTTAAAAGAAGACACACAAATGACCAACAGATATATGGAAAAAAAAACCTTATTATTTCTAATCATCAAATAAATGCAAATTAAAGCAACAATGAGATACATCGCCTCATATCTGTTATATTGGCTATTATCAAAAAATGAAAAATAAGTGTTGGCAAGGATGTGGGAAAAAAAGAAACCCTCACAGGCTTTTGTTGGTACTGTAAATTATTACAGTCATTTTGCAAAGCAGTATGAAGATTCCACAAAAAACTAAAAATAGAATTGCCATTTGATCCAGCAATCCCAGTACTGGGTATATGCCCAAAGAAATTGAAATCAATATGCTGAAGACATATCTACACTCTCATGTGTATTGTAGCATTATTCACCATAGCTAATATATGGAAACAACCTAAGTGTATATCAATGCATAAACTGAATTTTAAATGTGGTATATATACACAATGGAATACTACTCAGCCTTAATAAAAACAGGCAATTCTGTCATTTGCAGCAACATGGATAAATCCAGAGGTCATTACATTAAGTGAGAGAGGCCAGGCACAGAGAGATAAATACCATATGTATTAGCCCATTCTCACACTACTATAAGAACTGCCCAAGCCTGGGTAATTTATAAAGAAAGGAGGTTTCAATGACTCACAGTTCCACATGGCTGGGGAGGCCTCAGGAAACTTAACAGTCGTGGCAGAAGGGGAAGCAGGGACATCTTACATGGTGGCAACTAAGAAAGAGAGTATGTGAAGGAGGAACTGTCAAACACTTATAAAACCACCAGATCTCCTGAGAACTCATTCACTCTCACAAGAACAGCATGGGGGAAACCGTCCCATGATCCAATTACCTCCCACCAGGTCTCTCCCTTGATGTGGGGATTATGGGAATTGCAATTTGAGATGAGATTTGAGTGGGGACACAGAGCCAAACCATATCACCGTATAATCTCACTTATAGGTGGAATCATGAACAGTCAAACTGACAGACAAAGTAGAGAGTACATATGTGGTTACTAGAAGCTAGAGGAAGCAGGGAGGTGGAGGTGAAAGGGAAAACGTTGCTCAATGGGTGCAAAGTTACAGTTAGGAGAAGTAGGTTCAAGTGTTCTTTTGCACAGTAAGGCAACAATAGTTAATAATAATGTATATTTCTAAAAAGCTAAAGAAAGGATTTTTGATCATTCCAAAATGCATACATGTATTGAAATATTACATTATATCCTATAAATAGACACAATTGTCCTTTAACTAAAATAAAACTCCAAAAAATTTAAAACATGAAACAGAATTTCCTCTTTATCTTCAATTGTCAGCATTTTTATTTGATAAGCACACATGTGTTTTCCTTTGAATTTATACTGCTCAAGTTTTGATGAATTTCCTGGATGTCTGAACTGATGACTTTTCTTCATTTAGGAATATTTTGTCCAATTTTTTTCAAATTATCTTTTATACCTCCTTTTGTCTTTTTTTTGTTTGTTTTCGGGAAGGAGTCTCACTCTATCACCCAGGCTGGAGTGCATTAGCATGATCTCAACTCACTGCAACCTCTGCCGCCTGGGTTCAAGTGATTCTCCTGCCTCAGCCTCCCAAGTAGTTGGGATTACAGGCGCCCACTACCACACCCAGCTAATTTTTGTATTTGTAGTAGAGACGGGGTTTCACCATGTTGGCCAGGCTGGCCTCAAACTCCTGACCTCAAGTGCTACCCGCCTTGGCATCCTAAAGTTTTGGGAGTACAGGCATAAGCCAACTGCCTGGTCTAAACATATTTAGCTGTTTTTATACTACATAAAAATAGAATTACATGTAGAAAATACTTGAAAGTGGATTACTTAAATGTCCAAATGTCCAAAGTGGATTATTTAAATGTTTAAGAAAGATATAGGAACCATTATTTTTCAAATATATCATCCCAGGGATAGGGGAAGGATTTCTGAATGAAGGTAGTGTTTGCAAAAATTAATAGCTATTACCTGTCTAGATGTTGTGTCCAGTCAATTCAAGAAAGTAATTACAGATGGATAGCATATGTTCATCGTTGAACTAGGCGCTTTGGGAAAGTGCACAGAACATGACTCCTTCTTGAGAAAAAATACAGATGAGTTTTGGAAATAAAGTATTCACAGAAGTTACATATTAATATGAAATAATAACACAAAAGTTTAAGAGGCAATATGACAAATAATCAAATAAGTAGAACTAACAGAAAAGTTGTATACTTGGAAAAGAAACTGAAGTGACCCAAGTGGGAAAATGGGGAAAGGAGTGAAGATTTTCTATCATAGAAATGATAGAAAATCATTTTCTGTTCACTAGTTCTGGTGCTATTTAAAAATATGTATCAAATAATTTATTAATCGTCTGCCCAATTATTTCAGTCCAAGAGACCTCATAATCCATTAGCCATGGCCAAAGATCCTTATGGCAATATCATTCTTGTAATCATAGAATCCAAAGAATCTATTCCAATTTCATTGTCTCTCACTAGCATCTTAGCACAGATAATAACCATTACATTTCTTCCCAAAGATGTTCTTGCTCCTTTAATTAAATATTTTTCAATAAATCGGTTCAGAGAATATCATTCAAAGACAAAATGAGGGAGTAGGGATTAGGTCATGATGACAATCGTGTCATTCTTAGCATTCCTTAGCATTCTTGTTCTTAGACAGTACTTATCTTTTTTTGACAAATAATTCTAGTTAGCAACCTGATTTCAGTATCCCATTCCCCTTTATAGAGAGAAATCCTATTTTATTTTTTGCTGACAATAAACCACAAGGTAAAAAAAAAAAAAAATAGAATACTACATATTAGCAGCTTTATTCTTGTTCAAGGTGGTCAGTAAAATATAAACAGTAGTCATTGAGAACATTTATTAAGAAAGCTCTTTAAAGATAATTTATGTATATGCCAGTCTTCCAGTTTTTGTTAATACAGAGCTAAAAGGCTAGTCAGAAATTTGAGGAGCATTGGCCAGGCGCGGTGGCTCAAGCCTGTAATCCCAGCACTTTGGGAGGCCGAGGTGGGTGGATCATGAGATCAGGAGAATGAGACCATCCTGGCTAACACAGTGAAACCCCGTCTCTACTAAAAATACAAAAAATTAGCCGGGCATGGTGGCAGGTGCCTGTAATCCCAGCCGCTCTGGAGGATGAGGCAGGAGAATGGTGTGAACCCTGGAGGCGGAGCTTGCATTGAGCCGAGATCTCGCCATTGCACTTCAGCCTGGGCGACAGAGCGAGACTCCATCTCAAAAAAAAAAAAAAAAAAAAAAAATTGAGGAGCATTTATATGCTGATTTTAGAATTCCCCCCATTTATGGCTACCTTTAGTTATCTTCCTTTTGATTCTTGAGTAACTAGCACTTTTATTCATCAGTTTTCAGATCTGCTCCCCCTATTGCAGTTTTCCTACTCAGGGTGTAATTCTCTCTGTGGTTGAATTACCTTGTTTTGCTATGGTTACATTGTTTCCCGAACTCCTATTTTCTTCGTAGTCCTCAACTGCAACTGCGTTTTCAGTCTTTTGGTAGAGGGAGGTCCCCATAATTGCTTTTCTTCCCTTCTTTCAGTCTGAGAGATCCAGCATCCATCTTAGACCAAGGTCCAATATAGCTACTCACATGGTTGGTCCCTTGTTTGGGAGGGCTGAAAACGTAAACTCCTGTGTGACCTGCCCCTCTTCATTTGGTTTCAGGCCCTCTCCACAAGTTCCCTCCAGGTGAGTAGTCAGATTTCTTATATGGAGACTCAAGGGTCCAAGAAGGAATGTTTTAAGAGGTCCAGGCAGAAGCTGCAAGACTTAGTATGATCTACCTCAGGACTTCATAAAATTACTTCTTCAGTATCCGCTGGTTAATAAGTCCATAAGCTAGGCCAGATTCAAGGGGAGCATGATTAGATTCCACACGTAAATTGGAGGAATAGCAAAGTATTTGCAACCATCTTTAATCGAACACAGATGTTTTGTTTTATTTTCACAAATCCTGTAAAGGGTAAACATGTATATAGGATAGATGGATTTGAAAATGAACTATAGAAGAGCTCTAACTAAAGGTGAAAGAGGTCCAGCTGTAAAAAGGGGAACAAAGCAATAATTTAAACTCTCCAAAGACACTATTGAGGTAGGATGGACCTGGGAGGAGAGACAGGCTTTTATATCCTTAATAGAGACCTCATAGCTCATGTTCTTCAGGAATCATAAAAATAAGCAAGTCATGCAGTGACTTATGCCTGTAATCGCAGCACTTTGGGAGGCTGAGGCAGGTGGATCACCTGAGATCAGGAGTTCGAGACCAGCCTGGCCAACATGGAGAAACCCTGTCTCTATTAAAAATACAAAAAATTAGCTGAGTATGGTGGTGGGCACCTGTAATCCCAGCTACTTGGGAGGCTGAGGCACGAGAATCACTTGAACCCAGGAGGTGGAGGTTGCAGTGAGCTGAGATCGTGCCATTGCACTCCAGCCTGGGCAACAAAGCGAGGCTCTGTCTCAATAAATAAATAAAAAAGCAAACAAGCAAGTCAGTCATATCCAAACCAAGAATAATGAGATCCATTAAGGGTTCCCCACATCTCTGAGGAATAGCTCTTTTGTTTATCACATTATGGTCAACAGAAACCCAAGGACTCCACACAGCATGGACCCTACTGGTACTGAGACACCCAAACCCTATTGACTAAACACAGGTCCTGGCTGTTTTCCTGCCAAATTTCACATTCTAGCACAGAACTTACTTTCAAATTTTTGAAATTTTGAAGTTACCCTGCTCAGGGAACTCTGATTAAGTAGATATCTCACATTATGTCACTTATACCTTGGAAGAATTATAGTTTTTTCTTTGGAGAGGAGGAGTAGAATAAAAATTTTAAGAAAGTAGAATAGATTAAGTCCCTTTTATTTGTTAGTTCTTCACTGCCTTTCCTCATTTCTGCTAAACGTGCTGTCCATACAAGAAAAATAAAACATTGGCCCACCTTCCAAGGAACTTTTCTTCCTATGTGGTTCTGACAATGACCCACATGCCCTCTCTTGAGCCCCACAGGGCAGGGCTGCAAATCTTTGTGAGACTGTAATTGATAGGAGAATCTGAGGTCATACAGTATTAGCCCTTGTGATTCAAAATAATGCCCTTTACTTCACTGACATGATTTTGCTTGATTAAATACATGAAACATGATTCATTTAATCATCTTAATATAAGGGACTCCAGCTCACATTCCTTCATTAGATTTTTTAAAATATTCTCTGTAACAATAGATTTTACTCTGCCTGAAGAATCAATCACTACTCTTTTTTCCTCATGGTAAATAAATACCCTAAAATTTTTTAAAAATCAATGCTCAAAATATTTTAAAAAACTAATTATATTGATCTTCTCCTATAATGTTTTCATTAAAAATATTTTCATTTGAATTCCATTATTCCTTCAAGGCATTTTTTTAATAGATCTAGTTTTAATGGTTTCTCACATGATGCATGTCACTGGTTTATATTAACATTCTGTCATTAGCTAAATGAATAGCTCCTCTTTGATATAGTTTGTTTTTCTGTAGTTAAAATCACATCCATAAATGCACTCTTTTCAGAGTTCAGAATTAGGTATTTTTAAAATGGTCAATATAAGAAAAGCAAATGGAAATTTATAGAACATTTATCAATAGTCTATAACTTTACCCAAAAAAAATTCACTGTCAGAGAATATATTTGGTCCTAGATTTGGTTATGAGTCCTTCAACTGACCTAGACAAAAATTCTGGAAGCTGTCTATTCAGCACTGAGACAAATGTTTCTAGGTTGTCATTAAGAAGTCCTTGACCCCCTAGAACCCCTTACACTCTGCCAACGGAGAGGTTAGTATATTAAAATCACACACGGAAGCAAGAGTTAAAAATCATGTTTTAGACTTTGAAATAGCTCTTAAAACTTATTTTTAATGGTAAAGTAAGAGGTTCAATTATTCTTGGACATTTTTACTCCATTCATAATCCATGATGTGCTTTTCCTTTTCTGTCTGTTCATCTAAAATAAGCATAGCCCTTAGTTATGTGCACAAAGTGTTTGACTGAAGTGTAAGGAAGCTATCCAGGGAGACAATTTACAGGTATACAACTTAGTTATAGACTTTAGCATGGTATGAATCAGACAAATATGTCTTCTCAGTTTCAACTTACTTAAATACTGGCTGGACAATTCATTCAAATATCCAACACATGATATAGTGGGCTTATTCTTGAGAACACTGTCTATATGCCTTGTGACATGGCAGAAAACAAGATGGACCCTACATCCTCATGGAGCTTTCACACAGCACCTTTTAAAAGACAGAAAACATTCCCCAGAAGCACTGCATACTCTAAATTTGACTTATCCTCAGATTCCGCAACCATAAACTGCTGGCCTTTAATACAGATAATCTCCCACTAACTACTGTTTCTTACCTTTTTTAAAAAAATTAAGTCTCTCCTTAACTTCAATTTATTTCCTCATATTTGACCAGACGGTAGTTTTCATCATATACCTTCTACTTATCCATTCTCTTTGGTTCATACCTTCTGCTTATAAGCTGTCTTTAATGTCAAGCAGGGGAGTTCAAACAGGTACTAGTGTCATCCAGGTATAAGCTGAAATGTAGTTTCCTTTCTTACTCTTCCAGTTCGAACTAGGTGGTCCTTCTATACTTTGCTGTAGTAACACAGAAAGGTATGGTGTGTCTAAAGCTTCCCAATAAATCAGTTGGGGTACACAGGCAATAACCTAGGTCTCCTAATTCTAGCCTAACTCTTTATCAGATTTCATCTTCAAATTGGACATAATTTTTAAATCAACAGTCACATGTTTACATTTCAAACAAAACTATAAGCTCCCTCAAGCAAAAATGTTTTCATATATGACAGAAGGAACATAATGACAGCGCACATATAATATGAGAGGGGAGTTTCTTCCAAACACCATTTTAACGTCATGAGTTTTGTGATTGGCAAACTGAATAAGTGAAAGCTGATAAGCCCCAAACTGGAACTGCAACAAGGATACCCATTTGTGATTGGTTCATGTGTCAATTATACGTGTATGAACGTAAGCAAATAGCAACCCTATGACCCTTCTTCCCTTCCCCTCCTCCAAAAGAAAGAAAAAGTAAGGAAAAAGTTCCAATTCCAGGGAAATAGGAACTTCTAACTTATTAGTTCTGTATGACTGGGGAAAGTAAGTCACAAGGAAAAACCTAATGTGGATGGCTCTACTGAAAATGTGTCTTATTAACTAAACTGGCTAATCATACTCCTCACCCCCATAAATGTTGTAAATATCACTTACTCATCATATTCAGTAATATATTTTCAAGAAAAATATTGATTAAGTATCGCTTATAATGACAGACACAGCAGTGGCCACCACTCTGCTAGGTATTGCTGAGTTGACCTGTGTCTAGGATTCTACTTGACAGCTGTCAGGTGCTCAGGGACTTTGGGTGATAGAAGACAGTTTTTACCTAAAACTTTCAGTATTTTCAAAAGTGATAAAGATGTATAGAATATGTGATCTTGGCCCAAGGTGTATTTTTCAAAAATTCATCAATTCATTTGTCCCCAAGCATTTAATTTGTTTTCCCATAAGACAATGATGGCTGTATCTTATAAAAAAAAATCAAGTAGAAATTACTCATATTAGTAGTATATTAAACTTGTTAATATTGAGTGCTATTATGGGGTAGGAACAGTTAGAGTTGGTGCAGAAGTATTTGCGGTTTTTACCATTACTTTCAATGGCAAAAAACCGCAATGCAATTACTTTTGCACCAACCTAATAAAAAACTTCTCTTTTAAAACATTGGATAAATTGTTAACTTATATCACTGAAAAAAAATTTAGTGTGGAGATCTATATATATAAAGTTTTCTTAGTTACAAATGAATGTAATCACAATAATAGAATCAGTACCGGCTACATAATTTCTGGGGTCTGGCAAAATAAAAATTTTGGGTTCCTTATTCAAAAATTATTAAGTTTCAATGCAGTGGCAGCTGACTCTTAAACCAAGTACAGGACACTGTGTGACTCTACAGTTTGCATGCCATGACTGTAATTTAGAGTTAAGTACCTTGCTATATACATGCAATTACAAGTAAAAATCTTTCATCTGATAGAAAAGTAGACACAGCTACTGACATTTGCACATGAAGAAATTATAGCACAGAAGAGCATAATATGTTTAGCTAAAGCTTCCCAGAAAGTCAGCACAAGTACTCAGACAATAACCTAGTTCTCCAAACACCAGTGCAACTTTCCGTTTACTTTATCAGATTTCATCTCCAAATCGAACTCCAATTTCAACAAATGGCAAAGACATTTCATGACCAATATACTCTGTTTCCCCTCAAAACATCACCTCTGGAGTCAATTCCAAGAATTTAATTGTATGAGACAAACAACAACTGTTTCTTTTGTGAATTACTTTTTGCCCCATTCAGAGTCCAAAACATTGCAGGATTGGGGAAATGAGAAAACTCATAAAGCACCAGCTCTTTTCTATCCAGTGCAGCTGAGAGTTGTAATTAATAAATATAGAGAGGCTCACAGTCTAGCAGCACCTAAAGTAATAACTACTTTTATGAATATCAGACACAGGTCTCAGGGGATCTTGAGGAAGATTTCTGCTCTATTGATAACATTGTCAGACAACAAATTTGATATTATTGAACATGTCCTATTTCAGAATATGCTGGAAAGGGACACTGTAGGAAACAAATGTCAGAGGAAATAAGAATGCCTGTGAAGCTCCATACACATTTCTTTGAGCAATAAAGGTGATCTGGCATGGGATGTCATTCTTGGAGTGACAAGAAATTAGAAAAGCACCTATGCCTGGGGAAGAACTTGAACTTGTGCTAAGTATAGACAACATTACAAGAAAGTCCAAGCTATTGAAAGCATCGATTTCCTGGAAACTACCCAGGATGCTATCCATTCCTCATTCTTTCTTTTATATATCAGCAAATATTTGTGTGTCAGATCAGCTACTTAGCCACACAGACCTTTATAGTAAAAGTCATATGATTCATTGTACACAGGTATAAACTGAATGCAATTGTCATGTTATTTCAGGTGCTATCTCCGCAAATTTTGTCCTTCGTTAATCTTACCAGCAAGTTAAAACTGCTAGTCAAGAGTTTTTTTTTATAGATACTCATTAGAAAGGGAAGATTTCTTGACATGTAAGTCCCTTTCTTTTCAATACTCAACAAGCATTCTTTTCATCCTTTTCCCGTTTGCCCCAAGAGTACTAGCTGGTGGTGCTTGTGGCTGTGGTGTTTATGCTGAGATAATTTTGCCACGAATAATCTTACTTCCATTATTATTTTCACATCCCTCTAGTATATCGACTTTGGAAACAAGACATCATTCTACTTAAGCCATTCTGGTTTTAGTAGTGGTCTTTCCATTTATAAAATATAGTAATTCTCGATAGCTGAAAACGTCAAATCCTAGAAAACATAGCATTTCTACACATGATGTTAACATCATTCTCGAACAGTTGTTGGCCAAAGATTCATCCTAAATAGATGATTCTGATGATTCAGACGATTTTATGCTCTCTGTTAAGAAGTAAAGAAATAACTTCAGGAACAGTTTTTATATTTTATTTTCACATTGAAAATCAGATTTGCTTCAGCCTCAATGAGCGTGTTTATCTAAAATTAAATGAGCTCTGGTAGCGAGCTGCACTTTTTTTTCTAAACAGGAAAAGGGTTAAACTAGCCAACAGAAAGCTCCCACATTCTCCACCCCTTGTATCAACTGCCCCTAATCAAGCTGTTTGTCCAACCCCCAGCTACACCCTCTGTCCTCTTGACTGAAAGGCAGGAAGAGCATTTGCTGAAGCACAAGCATGTCTAACCAAGCCTTTCTAGCTGGAAATATCTCTTTGTCATTCAGAGAACCTACTAGTTGGATGATGTTCCTTCAGTGCTCAGTGTATGGAACACCAGCTAGGTGCTTTATGTACACTATCTCTGGATGTTTATAAACACCACACACAGAAATGTCATTCATTCTTTAAAAGCTAGGTGAGGATAGAGATAGGCTTTGAACATAAAGATGTGAAACAACAGATATGTTTCGCAGCTTGGGGGAAAAACCGGAATTGTTAGTGTTATTTCCTGGATGGGTGAAATTACAGGTGAGACTTTTTATGCATACAGATTTAGAGATTAAAATAGAATTTCAAAATTGTTAATTTTTTCTTATTGAGTTAAATTAGGTAAAATTTGTGACTTCCTCTATAAAACATCTCCTGACAGGTAACATACTCAGTAAAGATGTCAATTACTGAACAAGTATTATTCTATTGTTCTAATTTCATTTTATGTCTTTCTTCTACTAGGTTGTATATCTTTTGCTATAAAAGCATATGCTAATTCTTGTTTTGTGCCTGAAACCGAGCATATTGTATGGCTAATCAAATCCATAACAATAGCAATTTTAATAATGTACTGACTTCTTTATTTAAAAACTTTTATTTTAGGTTCAGGAGTATGTATGCAGGTTTATCAACTTGTGTCATGGGGATTTGTTATGCAGATTATTTTGTCACCCAGGTATTAAGCCTAGTACCCAATAGTTCCTTTCCCCGATCCTCTCCCTCCTCCCACCCTCAAACTTCTGGTAGGCCCCAGTGTCTGTTGTTTCCACCTTTCAGTCCATGTGTTTTCATAATTTAGCTCCCACTTATAAATGAGAACATGTAGTATTTGGTTTTCTGTTCCTGCCTTAGTTTGCTAAGGATAATGACCTCAAGCTCCATCCATGTTCCTGCAAAGGATCTTGTACTTTTTTATGGCTGTGTAGTATTCCATAATGTATATGTACCACAATTTTTTTTTATCCAATCTACTATTTATGGGCATTTAGGTTGATTCTATGTCATTGCTATCATGGATAGTGCTGCAAAGAACTTACCCATGCATATGTCTTTATGACAGAACAATTTTTATTCTTTGAGGTATATTCATAGTAATGGGATTGTCAGATTGAATGGTAGTTCTGTTTTTAGGTCTTTGAGAAATTTCCATACTGCATTCCACAATGGTTGAACTAGTTTACACTCTCACCAACAGTGTATATATATGCATTCCCTTTTCTCCACAATTCTGCCAGCATCTCTTATTTTTGACTTTTTAATAGTAGCCATTCTGACCAATGTCAGATGGTATCTCATTGTGGTTTTGATTTGCATTTCTCTAATGATCAGCGATACTGAATTTTTTTCGTATGCTTGTTGGCTATATGTCTGTCTTAGTTTGAAAAGTGTTCATGTCCTTTGCCCACTTTTTAATGGATTTTTTTCTTGTAAAATTGTTTAAGTTCCTTATGGATGCTGGATATTAGACCTTTGTCAGATACATAGCTTGCAAATATTTTCTCCCATTCTTTACTTTTCTATTTACTCTGCTGATAGTTTCTTTTGCTGCTCAAAAGCTTTTAAGTTTAACTAGATCCCATTTGTCAATTTTTGCTTTTGTTACAATTGCTTTTGATGTCTTCACCATGAAATCTTTGCTAGTTCTTATGTCATGGATGGTATTACCTAGGTTGTCTTCTAGGGTTTTTATAATTTGGGTCTTACACTTAAGTCTTCAGTCCATCTTGAGTTGATTTTTGTATATGGTGTAAGAAAGGGGTCCAGCTTCAATCCTCTGCATATGGCTAGCCAGCTATCCCAGCATCATTTATTGAATAGGGACTCCTTTGTCTCTTGCTTGTTTTTGTCAGCGTTGTTGAAGACCAGATAATTGTAGGTGTATGGCCTTATTCTGGGTTGTCTATTCTGTTCCATTGGTCTATGTGTCTGTTATTGTACCAGTACCATGCTGCTTTGGTTACTTTAGCCCTGTAGTATAGTTTGAAGTTGGTTAATGTGATTCCTCCAGCTTTGCTCTTTTTGCTTAGGACTGCTTTGGCTATTTGGGCTCTTTTTTGGTTCCATGTGGTTTTAAAATAGTTTTCTCTAGTTCTGTGAAGAATGTCATTGGTAGTTTGATAGAAATAGCATTGAATCTGTAAATTGCTTTAGGCAGTATGGCCATGTTAATGATATTGACTCTTCCTATCCATGAGTATGGGATGTTTTTTCATTTTTTTGTGTCATCTCTGATTCCTTTCAGTAGTGTTTTGTAATTCTTGTTGCGGAGATATTTCACCTCCCTGATCAGCTGTATAACTGTGTATTTTATTCTTTTTGTGACAATTGTGAATGAGATTGTGTTTCTGATTTGACTCTCAGCTTGGCTGTTGTTGCTGTATAGGAATACCAGTGATTTTTGTACATTGATTTTGTGTCCTGAAACTTTGCTGATACTACTTATCAACTGAAGTATTTTTGGGGCTGAGACTGTGGGGTTTTCTAGATATAGAATCAAGTCATCTTCAGAAAGGGATAGCTTGATTTCCTCTTCTCCTACTTGGATGCCCTTTATTTCTCTCTCTTGCCTGATTGCTCTGGTCAGGACTTGCAATACTATGTTGAACAGGAGTGATGGGAGAAGGCATTCTTGTCTAGGCCTGGTTTTCAAGCAGAATGCTTCCAGCTTTTGCCCATTCAGTGTGGTGTTGGCTGTGGCTTTGTCAGAGATGGGTCTTATTATTTAGAATATGTTCCTTCAATACCCAGTTTACTGAGAGTTTTTAACATAAAGGAATGGTAAATTTTATCAAAAATTGTTGAATTCTCACATCATATTAGACATTGTGTTCCCTCTTGGCATTTATAATGCTAATTCATCTTCATAATAACCCAATGGTTTGAATACTTATTATTTTCATTTTACTAATGGGAAAACTGAGACTTACAATTAGATGCACACTAAATTTAGGCTGTGCTTTCTGAGTTGATAAACCTTCAGTAGCGCCTTCCCTTTAAAAGCCTGTGTTAGCTTCCCTCCAATTCCAGCAGCAGCAGTACTGAGACATAAATAGAAGGAAAGACTCAGGGTCTCATGAGGGTTCCCAGATCCAATCCTTAGGGTTAAGTATACATCAGCAGGTCAAGTAATGTATTTGTGACTTGAGCACCAGCCTCTCTTGAGCTGTAGAATATCAAAAAAGCCCTGACCACGATGGTGGCTTGAAGCAGGGAGCTCGTCATCCCTCTTAAGAAGCAATATACTCAGACCACAGATTCTTAACATCCAGATTTTGTTTGCTACTTTAAAATGTCTCTTCTTCTTGCTATGCAGCAGAACAGAGAAGGTATGAAAGATGTGTTTCCATCTTTGTGTCTTGTTGTCTTCAGATTGCTACCACGTATAGAATCATATCTGGGCCTTTCTGTTTTATGTTATCCTAAGGTGTTTTGGTTTTAAACATTTATCTTTGAATTACCACTTTAGCAGAGAAGGACCAATCAACCAGTGGATGAATGGCTCAGTTTTGTTGTACTCTTTTCTATACAGTATTATTTTCTAGTCTTCTTTTAACACTTCAACCTGAAGAGAAGGGAAAAATATGCCTTTACTACTTCTTTCTCTCTCTGTCCTTTACTATCTCCTCAAAGGAAGGAGAGGCTGAAGTGATTGGTCAGAACGCAGTATTGAATGTCATTTAAAAGACATCCAGTCGTCAGTGGGTTTTTGCTTCCAGCTTTTGCCCCTGGGTGCAGCATTCACTCTTCTGTGTCGGTGATGCAGGTGCAGGCATACCCTGAGCAGAGCCACTAGCCTCCTCACACTTGCAGTTCCATCTCAGATTGGGGGATGGTGTGTGATGCATACTTCTCAATCTTGTCCATGTGACCTGTAGGGGAAGTAGATTCAGAGTCGTCTCCACAAACTGCAGAAATGGAAAGGAGTAGGGCCATCTACTTTGGCTTACAGGCTCATTGTCTCTGAAGGAAAAAAAAAATATATATATATATATGTATCTCCAGAAAAGTCCTACACCTACACTTGTTTGTATAAAAGATGTTAGGGCCAGGCGCAGTGGCCTATGCCTGTAATGCCAGCACTTTGGGAAGCCAAGGCAGGGGGATCGTTGAGTCTCTACAAAAAAAAAATTAAAATAGAAGGTGTGTGGCTGGTAAAAAATAAGGTGGGTCCTTTATTTCCCACTTGGTTATTTTTCATTTTCTTTTGTTATTGTTGGTGGTGGTGGAGTGTGTGTGACTATCAACCCCAGAAAGCTGTAATGGTATATAATAGGATTTCAATGTTAAAGCTCCACCTTTGCATGCATAACAACTCATATTTCTTTTCTCTACCTTGTAATACTCCAGAGATAGAGTGAAGAGGAGAGGTATTCAGAAGAAGGGCAGGGATTTGAAGAGACAGAGGGTAATTCTCAACTCAGCCTTTGAACCAAGATGTTTCCTTCAGCTCAGCCACCCAGGTTCCTTCCTTCCCTTGGCAGATGTTGCAGATATTGCTAGTTGCCCACCAAAGTCTTTGCTCTCCGAAGTCTTAGCTGACCCCTGTCCAGTCAACTAGAGACTCCACATCTTCCAGCCCCCTGTGGCCAGGTGATGGAGCCCTATGGCATATGGGCCACTTCTGGATCTTGCTCTTATGTGGAGCAAGTCTGCTTTCTCCTTGTCACTTTCCTCTGCCACTGGCTGGCATGCAGGTATGATGGCAGAGGGAGGTGCCTGGGATCCAGAGATCAAGTGTATTTTTGAGAATAACAGAGCTTCTCTGGCAGCCTTGAACTTCTTGTGTTTAAATATTATGTGAAAAAAGTAAGTTTTTATAATCTTTAAGGCATTGTGTCTTGTATTTTTTTCGCTGCATTAGTTTGGAGTCTACCCCAACTAGTACAAGTAAAGGGGTTCTTCGGTAACCTGGCCTAACTCTTTTTCCTTGCGTTTCCTTTATCCCAGTCCCACATTACACAGATTCTAGTTCACATCATAGTTTTCAAGATGCTTTTGACCATGATAACAATTTGAGGGCTAAATCCCGTTTTATATCTAGGCATAAAGAGGTATTTATCCCTTCCTCTTTACCGATGTTCTTCTAAGCTGGTGATGCCTTCCCATCATTATAAAAACAGAGACACTCATATTCAATTTTAGCCACTTTATTTTTAATCCTTACCAAAAGTAAATAAAATCTTCTGGATATTTATGAGTTCACCTTTGCAAATAAAAGTACAGAGTGATGGATGGTACTTAACTCTCATCCATTAATAATTTGAACATTTTTTTTTTGTCTGTCCTGGCTACCTTCATCAGTTTCTCTATGGCTCTTGTGGAACATTTTTCACTACAATGCATAGCAAACACTTTTCCAAAGAGAATCCCAAAGGAAAAAATCCACAGTATAAATTTCCAGACATTGCAGAAACTGTGGAAGGTAGGGTATGGAATTCAGACTCAGGTATTTTACATTTGACAGATCTGTGTTTAAATATCACGTATTATCTATGAATATAGATCAAGTTTACCTCTCCAGACCTCAGCTTCTTATCTGTGAAAGAGAAAAGCAACAGTGCCTTATGCAGATCAAATGACCTATTACAGGTAATGTGTGCTTTGTAGAGCAGATGGCCCCTGGCTGACACATGATAGCCACCTTCTTACTCTTAGTTCCTCTCTCTGTAGTTAATGTCTTGATTCTTTTTTAAATTTGTCTTCACAAGTAGTTGACAGTCCATGTATTTGGAATCAGTGTCTGAAGCCAAAATGTTTGCCTGATTTAGTGAGAGTGAATGCTTTGTCAAGTCATTGGGGCCAACTCCAAATTCACAAAAACAACACAAAATGCTTACTGAATTGTAGAGTGCTAATTATGCACCCTATTTATGATAATCTTACAAAGTCTCATTACCTACAGCAGTCACAAAGCATTCAACTCATTTCTGTTTAGGCTGGGACAATTACAGGAAGGCCTTGTCACTCTTTCTGGAGTTTTCTGTATTTGATGACATTTCCCTATCCTGCTGCAAAACAGCAGCTGCAATTAACTACTTTTTGAATCAACTAGAGGACAGCTTGTAAGTTTTCTGCTGCCCTGTGTCAATTCTGGCACAATGAATTCTTTTTTAGAGTTTCCATACAACTTGCATTTTAAGCGTTTCAAAGATAACAGGGCCTGAACATAAAATGGTAGCATGGGTGACCATTTTCTATTTAATATTTTTCCCAGAAAATGCAGCACTATAATAATAATCAACTTGGGATCCTAATGTTTGCAATTAACAGATTTTTTTCACTTTTAAGAGAAGTCTGAAACTTTATAGAAATTTCATTGTTAAGATGACATCATTTTATGCATCTAAGAGGATAATAAAAATCTCAACCACTTTGGGCTTGCCTATGCTGACCTCTTCGTTTTCCAAAGTTTCAATCATCTGAAAGTGAAATACAATTAGCAAGGAAAATCCCAACCTGAAAGTTCTTGTCAGTTCCATTTATTCAGTAGTTGCAAATACTGCTTCCCTGTTTGGAGTCTGTGTTAAGTGAAATGTGTTGCATTTATTATCTTTTCAAGTATTCAAGTCACAGAGAATGTGTCTGTCTATGAACTGAACACTTGAAAAGAAAACCTAACAGATGTTGCTTGAGCCTATTGTCATAATAGACACTGGAGCAAGGTGGAGGTAATTCTGCCAAAATTTATATAACCCTAATCAGGCAATCATTCCCTAGCTGATAATTTATAAACTATTTCAGTTGATATTTTTGAATATAGGCTTTATGTAGGAAATCTAGTATTCTACAAATTCACTTTCAACAAAGTGATGTTATATATATTTTATTGAGTATATATATGTATTTCAATAGTTTGGGGAGAAGAGGTGATTTTTGGTTACATGAATAAGTTCTTTAGTGGTGATTTCTGATATTTTGGTGTACCCATCACCTGAGCAGTGTTAACTGTACCCAATATGTAGTTTTTTATTTCTCACCCCACTCCCACTCTTCCCCCCAAGTCCCCAAAGTCCATTATGTCATTCTTATGCCTTTGCATCTTCATAGCTTAACTCCCACTTATAAGTGAGAGAAAACATGCAGTATTTGGTTTTCCATTCCTGAGTTACTTCACTTAGAATAACGGCCTCCAGCTCCAGCCAAGTTGCTACAAAGGCCATTATTTTGTTCTGTTTTTTTGACTGAGTAGTATTCCATGGTGTATATATATACCACATTTTCTTTATCCGCTGGTTGGTTGATGGGCATTTAGGTTGATTCTATATTTTGGCAAGTGGGAATTGTGCTGCTGTAAACGTGTGTGTGCATGTGTCTTTTCCATATAACTTCTTTTTCTTTTGGTAGATAACCTGTAGTGGGATTGCTGGACCTCCTTTTAGTTCTTTAAGGAATCATCATACATTCCCACCAGCAGTGTCAAAGAGTTCCCTTTTTACCACATCCATGTCAACATCTATTATTTTTTGATTTTTAAGTTACGGTCATCCTTGCAAGAGCAAGGTGGTATCTCATTGCGGTTTTAATTTGCATTTATCTGATAATTAGTGATGTTGAGCATTTTTTCACGTTTGTTGACCATTTGTATATCTTCTCTTGATCATTATCTATTAATGTTCTTTTCCCACTTCTTGATGGGATTATATGGTTTTTTTCATGCTAATTTGTCTGAGTTCCTTGTAGATTCTGGATATTAGTCCTTTGTCAGATACATAGTTTGTGAATATTTTCTCCCACTTCCTGGGTTGTCTGTTTACTCTGCTGATTATTATTATTATTATTTTTGGCTGTGAAAAAGTTTTTTGTTTAGTTATGTCCCATCTATTTGTTTTTGTTTTTGTTGCTTTTGCTTTTGGGTTTTGTCATGAATTCTTTGCCTAAGTCAATATCTAGAAGAGTTTTTCTGATGTTACCTTCTAGTATATTTATGGCTTCAGGTCTTTGACCGATCTTGAGTTGATTTGTCTATAAGGTGAGAGATGAGCATCCAGTTTCATTCTTCTACAGGTGGCTTACCGTTATCCCAGCACCATTTATTGAATAGTGTGTCCTTTCCTCCCTTTATATTTTTGTATGCTTTATCGAAGATCAGTTAGCTGTATTTGGCGTCTCTGTTCTATTCCATTGGTCTATATTCCTATTTTTCTGCCAGTACCATATTATTTTGGTAACTATGGTCTTGTAGAATAATTAGGAGTTGGGTAATGTGATGCCTCCAGATGTTTGTTTGTTTGAGATGGAGTCTGGCTCTGTCACCCAGGCTGGAGTGCAGTGGTGCCATCTCGGCTCACTGAAACCTCCGCCTCCCGGGTTCATGCCATTCTCCTGCCTCAGCCTCTCAAGTAGCTGGAACTGCAGGTACGTGCCAGCACACCCGGCTAATTTTTTGTATTTTTAGTAGAGACGGGGTTTTACCTTGTGAGCCAGGATGGTCTTGATCTCCAGACCTCCTGATCTGCCTGCCTTGGCCTCCTAAAGTGTTAGGATTACAGGCATGTGCCACTGTGCCTGGCCCAGATTTGTTATTTTTGCTTAGAATTGCTTTGTCTATGTGGGCCCTTTGTTGGTTCCAAATGGATTTTAGGATTGTTTTATCTAGTTCTGTGAAGAATGATGATGGCATTTTGAATTGCAATGAATCTATAGCTTGCTTTTGGCAGTATGGTCATTTTCACAATATTTATTCTACCCATCCATGAGCATAGGATATGTTTTGGTTTGTTTGTGTCATCTAAAATTTCTTTCAGCAGTCTTCTGTAGCTGTCCTTCTAGAGATCTTTGACCTCCTTGACCAAGTATGTTTCTAAGTATTTCTTTTTATTTTTTCGCAGCTGTTGTGAAAGAGATTGAGCTATTGATTGATGTCAGTTTGGTCATTGTTGGTGTATAGCAGTGCCACTCATTTTATACATCGATGTGGTATCCTGAAATTTAACCGAATTCATTTATCAGGTCTAGAAGCTTTTTGGATGAATCTCTAGGATTTTCTAGGTATACAGTTATGTCATTGCCAAATAGAAACACACTGACTTTTCCAGTTTGGATGTCCTTTATTTCTTTCTCTTGTCTGACTGCTCTGGCTAGGACATCCAGTAATATGTTTGATAGAAGTGGTGAAAATGGGTATCCTTGTCTTGTTCCAGTTCTCGGGGGGAATGCTTTCAAATTTTCCCCATTCAGTATGATGTTCATTGTGGGTTTGTCATACATGGCTTTTATTAATTTGAAGTATGTCCTTTCTATGACAATTTTGTTGAGGGTTTTTATTTTTAAAATGCTGAATTTTGTCAAATGCTTTTTCTGTGTCAATTAAGATGATCATATGATTCTTGTTTTTAATTCTGTTTATGGGATAGATCACATTTATTGACTTGTGTATGTTAAACCATCCTTGCATCCCTGATACTAAACCCACTGGATCATGATGTATTTTATTGTCTTTTTGATAGGCTACTGGATTCAGTTAGCTAGTATTTTGTTGAGAATTTTTGCATCTATGTTCATCAGGGATATTGATCTGTAGTTTCCTTTTTTGTTTGTTTGTTTTATTATGTCCTTTCCTCGTTTGGGTATTAGGGTGATACTGGCTTCATAGAATGATTTAAGAAGAATTCCCTCTTTCTCTGTCTTTTGAAGTAGTTTCAGTAGGATTGGTACCATTTTTTTTTTTTAATGTTTGATGTAATTCAGCTGTGAATCTGTCTGGTCCAGGAACTTTTTTGTTGGCTTTTTTTTTTAAATTACTGATTCAATCTTGCTGCTTGTTATTGGTCTGTTCAGAGTTTGTACTCTTCCTAATTTAATCTAGGAGGGCTGTATATTTCCAGGAATTTATTCATCTCCTGTAGCTTTTCTATTTTATGCATGTAAAGGTGTTTATAGTAGCCTTGAATGATCTTTTATATTTCTGTGGTATTGGTTATAATATCTCCCATTTCATTTCTAATTGAGCTTATTTGAAATGTCTCTCCTCTTGTCTTGGTTAATCTCACTGGTGATTTATCAGTATTGTTTATCTTTTAATTTTTTTCATTTTTTTTCTTTTTTTTTGAGACAGAGTCTCACTCTGTCACTCAGGCTGGAGTGCAGGAGTACAGTGGCACAATCTCGACTCACTGCAACCTCCGCCTCCCGAGTTCAAGCAATTCTTCTGCCTCAGCCTCCCAAGTAGCTGGAACTACAGGCACACACCACCATGCCCAGCTAATTTTTGTATTTTTAGTAGAATTGGAGTTTCACCATATTGGCCAGGCTGGTCTCAAACTCCTGACCTTGTGATCCGCCCACCTTGGCCTCCCAAAGTGCTAGGATTATAGGCATGAGCCACCATGCCCGGTCTTGTTTATCTTTTCAAAGAACCAGATTTTTGTTTCATTAATCTTTTGTATTTTTCTGTTTCAATTTCATTAAGTTCTGCTCTGATCTTTGTTATTACTTTTCTTCTGCTGGTTTGGTTAAGTTTATTATTGTTTCTCTAGTCCCTTGAGGTGTTACATGAAATTGTTTATTTGTGCTCTTCCAGACTTTTTGATGTAGGCATTTAATGCTATGAACTTTCCTCTTAGCACCACTTTTGCTGTCTCCAAGAGGTTTTGATAAGCTGTGTCACTATTATCATTGAATTCAAATAATTTTTAAAATTTGCATCTTGGCTTCATTGTTAATGCAAAGATTACTCAAGAACAGATTATTTAATTTCCATGTATTTGCATAGTTTTGAGGGTTACTTTTGGAGTTAATTTCCAGTTTTATTCCACTGTGGTCTGAAAAGATACTTAATTTAAATCTCTTAAATTTATTGAGATTTGTTTTGTGGCCCATCATATGGTCTCTCTTGGAGAATGTTCCATATGCTGATGAGAAGAATGTATATTCTGCAGTTGTTAGACAAAATGTTCTGTAAATATCTGTGAATTCCATTTGTTCTGGGGTGTAGTTAAGTCCATTATTTCTTTGTTGATTTTTTTGTCTTGATGATCTGTCTAGTGCTGTGAGTGGAATATTGAAATCCCCCACTATTATTGTGTTGCTCTATCATTTTTTATATCTAGTAATAATTGTTTTATAAATTTGAGAGCTCCAATGTTAGGTGCATATATATTTAGGATTATAATATCTTCCTGTTGGACTAATCCTTTTGTCATTATATAACGTCCTTCTTTTTTTGTCATTACTGTTTTTGCTTTAAAGCCTGTTTTGTCTGATACTGTTGTTTTTTGTCATTACTGTTTTTGCTTTAAAGCCTGTTTTGGTTTCCATTTGTGTGGAATACCTTTTTCCACCCCCTTTACTTTAAGTTTATATGACTCCTTATGTGTTAGGTGAGTCTCTTGAGGATAGCACATACTTGGTTGGTGGATTTTTATCCATTCTGCTTTTCTGTATCTTTTAAATGGAGCATTTAGGCCATTTATATTCAATGTAATTATTGAGATGTGAGATTTGAGCTTCTTGTATTTGGATATCTAGATCTCTAGCAAGGCTAGGAAAGTTTTCCTCAATTATTCCTTCAAATAGGTTTTCCAAAGTTTTAGATTTCTCTTATTCCTCAGGAACACCAATTATTCTTAGGTTTTTAACATAATTCCATATTTCTTGAAGACTTTGTTCATTTTTAAAATTTTTTTCTTGTCTTTGCCTGACTGGGTTACTTTGAAAGCCTTGTCTTCTAGTTCTGGAGTTCTTTCTCCTACTTTTTCTAGCCTATTGTTGAAACTTTTCACCGCATTTTGCATTTCCCTAAGTGTGTCTTTCATTTTCAAAAGTTGTGATTGTTTTTTCTTTATGATATCTATTTCTCTGAAAAGTGTTTTTTGTATTGTTTTTTGATTTTCTACATCTTGTATTGGTTTTTTGAATTTCTTTAAGTTGGTTTTCACCTTTCTCTGATTTCTCCTCAAGTGGCTTAATAATCAACCTTCCGAGAATTATTTTTCTCACAATTCAGAGATTTCTCCTTCCTGCTGTCCTGGCAGGGGAGCTGAGGTAACTCCCACTCTTAAACTTGATAAAACTTTAGCACATCTAATTGAGAGCTCCCCCAGACACCCTCATTAAGGCTGGGACCTTGGCCCATCACTGAGTATCACTATACCCACCTGCCTTAGCTACAACCGGTGCCTACCCAGGGATACCTCCCCTATTGGCCTGAAGTCTGAATTGTCAACTCAGTAAATAAAACACTGGGAAAAAAATAAGTAAATAGACAAAGCGTACACCATGAGAGAATGAGATAAGCTTCAAGAGACTCCTGCCATTCCAACTTCGTAGGAGACGGTGAATTCACCCACATACCAAGAACATAACTACTACAACCATCATTGGGGGATACCAGTGCACAGAGACGCTCTATAACTAAGGAACTCATATACAGACTTCAACCCTACAAGCACAAAGAATAAAGTTAGGCTAAAATAAACATTAAATATCCTTAATAGGGGCCGGGAATGGTGGCTCACACCTGGAATCCAGCACTTTGGGAGGCCGAGGCAGGCTGATCATGAGGTCAGGAGTTCAAGACCAGCCTGGCCAATATGGTGAAACCCTGTCTCTACTAAAAATACAAAAATTAGCCGGGCATGGTGGCACACGCCTGTAGTCCCAGCTACTCTGGAGGCTGAGGCAGAAGAATGAGGCGGAGGTTGCAGTGAGCAGAGATCACACCACTGCACTCCAGCAGCCTGGGCGATAGAGCGATACTCCATCTAAAAAAAAAAAAAAAAACAACAACAACAAAAAAAACAGTCCAATCAAAAATAAATTCAAGAACAATTTAAAGAAATACACTATTCAAATGAGAAGGAACTAGAAAAGTAATTCTGGTACTATTACAAAATGGGGTTCTATAACATCTTCAAAAGATCATACTAGCTTCCCAGTGATTATGTTATATATTTAAGAAGGCAACAGTTGAGGTGAAGTCACTTTCTCTAATATAGTCCCTTCCTTAGCATGCATCTTGTACCAGCTCCACATTAACAGAGAATATTTTTTAGCTTCCTAGGTAACAGAGGCTGGGCCAATCCAAATTTCTAGACAATAATATTGTGAAAATGTGAAGTCCTAAGAATACTATGGCTGAGTCCACATAGAAAAAGGAAGTATTATATAAAAAGGGGTTACAAATATAAAACCTTAGTTTCCTACAAGTGAGTCAGAAGTTAAAAATAGTCATGTTTACCTTTGTTCTTTCAATTTGTTCTTTCACTTTAATAGTAGTAAAACAAGACGCCAGAAGATGACTTAATGAGTCTCAGATTGACTGAGGTGTAAATACTATGGTTTATCAGGGAGCCAAACATGAATGAGACAAAACCTATCTATATGCTGATTTTCAATGAAAATGATTCAAAATCTCTGTTCCAGAAATCCTGGAACACTTCATGAATATAATAAGAGATCAGAGTGTTAGGAAAGGACTTTGTGAAAGAGATTTGTGAATACAGTCCTTTAAAGGACCTGTTGCCTTGGTGAACTCTCAAATGGCCACCTTCAGTGTAGGAGAAGCAAGGTATCACTTTCTAACTTCAGGCTTAGAAAGGGAGCCTCGAGGGCATCAAAAGATAATTTGCAGAAAATTAACTCTAACTCAAATGTATAGTGTGTCAATAATTTATTTAACTCACTAATGAGTAAACCCGCCTAATGACAAACCTGGTTCAAAGAAAAATACGTATATATCTACATACATATAAAACACACACACACATATATTTTTTCAGTAGAGAAACAAATGCCAGAATAATATTTTAAAGTTAGATGGAACATTATATAGTGTCCTATAGGGCAAAAGTGTCATAATCATAAGTCATCTTCTCTACTAAAAAATCTCATTTGCATTCCTACTGATTAAAAATAATTTGCAACTGATCAATATTCTATAAGTTAATATCTGACTTTTTAGAGCCTGCATCCTACTTATCAGCAAATGGTAAGTCAAAAACATTATCTAGAGTGACAGATGACCTTTGGACAGGCTTGTCAGACATTCCTCTGATATAAATTTGAAAGGGCACATGGTAATCTTTTTGCCTTATTTATGAGTTTTAGATAACGTTCCTTGATAAGATGATCACTCAGAGTGCTTTGTAATATATTCCCTACAGTTAAAAGATAGAGTTATATCTCTACAGGTAAAAGATAGTGTCTGATTCCTGCCTGGAGAAGTTAAAGTGAATTAGGGATGGGGTTTGATCTCATCTCTGAAAATCCAGAAGGCAATCATCAGGTAGACTAATATTGGTGGCAGAACCAGTTTAGTGCTACTGCACTAAGAGGGTCCTGAACCCCCAAGTTCTGCAGATGTGTTTTCCACCATCTAGAGTAGGTCTTGTGGTGGAAAGAGTAAGTGCAGCATCCCCTTGGTTCTGATCATATAATCTTCTGGATGGGCTAAGGGGCATTAGGAGACAGGCTGAGGTTGTGCTGCTGAATGCTCAGGGACTCAATTAGAGGTTATAAGAGGCCATCTGAGAGACAGACACATCTGGCTGATCATGGCAACTACAGCAAAGGGGACCAAGCAGGCTACCATGGCAGTGCCACAAAAGCACTCACAAGATAAAGATCATCACTGGCTGGGCATACCCAGGGTTACTAACTTTAGGCATTTGCCAGGCTAAATATTATATAAATATTTAATGAATATTCTTTACAAGACAAGTAAGAACCGGCCTACTGACTCACCTGCCTCAACCACCTCCCTGGAAGGAAAATAGAGAATGTGAACATGAAGAAAGTAGAGAACAGAAGTACCTTACGCTCCTGCCCTTGGAGACTTCCAGCCTGAAGTGGGTTCAATCAAATCTTTAACACTAGGTCAAGTTTCAAATTTTAACTTTTATGTGAGACTGGATATTAATTTTATTTAACTTCGGCATTTTGACTTTTGTGACTAAAAATGGCTAGATTTTTTGTTTGTTTGTTCATCCTTAATATAAATGGGAAGAGTAAAGTCATAGGTCTGCCCAAACTTTCATCTAGAGGAAGGGCTAGATTATATACCTCTAAATCAAATTTTAAAGAGATAATGGGAAGTAGAAATAAAAGTGCATTGTGGTTACCATCTACATGTTACACATTTTAATGTAAATGTTATACTTAAGAACTGGTGAACAGCTTTTCCTTCTAAGCTTATATGGAGGCTTTAGACTTGAACCTCAAACTCATATGGCTTCCCATTTCCCATATGGCTCTGCACCTGGGACCACCAGTGAGTCATTTGTCTTCCTCAAAGCTCTGTCTTGCTCCAGCAAGTAACCCTTAGATTCTAAAGTCAAGCTTTACTCCCGATCTTTAAATAACAATTAAGAGTAGAGTTGGTTTTGAAAATCTCTAAATAATTTAAGTCCTGGGAATGCTAATTTCAAAAGTCAGCTGGTTTGAATGTCCAGTCTCTGAAGGTACAACAATTACTATAGAGCTATGTGTAAACTTAGATGCCAGATTGTTGTGAAATTTTGAGATAAAGATCCTATGGAAAGAGGATTATAAAAAAGATGACTGTGGATTACTCTGATGTCCTTGTCAGAACTCATTGAGAAGAGGTGGTGGATGCCACCAAGGTCCAGAACAACACTGACATTCCTGGGTCTCCATAGACTCTACTTGGGAGTGAGGAGTAAGAACTAGCCCTGTCATTGTTTGATAAAGAATTCTGAGAATGAATCTGGAGATAGTCTAATAAAAGGTGAGAATGAAGTGTGGAGATCAGCTGATTAGTTGACAAATGGCAAAAGGATCCTCAGTGCAGTGCAGGATAAACCATTCTGACACACTCTATGTCTGAGGATGCAGCATTCACTACTACAGATAATTTTCTACAGACCCGGTTAATTGAATTTAAGAAGTATTGTTGGGCCTTTTCAATGTGAATGTGAACACCTTGGTCAAGATAGCTGGGAAAATGGGCTACATTCACAATTGTATAGTGCTTATTGGAGCCAATGGTGCACTCTATGTATGAGTGAGTTCAATAGTTCAGCCATGAAGCATAGACCAAAGGATTTATTCATTAGTTCTGGACCCCAATGGATGAAAGTCATCCCCAGAGACATTAACTCCCTGTTTTCCAGGTTGTAAATGCCTGTTTGGTGGATGGGTACCACAAAGGCTGCAGCATGGGAGATGATCAGGGATAAAATAAAATACTCCTAGAGGGAAGACACTGTCATCATGAAGTGAGTGGCTGAAATCAGAGGGGAGCTGTCAGGATATTTGTCTGGACATGGGAGGTATACAATGAAGCCACAGCTAACAGTTTAATGGGAGAGTAGACATTAGACAAACTTAAATAAATTTGAAATCACCAATTATAATAAAGATTAGAAAGGAAAATAAATAGGTTCTATGATAAAGAAACTAGAAGAGAAGGAGACCTAATTTTGATGGAAAAAGTCAGAAAAAGACCTTGCTGAGAAACCAGCCTATACCCTGAGCAAATTACAATAGTGACAGTTTCTAGTCTATAAACTATGAGAGGAAGCAGGATGTGCAAGGTTAAAACCTTTTTCCAGCTGCAGGGACAAATATAGGATGCCATTAAATAGTGTCTAGGAGTGCCAAATGGGCCCCCTGATACAGATCAGGCCCTCCAGTGCCTGTCATAGTATCTAGAATTTTAGCATTATTTCATTCTCACTAGTTCTGCGTGACACAGTAGAAAACTTATTTTAAAAAATCAATTTTACTGCAGTTTATTAGTATAATTCCATATGTAGGGTGGTAGGTTCCTATAACTTTCTCTGTTACTATTCCTGGAGATAAGAAATATATTAACTGATTATTCTAGTTCAAGGTAAGACAGAACTCCGCATCTCAAACCACTGAATTCCTTACAGTTCTTCCCAAGAAACTCAGAAAAAGGAATACTTTTCCTCAATTTTGCCAAGCGTCATAACAAATTTTCAGTTATTTTGCTTTTGGAAAGATCTAACATAAAGTTTTCCAAATGCATTTCCTCCATTACTTAAAATATGTTTTTAATTTATTTATACTCAACTCAACATGTTGCTTAATAAAAGCCATTTGATGTCCAAGCCAAATTTTGAAGATTATTGTATTTTTCCTGAAAAAGCTTTGAAGAGGAAATTTTGTTCTGCCAGCACAAAATAGAACTGGACTATTGAATAAAGGTAAATTTGGTTCTATTATCTCTCAAGAACAAGAGAATTGAGGGGTTAAAGATAATAATAAAAAAAAAAACTGCCCTTGATTACTGGCTATAGGAACTTGCAGGGTCTTTTAAACTGAAACAATGGAAAAAACATTAAAAAAAAAAAAAAAACAGTTTTCCCAGCACCATTTATTAAATAGGGAATCCTTTCCCCATTGCTTGTTTTTGTCAGGTTTGTCAAAGATCAGATGGTTGTAGATGTGTAGTATTATTTCTGAGGGCTCTGTTCTGTTCCCTTGGTCTATATCTCTGATTTGGTACCAGTACCATGCTGTTTTGGTTACTGTAGCCTTGTAGTTTAGTTTGAAGTCAGGTAGCGTGATGCCTCCAGCTTTGTTCTTTTGGCTTAGGATTGATTTGGCGATGCGGGTGCTTTTTTGCTTCCATATGAACTTTAAAGTAGTTTTTTCCAATTCTGTGAAGAAAGTCATTGGTAGCTTGATGGGGATGGCATTGAATCTATAAATTACCTTGGGCAGTATGGCCATTTTCATGATATTGATTCTGATTCTCAGAACCCATGAGCATGGAATGTTCTTCCATTTGTTTGTGTCCTCTTTTATTTCATTGAGCAGCGGTTTGTAGTTCTCCTTGAAGAGGTCCTTCACATCCCTTGTAAGTTGAATTCCTAGGTATTTTATTCCCTTTGAAGCAATTGTGAATGGTAGTTCACTCATGATTTGGCTGTTTGTCTGTTATTGGTGTATAAGAATGCTTGTGATTTTTGTACAGTGATTTTGTATCCTGAGACTTTGCTGAAGTTGCTTATCAGCTTAAGGAGATTTTGGGCTGAGACAATGGAGTTTTCTAGATATACAATCATGTCATCTGCAAACAGGGACAATTTGACTTCCTCTTTTCCTAATTGAATACCCTTTATTACTTTCTCTTGCATGATTGCCCTGGCCAGAACTTCCAACACTATGTTGAATAGGAGTGGTGAGAGAGGGCATCCCTGTCTTGTGCTAGTTTTCAAAGAGAATGCTTCCAGTTTTTGCCCATTCAGTATGCTATTGGCTGTGGGTTTGTCATAGATAGCTCTTATTATTTTGAGATACATCCCATCAATACCTAATTTATTGAGAGTTTTTAGCATGAAGGGTTGTTGAATTTTGTCAAAGGCCTTTTCTGCATCTATTAAGATAATCATGTGGTTTTTGTCTTTGTTTCTGTTTATATGCTGGATTACATTTATTGATTTGCATATGTTGAACCAGCCTTGCATCCCACGGATGAAGCCCACTTGATCATGGTGGATAAGCTTTTTGATGTGCTGCTGGATTTGGTTTGCCAGTATTTTATTTAAAAAAAAAAAAAATAGTGAAAAACGATGCTAATTTTAGGGAAGTCAAAAGCTTAGCTTTAGAAAAACATATTAGGGACTGAATTCAGTTTACACATTGAGATTTTTGAAAAATAGGTGAAAGGCTTTAGTTCCAGCCAACTGGCTTACTTCTTATGCCCTGAGGAAGAACAGATAGATGGAACAGTCTAAAAGTGTTCCACTGGCCAAGGAGAAAATAGACCTTGAAATAGATCACTTAGTCAGACCTCTCATTATTTTAACTACTACTCAGCATAGAATGGCACAACACAGATAATAAAGTATTATGTTCCCAAAGGCAACTGCTTGAAAGGCTAGCTTGGCAGTTGTTCATTTCACCTGGAAACTTCAATTCAACATTACAACAAATGGAGTCTGGCATGGAGCTGTGAGAGGTCGCTACTTTATTAACATCAAGAGGCAAGTTTTAAAGGGACAGTTGTCCTTTGTGCTCATAATACTTCCAGAAAGGTCAGAATCATTTACAGTCCCAAAAATGTGCAAGCAAATAACTTGGATTACACAGTAATGTAATTCCTCACATTGATTTGGTGGTCCCAAGAAAATCCAAATAACAGAGCAGTCACAAAATTGTGAGACATTTTTTTCTTTCGGTATCATTCTGCCTGAAGGTTCCAGTGTATCTCATTATCCCTTCATCCCCAAACATTTTTCTAGATGTCTCAATAGTGAAGGACCACTGATGCTTAAAATATATGCCCCAAGATTGTGTTGTCCAAAATTATTTGTTAATAGTAAATATTTATTTTTTAAGCTACCCCCAAGCTACCTCAGCAATAATTTTTCCAACATATGAGCCTACAGAAAAAGTTTGTTCTTTAAGGTTTAGATTTGTAGTTTCAACTTCAACTTAAAAAAAAATCAGAAATAAACCTCTAAAGTGAAAGTCTAATAAATGTGAAAAATTATCTTACTGTGGATAGATTTATTGTGTTCAGATTTATTGAATTTTAAAGGCACAGAACTCTGCAGATTGGATGCCATTGGGATTATCCTTGGCACTTTAAGAAAAACGCTGAGTCGGGATTAACTCAGGGAGAATAAGCACAATGTTCTGGATTTTGAGAACACTGACAGTATTCTTATGAGGGTTAAGCCAAGGTAATTCATAGGCTAGCATCGCATAAAAAGATCATATTTCTGGATTTTCAAGGATGCTATGGGGGCTGAAAATTGGCTGAAAGGAAATTCACTGACTCCTCAATTTTCTGCCAATTTCTAGCTCCATTCTTTCCCAATTTTCCTCTGTTGCATTATTTCAGTAATATTCTTAGCCACACCATAAACATTGTTGTTGGTCTTTTCATCACACTTCATCACACTTTGTAAGGCAAAACTTCATCCCTCATGCAGCCCACTCTTTGCTTTCTCTCTGTCTCTACTCAAGTGATCAGGTGCCACACAATGCAGCCTATTGATATTATTAGAAATTTTAGTTCAGTAGCCTCAAAGGAGCCATCAAAGCTGTTTGGCAATCCTACCCAGTTCTCTGATCTCTGCTGTCTCAATTCTCTACAGTCTTCCCTCTGCACACCATATAAACACATGCATGCACCCACACACCCACATGCACAAACACACCTTTTTGTGTCTTATTGGTAAAATGGATATAATAGTTCTTCCTAGGTTTCTTGGAAGAATTAAGTGAATTGTTACATGAAGCTGTGAGAACATTACCCAGAAAAAATAAGTGCTACATTGTGTTACTTGTCGTTAAGACTACTGTTATGATTATGTACAGTTGCTTACTTTATATTTCTGTTGTCAGGTAGATTAAACTCAAGGCAACATATACTGGCTGTATTTATGAAATTTCCCAATAAACATTCCACATGTTCCTAGTTCAATGAATTGCACCAGATATTTTTGATCCTCTCTTCTCTCTCATGCATCCTCACCCTGATAGACAATACATTATGATAGCAGTAGCGTGGTATGTTAGGTATTAGACTACCTCTCAGAGACTCCTTACCTTTTCCATATTCCAGCTGCATTTTCATCCTTCCAGATTCTTGCACAATCAAAGCTTTTGCAAATATTGCATCTTCTGTTTATGATGTTATTTCCCTACCTGTTCAGATCTGATGTTGATTAACTTCTCCCTCTCTTTTCTTCCACTAGAGCATAATCTTTGTCCTTTCTCTAAGTCCAGTATCTTTTTTACATCTTCTCTTAAAAGCATGCTGTTTTTCTTGAGAATGTTGCTGGTCTTAAGTTAAGCATTTGTTGGTCTCATAATGTGATTATATTCTATCTAGACTATAATATCTATAGATTGGACACCATATCTGTTTTTGCTCACCATAATATATGTAGAGCCTAGTACAGCTCCGAGTGCTCAGTTGAAGATTAAAATATATATTTTTAATAAATGAAATAAGGACTGTTTGGAATAAGAAAATGGAAAGCCTTTTAGGCATCATAAAAAACAGAAAATATATGCAATACAGAATAGAAACAAAAATAAAGAAAATCAATGAAGCCAAAATTGGTTCTTTGAAAAGAATAACAAAATGGTAGCATCTTTAGTTAAAATAAGCATGAAAATAGAGAAGAGGCCCAAATACTAACCTGAGGAATGAAAGAGGGAGTATCACTACCAACTTTATAAAGTAAAAAAGAATTATAAGAAATTAAACATTGTATGGCAACACATCAATTTATGTAGATGAAACTTTACAATTTCTAAAAAGACACAAACTCCAAAATTGGCTTAAATAAAAATAGAAAATCAGAATGCATATAACAAGTAAAAAGAATGAATTAGTAATTTAGAAACCTTTCTCCAAAAAGCCCAGGCCCAGATGGGCTTCAATGATAAATTCTAGCAAATATTTAAGAATTAATACAAATATGTAAACAACTCCTGCAAAATATAAAAAAGAAGGGAATACTTCCCAACTCATATTGTTATTATTGCCATAGTACCTACCAGACAAAGACATTTAAAACAGAAAACTGTAGAACACTGTATGCCTTATGAACACAGGTGCAACAATCCTCAACAAACACTAGCAAATTGATTCCAGAAGCATATAAAAAGGATTACTCAGGGACAAATGTATACCCAGATGTGAAAGAGTAAATTTGGGTCCTCTACCTCATGTCATATGAAAATTAAATGGATCAAAGACCTAAATGTAAAAGGCAAAATGTTATAATTATTTGAAGAAAACATAGGTGTAAATCTTTGACCTTGATTAAGCAATGATTTCTTAGTTATGATACCTGTTTTAGTCCATTTGTGCTGCTAGAACAGAATGCCTAGGATGGGGTAATTTATAATGAACTGAAGTTTGTTGGCTTATGGTTCTGGAGGCTGGGAAGTCAGAGATCAAGGCTCTGGTATCTGACAAGGGCTTTCTTGCTGGATCATCACATGATGGAAGGTGGAAGGGGATGCAAGGACAATCTTTGTGTCCTCACATGGCAGAAGAACAAAAATCAAAAACGTAAAAGAGGGCCATTTTTATAATGACATTAGTCTCACCCATGAGGGAGAACCCCTCATGGCCAATCACGTTCCAAGGCCCCCACCTTCTAACACTGCCACAGTGGCAACCCAATTTTGACGTGAGTGTTGGAGGGGACAAACATTCAACACATAGGAATACCTAAAACACAAGCAAACGAGAAAAAAAAAAAGTAGATAAATAACACATAAAAATTGAAAACTTTGGTGCTTTGATTAACACCATCAAGAAAATGAAGACAATCCACAAAATTGAAGAAAATATCTGTAAATAATATATCTGACAAGAGACATACACAGCATATAGAAAGAATTCTTACAAATTAACCATAAAAAGATAATTGCAATTTCAAAATGAGCAATACACAGTTCTCCAAAAACTATTACAAATATCCAGTAAACACATGAAAAGATGTTCAACATCATCAGTTGTTAGCAAAATGTAAATCAAAACTATAATGAGATGCCACTTTATAACCATTAGCATGCTTAAAATAAAAAAATACATACAATAAGAAGTGTTAGAAAAAAGAGGGAAAAATTGGAACCCTCATGGGTTGTTGATGGGAATTTCAAGTGGCACAGGCACTGTGAAAAACAGGCAGTTCCTCAAAACGTTAAACATAGAATTTTCTTAGGACCCAGCAGTTTCACTCCTAAGTATATGATCAAGGGAATTGTAAGCATATGTTTTCATAAAGAGTTGTACACAAGTTTGTAGCACCATTATTCATCATAGCCAAAAAGTAGAAACAGTTCAAATCTCCATCTCCTGGTAAATAGATGAGCAAACTGTTGCATATACACACAATGTATATTTAAATTTTAAAGATATCAATTGAACAAAGTGTAAAAGGGAACATAATAATGATTCCCCCCCCAAAATTGCATAGTTGTTTTTTAAGTACCTGGTAATGCTTGGATGTCTGGATGTCAAGGATGTCTGCTATTATTACTTCTATTTAAGATAGTAGTGAAGGCTCTAGCCAGCAAAACAAGGCAAAAAATAAAAAATAAAATCATCCATACTGGAAAAATATAACTAAAACTTTCTTTACATATGACATAATTATCTATGAAAAAAAAACTCACAGAATCTACAAAAATGTTACTAGAACCAATAAGTAAATTAGAAAATTTATATTGATACAATGTCAGTATAAATCAATATAATCCTGTGCTTTCAACAAGACTGAAGAAATACTTAATTGAGTTAATAGCTGATAGATCATCAGAAAACAGACTGGTGAAGTTAACAGTAATGGACCAGTATTGATTTCTTCATTGTGACCATGTGTACCACAGTTATGTGAAATGTTAACAGTGGGGAAACTGGGTAAGGGATATTCAAGATCCCTCTGTACTATCTTTGTAACCCTATGTAAATCTAACACTATTCTAAAATAAAGCATTTATTAAAACAAAAAATCAATATAAATCAAGTAGAGAATAGAACAATAGAAAACATAAAAATAAAACTGAGTGTGTTTAATGACAAAATTGGCAAACTTTTAGCTAGACAAACTAAGGAATAAAGAGAGAAAACTCAAATACCTAAAATCCAAAGCAAAAGAGGCGATATTACGACAGATGCCTCAGGATCATAAGGGACTGTTATGAAAAATTAAATGACAAATTAAATATTCTCAAAGAAATGGAAACATTTCTAGAAACACGCAAGCTACCAAGACAATCAAAAAGAAAGTTTGAACAGACCAGTAACAAACAAGGAGATTGTAGCAGTAGTCAAAAACAACCCAACAGAGAAAAGCCCAGGACCAGATGGCTTCATAGCTGAATTCTACCAAACATTCAAATAATTCCAAACTCATTTTATGAAGCCAGCCTCACCCTACCACCAAAACCAGACAAATACACTACAAGAAATGAAAACTATAGGCCAATTTCTGTGATAAATATAGATGCAAAAATTCTCAATGAAACACAAGGAAATGTAATTCAATGACACATCAGAAGATTATACATTACAACCAAGTGAGATTTATCTCTGTGGTGCAAGGTTGGTTTAACATATGCCAATAAATAAATATAATACACCATATTAACAGAATAAAAGATGAAAACCACATAATCATTTTAATATATACATAAAAAGCATTTGAGAAAGTTCAACAATTATTATAAAAATTCAACAAAATAGGTATAGAAAGAAATTTCCTCAACACAATAAAGGCCATTTATGAAAATCCCACAGCTAATACTATAGTCAATGGAAAAAAACCAAAAACTTTTCTTCTAGATTCGGAATGCGGCAAAGATGACCTCTGTCACCATTTCTACCCAACTTAGTACTGGATGTACTAGCAAAAACAATCAGCAAAGAGAAAGAAAGTAAAGGCATTCAACTCAAAAAGGAAGAAAATAAAGTAATATTTTCATTTGTAAATGATATAATACCATATATAGAAGACTTTAAAGAATCCACATATACACACACAGAGACACAAATACACAAACTGTTAGAACTCATAAACAAGCTCAATAAAGTTGCAAAATACAAAGTCAACAAGCAAAAATAAGTTGCATTTCTTTACATCAACAGTGTTCTACATGAAAGGAAAATTTTAAAAATTGTACAATAGCATCAAAAAATTGTAAAAATTTAAAGAACTGAACCTGCAATATCTTCAAGGTATGCCTGTATGTATGTATGTGTGTGTGTGTGTGTGTATATATATATATACAACATACATATATGTTGTATATATATATATATATTATTCAGCCTTAAAACAGGATATTCGGCCATTTGTGACAATGTAGATAAACTTAGAGGACATTATGCTAAGTGAAATAAGCAAGACACAGAAAAAAAGCACTGCATAATCTCACTTATATGCGGAACATATAAAAGTCAAATGCGTAGAAATAGAGAATAGAACAATGGTTACCAAGGGTGAGAAGGTGGGGTAAATAGGATGATATGAGTCAAAGGGTACAGAGTTGCAGTTATATAGAATAAATAAGACTGCTGGGAGTTAATAATGTACAGCATGTTGACTATAGTTAATAATATTGTGTTGTACACCAGAAATTTACCAAGAGAAGATTTCATGTGTTCTCACCGTACATGCACGCATGCACACACACACACACATACACACACACAAAAACACACAAAGGTAACTATGTGAGGAGATGAGTACGTTAATTTGTTTGGCTGTTGTAATCATTTCAGTGAGTATATGTGTATTAAAATATGTTGTACAATTTAAACTACAATTTTTATTTAAAAAACAATGCATGCTTGAAATTTGGTAACCAAGTAGACCTTAAGCATTCTCGTCACACACAAAAAAGGTAACTATATGAAGTGATGTGTTAATTGGCTTATTGTGATAATCACTGCACAATGTTTATGTATATCAAAACATCACATTGTAAACCATAAGTGAATGCATCCTAACCAAATATACAATTTTTATTTTCAATTATACCTCAATATAACTGGGAAAAATTAAATCCTACTTTTTATTAGTGACAAAAAATTTGATATTGAAGTGAGAAAAAGGCCACTTAAAAAATATCAAAAACATAAAATAGGAAGAAATATGATAGATGATGTGAAAGAACTGACTGATATAAGCTAAAAAACATTTATGAAAGCAACTGAAAATCTAAACAAATTAAGAGACCTGTTCATGGGTTGGAAAACTTAATATTATTAATATACCACTTCTACCATATTGATATATAGATTCAAAGCAATGAAAATTAAAATTCCAGCAGGTATTTTTTTAAAGTTGACAAGCTAATTCTAAAATGCAAAAGAAATGCAAAGAATTTAGAATTACCAAAACTTTAAAAATAAGAAATTTGTGACACTTTTATTATTTATGATATAGTTAGAGTATCAAGGCAGTTTGATACTGATATAGAGACAAATAGACCAATATAATAGAATAAATAATCCAGGAATAAACCTACGAATATATTATCAAGTAATTTTCCACAAAGACTCACAGGTAATTTAGTAGAGAAAGGATACTTATTCCAATAAATGATAATGGAAAAATTAGATATGAATATGCAGAAAAATTAACTTGGATCCACATCTCACACCATTGTCAAAGAAAACCAAAGCTGGAAACTAAAGGGATAAACGGCTTTTATTCAAGAACTATAGTAGGTCCTCACTTAACTTTATTGATAGGTTCTTGGAAACTGTGACTTTAAATGAAACAACATACAGCAGCTCGTCAAATGTCATTTTTTTCAAGTTGATGAGAGAAAAATCTGGTTTCGTAATACATCCATCGGTCATTTTGCTTAAAGGTGCAGTTTCCAAGAACCTATTAACAATATAAGCGAGGATTTACTGTATTGCCATAGAGAAAAACAGACCTCAATGTAGAACTGAGTTCAATTCTGAATACTACATTCACATGGAGCCAAGGAGTCAGGGTGGGGCTTAGTGGATGGAAAATTACTAAGGGAAAATTACTAGGGGACGGTTGGGGATGAGGAAGTTAGTCACTTATCAAGCGTCATCAGAAATTGAGAGTGGGGGATTTTCACTAACCTGACTTAGCAAGATTCTTACTAAAACTGGGTGATTTGGATTTCGGCCCAGTAGATGGACACCAAGGTCAAGGCCTAGAGATCCTGAATAAAGTTTGGTCAAGGGAGCATCTTTGTCACCATATAGAAAAGTTAAGTCAAAATGGATTATATTTCTAAATGTAAAAACTAAAGTTATAAAATGTGCAGTAGTAAAACATAAGAAAAAATATTTTTGACCTTGTGATAAACAGTGATTTTTTATATACATCAACAAAAGCACTCTGTAAAAAGTAAAAAATGATAATAAATTGAACTTCATCAAAATTGTGAACTTCTGCTCTTTGAAAAAAAAATGAAAAGGCTATTCACAGACTTGGAGAAAATATTTGCTGATCACTTATGTGATGGAGGATATATATATCTATATATATATATAACCTTTTTTATATACATATCCTATATATAGTGTATAATACACTATATAATACACTATATAACTTACAGTATATTATACACTATATAAATTATAGTATATTACATAAATTATATATAAAAAAACTCTTAAAACTCAATAATTAGACCGTACAAAATTATAATAATACAATAAATTGGAAAAAATATTTCAAATATGTCAGAAAAGAAATATACCCAGCTTCAGATAAGCATATGACAAGATGCTTAGCATAATTTAGCATTTGGGAATTGCTAATTGAGACCATAATATAATACCAGTGCATATTATTAGAATGTCTAAAATTTAAAAGACAAATCATATTAAGTATTGGAGAGAATATGAAGAAACTAGAACTCATAGACACTGCTGGTGAAAATACAAAATGGTATGACTGCTTTGGAAGACAATTTGGCAGCTTCTTAAAAAGCTAAATATGCGTCTACTATATGACCTGATCATTTCACTCCTAGGTATTTATCCAAGAGAAATAAAAGCATATGACCACAAATGACCAGTACCCAAATTTCCATAGCAGCTTTATTTGCAATATCCACACACTTAAAACAACTCAAGTGTCCATCATCATGTGAATGGATAAGGAATGTAAGTGGATATCCATAATATAAAATAATATCCTGCAATTAAAAGGCATAAGCTATTGCTATATGTAATAACTTGGATGTATTTCAGAATAATTATTCTTAGTGAAAGAAGCCAGAGAAAAAAGTACCTGCTGTATGATTCCCTTAATACGAATTCTAGAAATTCAAACTGCCTAAAGTGACAGAAAGCAACATGGTGTTTGTCTTAGGATAAATGTGGATATGAAGGGGTGAAAGAGAGGTACCGCAGGGTCACAAGGAAATGATTGGAATATGTTCATGATCTTGATTTTGGTGATGGTTTCACAGTTGTATGTGTATGTCAGAACTTATCAGACTGTATACTTTAAACATGTTCAGTTTATTGAACATTAATTATACATCAATAAAATGGCTTAAAACTATTATGAAGGATTTGCTAGAAGGTTATACTGAGGATGATTGTATCAGATAGAGGCATCATTTCTAGTTACGTAGCTGTACATTTCAAAAAGTTCCAATAAACTCTTGCCTTGGTGAAGATCTTTTTTTTTTTTTTGCCTGAATTCTGGGGTTTATTTGTGTTGATGGCTGCTGTTTTTGATAATATTTTATCATTTTGTACTTATTTTATCTGTATATTGTTGACATTATTTTGATTATACTTACGTAGTTATATAATTAAAATATAATTGTACAACTGTTATTTCTCCAACTTGTAACATGGTAGATAGAAGTATACTAAATGTCAACATGGCAGTGGGAGAGGCAGGAGATGTGGAGATGATCAGGTCTCTTTGTTTGTAATCTCAAAGCCAGAACTTTAACACTATTGAGTGGGCAAGGAAATCCTGTAGGAGGATTACAACTTCATGTTATTGGGGGCTGAAAGTTTCTGTCATACTTCTTTTTTTTAAATTATACTTTAAGTCCTGGAGTACATGTTCAGAACATGCAGTTTTGTTACATGGGTATACACGTGCCATGGTGGTTTGCTGCACCCATCAACCCGTCACCTACATTAGGTATTTCTCCTAATGCTATCCCTCCCCTAGCCCCCCAACCCCAACAAGCCTGGTGTGTGATGCTCCCCTCCCTGTGTCCATGTGTTCTCCTCGTTGAACACCTACTTTTGAGTGAGACCATGTGGTGTTTGGTTTTCTGTTCCTGTGGTAGTTTGCTGAGGATGATTTCTAGTTTCATCCATGTCCCTGCAAAGGACATGAACCCATCCTTTATTATGACTGCATAGTATTCCATGGTGTGTATGTGCCACATTTCCTTTATCCAGTCTATCATAGATGGACATTTAGGTTGGTTCCAAGTCTTTGCAATTGTGAATAGTGCCACAATAAACATATACGTGCATGTGTCTTTTTTTTTCTTCTTTTTTTTATTATTATACTTTAGGTTTTAGGGTACATGTGCACAATGTGCAGGTTTGTTACATATGTATCCATGTGCCATGTTGGTTTGCTGCACCCATTAACTCATCATTTAGCATTAGGTATATCTCCTAATGCTGTCCCTCCCCCCTCCCCCCAACCCACAACAGTCCCCGGAGTGTGATGTTCCCCTTCCTGTGTCCATGAGTTCTCATTGTTCAATTCCCACCTGTGAGTGAGAACATGTGGTGTTTGGTTTTTTGTTCTTGCAATAGTTTACTGAGAATGATGGTTTCCAGTTTCATCCATGCCCCTACAAAGGACATGAACTCATCATTTTTTATGGCTGCATAGTATTCCATGGTGTATATGTGCCACATTTTCTTAATCCAGTCTATCGTTGTTGGACATTTGGGTTGGTTCCAAGTCTTTGCTATTGTGAATAGTGCCGCAATAAACATACATGTGCATGTGTCTTTATAGCAGCATGATTTATAGTCCTTTGGGTATATACCCAGTAATGGGATGGCTGGGTCAAATGGTATTTCTAGTTCTAGATCCCTGAGGAATCACCACACTGCCTTCCACAATGGTTGAACTAGTTTACAGTCCCACCAACAGTGTAAAAGTGTTCCTATTTCTCCACATCCTCTCCAGCACCTATTGTTTCCTGACTTTTTAATGATGGCCATTCTAACTGGTGTGAGATGGTATCTCACTGTGGATTTGATTTGCATTTCTCTGATGGCCAGTGATGATGAGCATTTTTTCATGTGTTTTTTGGCTGCATAAATGTCTTCTTTTGAGAAGTGTCTGTTCATGTCCTTCACCCACTTTTTGATGGGGTTGTTTGTTTTTTTCTTGTAAATTTGTTTGAGTTCATTGTAGATTCTGGATATTAGCCCTTTGTCAGATGAGGGATCTAATTAAACTAAAGAGCTTCTGCACAGCAAAAGAAACTACCATCAGAGTGAACAGGCAACCTACAAAATGGGAGAAAATTTTCACATGTGTCTTTATAGTAGAATGATTTATAATCCTTTGGGCATATACCCAGTAATGAGATTGCTGGATCAAATGGTATTTCTAGTTCTAGATCCTTGAGGAATCTCCACACTGTCTTCCACAATGGTTGAACTAATTTACACTCCCACCAACAGTGTAAAAGTGTTCTGATTTCTCCACATCCTCTCCAGCATCTGTTGTTTCCTGACTTTTTAATGATCGCCATTCTAACTAGCATGAGATGGTATCTCATTGTGGTCTTGATTTGCATTTCTCCAAATACCAGTGATGATGACCTTTTTTCCACATGTTTGTTGGCTGCATAAATGTCTTCTTTAGAGAAGTGTCTTTTCATATCCTTTGCCCACTTTTCGATGGGGTTGTTTGTTTTTTTCTTGTAAATTTGTTTAAGTTCTTTGTAGATTCTGGATATTAGCCCTTTGTCAGATGAGTAGATTGCAGACATTTTCTCCCATTCTGTAGGTTGCCTGTTCACTCTAATGATAGTTTCTTTTGCTGTGCAGAAGCTCTTTAGTTTAATTAGATCCCATTTGTCAATTTTGGCTTTTGTTGCCATTGCTTTTGGTGTTTTGGACATGAAGTCCTTGCCCATACTTACGTCTTGAATGATATTGCCCAGGTTTCTTCTAAGATTTTTATGGTCCTGGGTTTTATGTTTAAGTCTTCGAACCATCTTGAGTTGATTTTTGTGTAAGGTATAAGGAAGTGGTCAAGTTTCAGTTTTCTGAATATGGCTAGCCAGTTTTCCCAACACCATTTATTAAATATGGAATCTTTTCCCCATTGCTTGTTTTTGTCAGGTTTGTCAAAGATCAGATGGTTGTAGATGTGTGGTATTATTTCTGAGGCCTCTGTTCTGTTCCATTGGCCTATATATCTGTTTTGGTACCAGTACCATGCTGTTTTGGTTACTGTAGCCTTGTAGTACAGTTTGAAGTAAGGTAGCATAATGCCTCCAGCTTTGTTCTTTCTGCTTAGGATTGACTTGGCTATGCGGGCTCTTTTTGGTTCCATATGAAGCTTAAATTAGTTTTTTCCAATTCTGTGAAGAAAGTCCATGGTAGCTTGATGGGGATAGCATTGAATCTATAAATTACTTTGGGCAATGTGGCCATTTTCACAATATTGATTCTTCCTATCCATGGGCATGGAATGTTGTTCGATTTGTTTGTGTCTTCTCTTATTTCCTTGAGCAGTGGTTCCAAGAGGCTTATAGGAACCTAACCCTGTATTTCCTCTAGGAGCAGTGATTCAGTGTTTGCTAATTCACTGTTTGTGACAATTTTATAGAACAAAAGTAATATGAATAATGAGAATCAACTGTATGCATATATACAAAGATTTATAATTGACTTTACATACACACACATGACACATATTCATATACATGTATAAATGTATATACTGTGTGTGTGTGGACACACACACACACACACACACACACACATATATAGTAACTGACACCACAAAAAGTGACTTTGTTTTTTTTTAATCCCTGAATCAGGTTACATGCTGTAAATTGCATGGATAAGTTTATGAGAGACAAAGAAACACTCTTTGACGTTGGAATTTTCCCAGGAAATCTAGCCCTCACGAACACTGCTTAATGATACCAATTCCAACTGAAGGAGCAGTGAGGTGTTATTAAAAAAAAGAATTGAGGATGGAGAATTCTGCCTGCTTGGCTCAGCATCAGCATTCTGGCCAAAGAATGTTTATCAGTGCCTGCGTGAAGGGGTAGGAAAAATAGAAGGAATGACTGCCAAGAAAAAAAAAAAAATTAAAACCTCTTAGTACAATTATACCCCCCATTCCCCAAATCAGAATATTTTTACATCTTTCTCATTATTTTTGGTATGTGTTGGTGCCCTTATGGCCCTCAGCTTTTCATATTTCAGATTAATTTAATTGAATTCCCTAAGCTAAAAAGCAAAATTCTAAGAAGATTTCACAAATAAAGATGTTTTCCTGAGTCAAATGAAAACAGGACATAGAAAGAACTAAAGATGAGATACAGTAAGAAGTATATAGCTTAGACTTTGGGCAAATAAACTAGAAAATAAAAGAGATTTTGCAAGCTGAAGTTATATGGTTTTCCTTCCATTCAGAGGAGGATCCTGGCCAAATTTGGATTTTTATTGAAATTGTCTTTTAGATTTTCTATGCTATCTTCCCTAGACAACTACTGCTTTGCGAAGTGATGTGTGAGTGAGGACTCAAAATGTTTAACCTTAGAATTATGCAGTTCAGTGTGGAAGTCACATGTATATTCTTCAGGCTGATCTCTAATCTTTGTCCAGTTCCCATGTCAAAATGTAGTCCCACACCAAGGTCATACTCTGGACTTTAGGAGAGTTGTTAAATGTAAACAATAACTGCCAAAAGAATGCTCTAAATCTATTCCTCACCTCTTTGGAGAATGAGGACAGCCATCTATCTTTTTTAAATTCTATATTCAGGAATTTGATTTTAATTTCAACTGCCAAGAGCACTGGCAAAATTTCAATCCTGCAGTACAACCATTCTCAGCTACATTAACTGGCAAGAACAAAAGTGCACTCAGTGTGGATAGATACTCCTAGTCCCATGACAAGATCTGCATACTAACAGAGTTGTCCCTGCCTCTGCAGACATAAGAGGACTCATGACAAATGATGTGCACCAAGAGACTGACAGCTCATCTTCTCCCATGCTTGCTGGCTGCACTACACTGAAGAGCTGGCTAGCAAGCTGGTAACACACACGATGCCTCCTCTCCCCATAACAGGTTCCCCATCATTCCTCTGATTCCTTCTTTTGTAGCAATTGACCTTGTCCAATATTCAAAGCTCTTTTAAAGTTAATGATCTTAGACTCTGGAAATAGTCTTCAAACATATGAAAGATTATTACAAAGAGAATGATGGCCAGCTGCTTCCCATCTCACTCGAGGATAGAGCTTGGGCTGCTGCCATTCACTGCAGAAGGACTGAATAAATGTTTATCATGAAGATGATGATGGTTATGAAGATAAAACCACAACAGGCATAAAGAAGACCTGGACTGCAATTGGAGGAACCTCATTTTGATGAAATAAATGTCCTGACATCGAAAATTCTGAATCTAGTTGCTGATTCAAATTTACTCTGAATTCATTCAACAAGACTTTGCTAGGCATCAACTGTGAGACCCAAGGAGCACTGGGGTAGAATGCAAGGAGTACCTAAAATTATGTATCAAAAATCTGTCTTTGCCAAATTGATTTACAACTTATTTTAAGAAATGGACTTTTTACATGTGAAATCGTTAAGCCATGTTTAAAAATAACATGTAATTACTGCACAAACTATATGTGAGTTGAGGCAGTTTGAATAATTAACAGAGACTTCATTAATGAGGTGAAGCTTCAGCTAGGCCTTGTACATAGAATTAGGTAGTAACTTAAAAATATGTATTCATTTGATAAATATTTATTGTATATCGGTGATGTTCTGACACTACAAGAAACAGGATGAATGATATAGTCAAAAGGTGTGTTTGAGATAATAAAATACTCTTTCATTACACAATTGAGGAAATGCTGTCTGACCCTTATCCTCTCTGGGTAGGCACTTGTAGCAAATTGTGATAGAACTGGAAACAGCATCAATTTCTACATCAGCTCAGTACTTCTATATGAAAACCATATCATTGCCTTGCCTTTGTTTTTCATCCACCAGAACTATCAACCTGAAGACAAAATAAAACAAAACAGGAAATATTTTCATTCTTAAGAGATTAATTCCTATTCAGCAGACTTTTAAAAACTTGTTTTCTTGAAAAAAGAATACTATGTTGTGCATTTCCTATGTACAGTTGAGAACTTTTTATGTTTTTTAAGTGTATTATCTTGGCAAAATGTGTACAACTAATCTTTACTTTAGTGTACTTGCCTGTTTTATTTATTAGTTACAATTGTTAAATTCCAAGTTATTTTATACTAACTTTAACAGACATCAGGATCTCTTAGCTTATACTTTGTAATAAGTTGTATTTTTTTTCTTTCTGCTCAATAGTGAAAACAAAGCAAAGAAGCTAAGTATGAGGTATTTTATTGAGAGCTAGCATACACAGGGGTTAAGAGCTTAATCTCTTGAAGTCAGACTGATTTGGCATCAAATTCCAGTCATAGGGCTTTCACAACTGTGGGCAAGTTAATCTAAGTGGGCCTCAAATCTCTGTTCTGTTAAATAGAAAAAGAGTGTACCTAATTCATGGGATAGTTACAAAGATTAAAGTAGCTAATGCATGCAAAATAATTAACGATGTCTAGCATAAAGTATATTCTCAGTAAATGCTAGTTATTAAGAGCCTTGAAAATGAAGATAACTTATGTCCATGTTTGGCTACTAAATTGGTGTTGGGATTGTCGACCAGGTAATTATAGTCACGCTTATGACAAAGTTCATCAGTTGTGCATGAAGTTATATATGCATCTAATTGAGCATGCATCTGTCAGGAAAGAAAGATGAGTAGGAGACTATCAAGAACTGCTGTAACTTGAACATCTGTTAATTACATATAAAGCACTTGAGACTTTCACTAGATTTTTTTCTCTAATCCTGAAACTAATTAATGTTCATAATAAAAATCTTAGAAAACACAAAAATATAAAGAAGTCAACAAAAATCAACTATAAGAACAGTATTCAAAATCAACAAGTTTGATGAATTAACATTGATATTTTTCCTGTGCATACATATATAATTTATAAAATTGATATTTTAAACAAACATTAAGGAATTCAGCTGCAGAAACACATTTTAAATTCTGCTTTATTTATATATTATATACTTAGATATTAAATAATACTCAAAAGTACAACTGATTCCATAATATCCCATTGAATGATTTTGGTATTGACATTTTTATGCATCATTTCTCATGATTTTCTATAAATAATGCTAAAATAAATATTCTTAAAAATAAATTATATGCATACAGGTAAGGCTGTCTCCAGAAAATTTATGCCAATTCTCTCATTACTGGATAAGCAAATGTATTTTGCCTAACTCGCTGTCCTCCACACCACAGCTCATCTTCATTCATCATAGCTATAATAATAATTATTGACAACCACTAGGGACTTACCCTGTGGCAGGCCCTGTTCTAACTGCTCTATAGACATTACATTTTTAAATCTTCTCAACAACACTGTAAGGCATATTCTAATCATTCCTGTTTTATAGATTAAGAAGCTATGGCTTAACCAGATGAAGTCTGAGGTTCCACAATTAGAAATAAAGTTGGGATGTAAGTCCCCAGGCAGTGTGACTTCCATAGACCGTGATTTTCACCACAACACAGTATTATTTTTCCATAGCATTCATCAGTATTATCCACTAAAATTGTTTTTGTTAATGTGAAAGACAAAAAAAACTATTGTTTTTACTTTACGTAATTTTATTAATGAGGCCAATATTTTTTCATAATTTTATTTTTTAATTTTTAATTTTTTTATATTTTGGATATTTCATGTGAATTTTTCATTTATGTTCCTTGGTGTCTTCATCATTTAATTATTAGGAGTACTTTCCTCTGAAGGCTAGATTCTAAAATTAGATATTGAGTGACTCTCTTTGAGGTAATAATAAATATGGATTTTCAAGATGGTGACACGTTTTATTCAGTTGCATTAATTAGGAAAAAATTTTGCTAGTTGCATTCTCTGGTGAGCATTGGACTTCCTGCCTGCCAATATGTATTCCATTTTATAGGTCTTTTTAGATGTTCTCTTTGGTTTGTAATTGATGGATTTCTTGGAAGCAAAAAGTCACTGGAGATTTAGTGAGTGTGAAATGGTGAATATTGAAGCATTTTAAATATTGATAAGAAAATAAATCTCCTAGCAGGATATCTTTTTGTTCTGCTGTTTCTGGAATGAATATATTAGTTTAAAAATTGTGAGCATTTAACAGATGTGAAAGTGCTAGTCTTTGGGCTGTTAACAGACTGTACTCTGCCAGATTTGTTGGTAGCCTTTCCATATTCTGGAAATATTAGAGATATTTATAACCATAGTGATATTTCCAAATGCTTTAAATAATTATGTGAGTATACTCACATAGTTATTTTCAACTGCAGAAATACTCCCATAATAGAAGAAATTACTACTCTTAACGGGGTATGTGGAATAGCTGTTTTATTTGAGAGCAACAATGAAGAGCATGGCCATGAAATGCGGATGCAATAAACAAAAGGAAAGAAGTCATGCCCCAAGTATCTTGGGGCAGCAGCTTGTGAGAAGGCAGATCAATGGCAGGTAGAGGCTACATCACAAAGCTTGCTTAATATAGATTCCTCTGGTACCATCGCTAAGATGATAAGGGCCTAAAGTTTGTCTTCAGTGGTTAACCTTTATTCTTCTTGGTAGGGATTGAGGTGAAGGGACAGGATACCTTTTTTATTTTTAAATCTATTTCCTGCTTTCAGAAAAATAGAAAGAGAATGGGGACCTTTTTTGTATTTGCTTCTTAATTGCCTTTACCTCAACAATCCTTCATATTTTGGAGTAAATATTTAAAAAGGAACAATTATTCATATGTTAACGGTTTTTCACTCCATAAATTTCCTGATACTCTAGTGGGCTGGTACTTCTGCATGGGGAAAGAATTCAAATTTTGGGGGGAACTAAAAATCAAATTTTGAGAGAAGAATAATAAAACAAGAAGGGCAGAAACTCAGATCTGAGACCTAAGTAAAAAATTGTTTCATAGAAGTCTACTCAATAACTTATTATACAGAATTTCCGTATACAGAGGCAGCGGTATGCTGCTCAATGTTTAAAAACAAACTTTGTGGAGAAGAAAATAAAATTACTTATACTGTTTGCTGATTTCCATGGTGTAAACTCTCACACCGTGGCAGATCTCAAGCTATCATAGTGATGTCACTGAACTGAAGTTAGGAAGACGTATAAGCATTTGTCTCTCACAACGTTGGTAGAAACCTGCTTTAACACACCACTGGGCAGAGGCCACCATGAAAGAGAGACTGAGCTCAGAGAAGTCCCAGTTAGAAAAGTGCACCAGTTCTTCCCATCAACCATTTACTGTGGATAGTTCCTTCAGGAAGAAAACATCTATATCTAGTATTCACTTTACCCAGTTGTAGCCACTTATCCTGCAAATTAGAGAAAACAGCAACACAAGTGACATGAGTTCTTGGACCCAGAGCAGCCATACTACCAATGTCTGGTTTAATCCTTGACAGGGCAACCTACAGTTTACTGCTAGCTCCCTCTTTGTAATGAATCAGCAAAAGCAATTCTCGATAAACCTAGCATCTTTCATGTTGCAAACCCACACACCAGAAAGAGATATAAAACCAACATCTGTGGGTATTATACTGGATATCTTCCATTTGTATCTCCAGAGTCAATCTACCTCTCTTCTTTCCCTATGACTCGGACCTGTATGAACTCCACCAACAGACTCCGTTGCTCTCTGGCTTACCATTGGGTTGGGCCAATGGTGAAAGTGACAAGATTTCTTAGGGAGAAGAGTGATATCATAGTATTCCGCTGACTCCCTCCCAGGGGTTCCCTTAGGCTAATTACATCTTTCTTCTAAAGGTCACAGGTCCTATCAAGTACACTTCTGTACACAGCTGCTGCGTCCCCAGATTCTGATAATGGCTCCTTCTCTCTTCTTCAGGCTAAAAATAGTAAGGGATCCTCATTGTTATTTGTACTAATCCTTTTCATTTTCATTCAGCATGCCCTAAACCTTGATCAGAATACCCATAGTTCACTCAATAGTTTTTGAACAAACTATTTTTTTGTTTTGGCCAGGACTCTAGCTGATGCTGATATGGAATTATTATGAAAGTAGTAAGCAATTGTGTACGTATACTAGGCACAGCAACCTAAAAGAGAAAGTCCTTCTTGTAGACCTGTTGATCCTATGTATATCTTTATAGTTATCTGAATTTAATCTACTCCCAGGGGTAACCTGGCAAATGTTCCACGATCAGCGCTTAAGGAAAAAAAAAAAAAAGCCCTGATTTCTAACAGAGTTCCCACTTGCAGTGATGTAAATATTACTACTATGGTGAGTTTCAGTTTACCAAAATAACTTCCTGAAGGAGAGATAGGAACAGATATGCAATGCTGTTTCTCACAACCTGACAAGAGCAAACTGCCAACTCCAGCTCTTTGGGGCCTATTCCCATCTGTGGTCTTATCTTTTTTGGTTCTGCAATACAATACAAAACAATACAATTCTGGTATTGGCTTTACTGTTTTATCTTCCTGTTTTTCTTTTCTCCAAGTACGGACCAGTTTATATGAGGAAAAACAAATTAAGGCTTCATCTACCATAACTCCTCATGTATCTGATATGCTAAGTCCTGTCATCCTCTCTTGTTCTAACTCCCCATTGCCTCTGACTATACTTGTTTTTATTATTATACTTTAAGTTTCAGGGTACATGTGCACAACGTGCAGGTTAGTTACATATGTATACATGTGCCATGTTGGTGTGCTGCACCCTGTAACTCATCATTTAACATTAACGCTATCCCTCCCCCTCCCCCCACCCCACAGCAGGCCCCAGTGTGTTATGTTCCCCTTCCTGTGTCCAAGTGTTGTCATTGTTCAATTCCCACCTATGAGTGAGAACATGAGGTGTTTCGTTTTTTGTCCTTGCAATAGTTTGCTGAGAATGATGGTTTCCAGCTTCATCCATGTCCCTACAAAGTACATGAACTCATCTTTTTATTATTATTATTATTATTTAAGTTTTAGGGTACATGTGCACAATGTGCAGGTTTGTTACATACGTATCCATGTGCCATGTTGGTGTGCTGTACCCATTAACTCGTCATTTAGCATTAGGTATATCTCCTAATGCTGTCCCTCCCCCCTCCCCCCAACCCACAACAGTCCCCGGAGTGTGATGTTCCCCTTCCTGTGTCCATGAGTTCTCATTGTTCAATTCCCACCTATTAGTGAGAACATGCAGTGTTTGGTTTTTTGTCCTTGTGATAGTTTACTGAGAATGATGTTTTCCAGTTTCATCCATGTCCCTACAAAGGACATGAACTCATCATTTTTTATGGCTGTATAGTATTCCATGGTGTATATGTGCCACATTTTCTTAATCCAGTCTGTCGGTGTTGGACATTTGGGTTGGTTCCAAGTCTTTGCTATTGTGAATAGTGCCGCAATAAACATATGTGTGCATGTGTCTTTATAGCATCATGATTTATAATCCTTTGGTTATATACCCAGTAATGGGATGACTGGGTCAAATGGTATTTCTAGTTCTAGATCCCTGAGGAATCGCCACACTGACTTCCACAATGGTTGAACTAGTTTACAGTCCCACCAACAGTGTAAAAGTGTTCCTATTTCTCCACATCCTCTCCAGCACCTGTTGTTTCCTGACTTTTTAATGATGGCCATTCTACCTGGTGTGAGATGGTATCTCATTGTGGTTTTGATTTACATTTCTCTGATGGCCAGTGATGATGAGCATTTTTTCATGTCTTTTTTGGCTGCATAAATGTCTTCTTTTGAGAAATGTCTGTTCATGTCCTTTGCCCACTTTTTGATGGGGATGTTTGTTTTTTTCTCGTAAATTTGTTTGAGTTCATTGTAGATTCTAGATATTAGCCCTTTGTCAGATGAGTAGGTTACAAAAATTTTCTCCCATTCTGTAGGTTGCCTGTTCACTCTGATGGTAGTTTCTTTTGCTGTGCAGAAGCTCTTTAGTTTAATGAGATCCCATTTGTCAATTTTGGCTTTTGTTGCCATTGCTTTTGGTGTTTTAGACATGAAGTCCTTGCCCACGCCTATGTCCTGAATGGTATTGCCTAGGTTTTTTTCTAGGGTTTTTATGGTTTTAGGTCTAACATGTAAGTCTTTAATCCATCTTGAATTAATTTTTGTATAAGGTGTAAGGAAGGGATCCAGTTTCAGCTTTCTACATATGGCTAGCCAGTTTTCCCAGCACCATTTATTAAATAGGGAATCCTTTCCCCATTTCTTGTTTTTGTCAGGTTTGTCAAAGATCAGATAGTTGTAGCTATGCGGCATCATTTCTGAGGGCTCTGTTCTGTTCCATTGATCTATGTCTCTGTTGTGGTACCAGTACCATGCTGTTTTGGTTACTGTAGCCTTGTAGTATAGTTTGAAGTCAGGTAGCGTGATGCCTCCAGCTTTGTTCTTTTGGCTTAGGACTGACTTGGCGATGCGGGCTCCTTTTTGGTTCCATATGAACTTTAAAGTAGTTTTTTCCAATTCTGTGAAGAAAGTCATTGGTAGCTTGATGGGGATGGCATTGAATCTATAAATTACCTTGGGCAGTATGGCCATTTTCACGATATTGATTCTTCCAACCCATGAGCATGGAATGTTCTTCCATTTGTTTGTATCCTCTTTTATTTCATTGAGCAGTGGTTTGTAGTTCTCCTTGAAGAGGTCCTTCACATCCCTTGTAAGTTGGATTCCTAGGTATTTTATTCTCTTTGAAGCAATTGTGAATGGGAGTTCACTCATGATTTGGCTCTCTGTTTGTCTGTGATTGGTGTACAAGAATGCTTGTGATTTTTGTACATTGATTTTGTATCCTAAGACTTTGCTGAAGTTGCTTATCAGCTTAAGGAGATTTTGGGCTGAGACAATGAGGTTTTCTACATATACAATCATATCGTCTGCAAACAGGGACAATTTGACTTCCTCTTTTCCTAATTAAATACCCTTTATTTCCTTCTCCTGCCTGATTGCCCTGGCCAGAACTTCCAACACTATGTTGAATAGGAGTGGTGAGAGAGGGCATCCCTGTCTTGTGCCAGTTTTCAAAGGGAGTGCTTCTAGTTTTTGCCCATTCAGTATGATATTGGCTGTGGATTTGTCATAGATAGCTCTTATTATTTTGAGATACGTCCCATCAATACCTAATTTATTGAGAGTTTTTAGCATGAAGGGTTGTTGAATTTTGTCAAAGGCCTTTTCTGCATCTATTGAGATAATCATGTGGTTTTTGTCTTTGTTTCTGTTTATATGCTGGATTACATTTATTGATTTGCGTATGTTGAACCAGCCTTGTATCCCAGGGATGAAGCCCACTTGATCATGGTGGATAAGCTTTTTGATGTGCTGCTGGATTCGGTTTGCCAGTATTTTATTGAGGATTTTTGCATCAATGTTCATCAAGGATATTGGTCTGAAATTCTCTTTTTTGGTTGTGTCTCTGCCAGGCTTTGGTATTAGGACGATGCTGGCCTCATAAAATGTGTTAGGGAGGATTCCCTCTTTTTCTATCGATTGGTATAGTTTCAGAAGGAATGGTACCAGTTCCTCCTTGTACCTCTGGTAGAATTCAGCTGTGAATCCATCAGGTCCTGGACTCTTTTTGGTTGGTAAGCTATTGATTATTGCCACAATTTCAGAGCCTGTTATTGATCTATTCAGAGATTCAACTTCTTCCTGGTTTAGTCTTGGGAGGGTGTATTTGTCGAGGAATTTATCCATTTCTTCTAGATTTTCGAGTTTATTTGCGTAGAGGTGTTTGTAGTATTCTCTGATGGTAGATTGTATTCCTGTGGGATTGGTGGTGATATCCCCTTTATCATTTTTTATTGCGTCTATTTGATTCTTCTCTCTTTTCTTCTTTATTAGTCTTGCTAGTGGTCTATCAGTTTTGTTGATCTTTTCAAAAAACCAGCTCCTGGATTCATTAATTTTTTGAAGGGTTTTTTGTGTCTCTATTTCCTTCAGTTCTGCTCTGATTTTAGTTATTTCTTGCCTTCTGATAGCTTTTGAATGTGTTTGCTCTTGCTTTTCTAGTTCTTTTAATTGTGATGTTAGGGTGTCAATTTTGGATCTTTCCTGCTTTCTCTTGTGGGCATTTAGTGCTATAAATTTCCCTCTACACACTGCTTTGAATGTGTCCCAGAGATTCTGGTATGTTGTGTCTTTGTTCTCATTGGTTTCAAAGAACATCTTTATTTCTGCCTTCATTTGGTTATGTACCCAGTAGTCATTCAGGAGCAGGTTGTTCAGTTTCCATGTAGTTGAGCGGTTTTGAGTGAGTTTCTTAATCCTGAGTTCTAGTTTGATTGCACTGTGGTCTAAGAGACAGTTTGTTATAATTTCTGTTCTTTTACATTTGCTGAGGTGAGCTTTACTTCCAACTATGTGGTCAATTTTGGAATAGGTGTGGTGTGGTGCTATAAAAAATGTATATTCTGTTGATTTGGGGTGGAGAGTTCTGTAGATGTCTATTAGGTCCGCTTGGTGCAGAGCTGAGTTCAATTCCTGGGTGTCCTTGTTAACTTTCTGTCTCATTGATCTGTCTAATGTTGACAGTGGGGTGTTAAAATCTGCCATTATTATTGTGTGGGAGTTTAAGTCTCTTTGTAGGTCACTCAGGACTTGCTTTATGAATCTGGGTGTTCCTGTGTTGGGTGCATATATATTTAGGATAGTTAGCTCTTCTTGTTGAATTGATCCTTTTACCATTATGTAATGGCCTTCTTTGTCTCTTTTGATCTTTGTTGATTTAAAGTCTATTTTATCAGAGACTAGGATTGCAACCCCTGCCTTTTTTTGTTTTCCATTTGCTTGGTAGATCTTCCTCCATCCCTTTATTTTGAGTCTATGTGCGTCTCTGCACGTGAGATGAGTTTCCTGAATACAGCACACTGATGGGTCTTGACTCCTTATCCAGTTTGCCAGTCTGTGTCTTTTAATTGGAGCATTTAGCCCATTTACATTTAAAGTTAATACTGTTATGTGTGAATTTGATCCTGTCATTGTGATGTTAGTTGGTTATTTTGCTCATTAGTTGATGCAGTTTCTTCCTAGCCTCGATGGTCTTTACAATTTGGCATGCTTTTGCAGTGGCTGGTACCGGTTGTTCCTTTCCATGTTTAGTGCTTCCTTCAGGAGCTCTTTTAGGGCAGGCCTGGTGTGACAAAATCACTCAGCATTTGCTTGTCTGTAAAGTATTTTATTTCTCCTTCACTTATGAAGCTTTATTTGGCTGGATATGAAATTCTGGGTTGAAAATTCTTTTCTTTAAGAATGTTGAATATTGGCCCCCACTCTCTTCTGGCTTGTAGAGTTTCTGCCGAGAGATCAGCTGTTAGTCTGATGGGCTTCCCTTTGTGGGTAACCTGACCTTTCTCTCTGGCCGCCCTTAACATTTTTTCCTTCATTTCAACTTTGGTGAATCTGACAATTATGTGTCTTGGGGTTGCTCTTCTCGAGGAGTATCTTTGTGGTGTTCTCTGTATTTCCTGAATCTGAATGTTGGCCTGCCTTGTTAGATTGGGGAAGTTCTCCTGGATAATATCTTGCAGAGTGTTTTCAAACTTGGTTCCTTTCTCCCTGTGACTTTCAGGTACACCAATCAGATGTAGGTTTGGTCTTTTCACATAGTCCCATATTTCTTGGAGGCTTTGTTCGTTTCTTTTTATTCTTTTTTCTCTAAACTTCCCTTCTCACTTCATTTCATTCATTTCATCTTCCATTGCTGACACCCTTTCTTCCAGTTGATCGCATCAGCTACTGAGGCTTCTGCAATCTTCATGTAGTTCTCGAAACTTGGCTTTCAGCTCCATCAGCTCCTTTAAGCCCTTCTCTGCATTGGTTATTTTAGTTATACATTCATCTATTTTTTTTTTCAAAGTTTTTAACTTCTTTGCCATTGGTTTGAATTTCCTCCCGTAGTTTGGAGTAGTTTGATCGTCTGAAGCCGTCTTCTCTCAACTCGTCAAAGTCATTCTCCTTCCAGCTTTGTTCCGTTGCTGGTGAGGAACTGCGTTCCTTTGGAGGAGGAGAGGTGCTCTGCTTTTTAGAGTTTCCAGTTTTTCTGCTCTGTTTTCTCCCCATCTTTGTAGATTTTTCTACTTTTGGTCTTTGATGATGGTGATGTACAGATGGGTTTTTGGTGTGGGTGTCCTTTCTGTTTGTTAGTTTTCCTTCTAACAGACAGGACCCTCAGCTGCAGGTCTGTTGGGGTTTGCTAGAGGTCCACTCCAGACCCTATTTTGCTGGGTGTCAGAAGCGGTGGCTGCAGAACAGCGGATTTTCGTGAGACCGCAAATTCAGCTGTCTGATCGTTCCTCTGGAAGTTTTGTCTCAGAGGAGTACCTGGCTGAGTGAGGTGTCAGTCTGTCCCTACTGGGGGGGTGCCTCCCAGTTAGGGTGCTCGGGGGTCAGGGACCCACTTTAGGAGGCAGTCTGCCCGTTCTCAGATCTCCAGCTGCATGCTGGGAGAACCACTACTCTCTTCAAAGCTGTCACACAGGGACATTTAAGTCTGCAGAGGTTCCTGCTGTCTTTTTGTCTGTGCCCTGCCCCCAGAGGTGGAGCCTAGAGAGGCAGGCAGGCCTCCTTGAGCTGTGGTGGGCTCCACCCAGTTCGAGCTTCCTGGCTGCTTTGTTTACCGAAGCAAGCCTGGGCAATGGCGGGCGCCCCTCCCCCAGCCTCGCTGCCACCTTGCAGATTGATCTCAGACTGTTGTGCTAGCAATCAGCGAGACTCCGTGGGCATAGGACCCTCTGAGCCAGGTGCGGGACACAATCTCCTGGTGTGCCGTTTTCCAAGCCCGTTGGAAAAGCGCAGTATTAGGGTGGGAGTGACCAGATTTTCCAGGTGCCGTCTGGTACCCCTTTATTTGACTAGGAAAGGGAACTCCCTGACCCCTTGCGCTTCCAGAGTGAGGCAATGCGTTGCCCTGCTTTGGCTCGCGCACGGTGTGCTGCACCGACTGTCCTGCACCCACTGTTTGTCACTCCCTAGTGAGATGAACTCGGTACCTCAGACGGAAATGCATAAATCACCTGTCCTCTGCGTCGCTCATGCTGGGAGCTGTAGACTGGAGCTGTTCCTATTTGGCCATCTTGTCTCCACCCCTCGAACTCATCATTTTTTATGGCTGCATAGTATTCCGTGGTGCATATGTGCTGCATTTTCTTAATCTAGTCTATCATTGTTGGACATTTGGCTTGGCCTCTGACTATACTCTTTTGATCACTGGGATATCTGAGATACTGTCTCCCCCATGAGCACGAGAGTCAAACACTTTATAAATCCCAACCAATGAAAAGATAACAACCATATAACTTGACATCTGATTTTGCACTTGATAGAGGGTACAATGGGTGGCTGTTACATACTCAGGCTAATGCAACAGAGAAATTTTAGCTTCAGCCCGTTAATAGTTCCTTTATGAAGCAAGTCTCAGAGAAGAAAAGCAGAGCCCAAAGCATTTTCTCTCCCCTTTGCCTAAACAAGAGTTTGGCACCCTCCTGAATGGACAGAAATGAGAAATGTATAAGCTGTGGTTCATTTCCCAAAGGTCATGGGACTGTCTAGTTTGAGACACCTCCCTCCCCTTACCCCACACAATATAATTTACAGTCCTGAAGGCTGCAATACAGGTTAGAATCTCTGAGGGACTGTGGAGGCAGGGTCACAAAATGCGTAGGAAATATTCATTGTACCTTTATGAATAAGAAAATAATAGGTTGTTAATTCACAATGGAAATAATAATCCTGAATGTTACAGGGAAATAATGTGTATTGTACTCCAAATTCTTTCACAATAGTCAGAAAACTGAACCCATCCTAGAAAAATTTGTTATTTATTTTACAGGTAATTCTTTTCTCCAGCTGCATCAGTTCTGAAAATCATAGTTAATAATTGTATTGGCAAATACTCCGAGCCTCACCATCGTTGTGATTCTTCTAGTGGTTGCCTGTGATCCAGATGATCAAGACATGATAAAGACAAGCCATTGTTTTTTGGGGGGTGGGGTGGGGGAAAGACCCAGTCTAAAATAAATGTAGTCAAAAATACTAAACACCGAGAAGAAGAATACACCTTGATTCTTAGTCTTCAAAAAGTAGAGATATGATGAAATAGATTGTAGCCTAATGAGATATTAGGACACAGTTTGATTCACATGGAGCAGGCATGAAATACAGAGAAGGAAAGAGGAAAATCTTTTTTTTTTTTTTTTTTGAGACGGAGTCTTGCCCTGTTGCCAAGCTAGAGTACAGTGGAGCAAGCTCAGCTCACTGCAGCCTCCACCTCCCGGATTCAAGCAATTCTCCTGCCTCAGCCTCCCGAGTAGCTGGGACTACAGCTGTGTGCCAGCACGCCCAGCTAATTTTTGTATTTTTAGTAGAGATGGGATTTCACTATGTTGGCCAGGATGGTTTCGATCTCTTGACCTCAAGTGATCCGCCCACCTCAGCTTCCCAAAGTGTAGAAAATCTTAATGGAAGAAAGGACACCTGAACTGGGCTTTCAAAGAAGAGAAGTCCTCTCAATCAGTAAAAGTAGGAAGAAAACTCCAGATGGATGGAAAAGCATTTATACAGGAGAGGATCTGTGAAATATCAAGATGTATGTGATGAGTTATCAGTAGTTTGGTATTGTGAGCATGTAAACTCAAAGCTGAGGCAAGAAAGGAAGGAACCAGAATGATTTATATCCCGTAGGTCAGTTTATTTTAAATGGAGTTTACAACCTCCGATAGGGGATATGAGGATCAGTTGAGTGTTTAAACTTCAAGTCATGTTTTCTAAATATCTATTCACAAGGAAGTCATAGGTCAGGTGTCACATGAAGTATTTAAAGTAACCCTGAATGAAGAGACAATGCTCCTGAACATAAAGGGAGGACAAGAGGAATTGGAGCCTCAGTCATTCTTTTATCTTAAGTGATTATGTGACTTACATGTACCTAGTTAGGTAGATTTACTACATAAATATCTGATTTTAGCGAAATACTTAAAAAAGGAAGTGATTAGAAAGAAGATTCCTGCAGAGAAACTAGGTTGAAGATAATACTAATCATGCATGTACTTGTATGAAACAGTAAAAGGAGAGAACTAACACATTTTCTATTTCTAAAAAAACTGTCAGCCATATATCAAATTGAAAAAGCATATTCTAATCAGATTGCACAAAATAGGGCCTAGAAACAAAAATTATCAATAAAAGTGTCACCGGTAGAGGGTCATGACTGCAAGCTGTCCAGGTTCTTGGCATTTTGAACAAAGAATTGGACAAAATGCCCAGCAAAGCAAAGAAAGAATGAAGCAACACAGGAACGAAAGCAGGGATTTATTGAAAATGAAAGTACATTCCACAGTGTGGAGTGGACCCCAGCAGCAGCTCAAGAGCCCAGATACAGAATCTTCTTGGGTCCAAATATCCCCAAGAAGTTTTCCATTGGCCACTTCATGCTCACCTCATGTAAATGAAGTGGTAGCCTGCAATCAGTCTGATTGGTTGCAGAAAGCAGCCAACCAGAGGCTGTAGCGAAGTTACAAATTTATACTTCTATGCAAATGAAGACTCTGTTGTCAATCAGTGTGATTGGTTGTGGACAGCAACCATTCAGAGGCTGGAGTCAAGTTACAAAGTTGCAAACAAAGACTCCACCCACACTCAGTATGATTTGTTGCAGGCAGCCAATTTCCCATCTGCAATGCATAAAAGGTCAAATGGACCTGAAAGCCCCTGGTCTTTCTGTTACTTAGGAATGCAAAGTTAGGCTTTTCCTTTCAATTTAGTTCTAGGAAGTCAGCATGAAACAGCCTTAGGTTCCCTGCTTCTGGACCCTATTCTCCTCCCTCAAAAGGATTCAAAACATGTATTTACATTATTATAAATGAAGAGCCTCCTCCCAACTGCCTGTGTTCCCTCACTGGATTAGCTCATGGATACTATGAAAACATCATGATAGGCACCAAAACACTTACTAACTAAGCACCTGGATCATGGGACACATAATACTTGTTTTCTTGGTAACAGAAGTCATTTATACTCAAGCCAGTATTTACAAAGTTTTACTAACATTTCATAAGGAATAAGGCCTGTAGGTTGTACTGATGCCAATTTCCCAGTTTTGATATTTTATATTTTACTAGAGTTACGTTAGATGTTACTTCTTTTTTTTTTTTTTTTTTTTGAGACAGAATCTCGCTCTGTCGCCCAGGCTGGAGTGCAGTGGCGCGATCTCGGCTCACTGCAAGCTCCGCCTCCTGGGTTCACGCCATTCTCCTGCCTCAGCCTCTCCGAGTAGCTGGGACTACAGGCACCCGCCACCACACCCAGCTAATTTTTTTTGTATTTTTAGTAGAGACGGGGTTTCACCGTGGTCTCGATCTCCTGACCTCGTGATCCGCCTGCCTCGGCCTCCCAAAGTGCTGGGATTACAGGCGTGAGCCACCGTGCCCGGCCAGATGTTACTTCTGAGGGAAGCTGGGTGAAAGGTACCTGGAACCTCTTCAGACTATTTTTGTAAATGCCTGTGAGTCTGTAATTATTTCAATACTAATTTTCTAATACTTGATATATACGTGTATATATATGTAAAATATATGATTTATATATGTACGTATATACAATATGTATGATTTATATATGTGTATGTATAATGTGATTTTTATATGTGTATATATATAATATATATGATTTATGTATATATGAAATCTGACTTTAAGTTTTCTTACTTAATGGCAAAAAAACAAAACAAGAAGCCATATACAATTGGAGTAAATAGCTGTTTTTCTCCTTATAGTAAAAGTGACTGAAATAATACCTGAAAAGCAATATGGAAATAAACTAAAATGTGTTGCCCTATCAGCAAAGATGTTGGAAAGACACAGACAAAATATTGCTGAAGGTTTGAAGGAAAAAAATTGCAATAAATTATGCAGTGAGTAAGCTTTCCTATAGAGTTGCAAAAAAAATGCAGATGTTTCTAGCAAGTCTCAGATTTGGCATTTGTTGCATTCTACTTCGATAATTAAATACATGAAAAAATTTAGATACAAAAGAAACTCAAACTAGGGCATATAAATTCTCAACAAGAGATTTTTTATTTAATAGAAATAATAATAGTACACAATAGGAAAATCTGTTATAAGTAACCACCAATATAGTCATTGTTTTGAATGGAATTCTTAAAAATTCCAAGATTATTTATAAAATTAAGGAAGACATTTAAATATAGTAGAATATTGTAATTCTTCTAATGTATGGGAATGTCCTTATACCGGCCTGTCCTGATGTCAAAATGACAATTGTCCTGCACACCTATATAGTCACCACAGGACATATAATAGTTATATGCATGTCAAACTCAAGAACCTGAGCCACACAGTATTCATAATATGACAGTTGATTGGATTTTAGCAAAACAGATTTTTCCATCACATTAAATTAATGTTGTTAATTTGACTTTTATTGATTTTATAGCTTTTCTTTGTATTTAATATATAAATTTGTTTTGGTTATATTTTTGTATAACAGTTATAAACAGATGGAGATTATACCTAGCTTTATGCTCATACATAAGTAGCAAAAGTCATTACAGTTAATTTTCAAGATCTGGAAGTATTTTGTTTTACTCTTTAAAAGGAAACACATATTACTCGAGTTTGAGAAACACAACTTAAGTCCTTATGAATGCTCCTAAGCTCCAGGTTAGGTTTTGTTGGAATCAAGCAACAGGTAGCAACTTGAGTGGAAGGCAAGAGACAGGTAGGGGTTAGGGAGGGGAGGAAACACAGAGCCCCTTCAAAAGCAGAAGCAGCACTAAAAAGGTAGAATGATACCAATGGGAAATTTTACCAACTACACTCGTTTGTCATGATCCAATGCTGAAGACAGAGTAAGTATAACTGAGACCCCCAACGGCACCAGTCACACGGATACTTGAGCAGTATACAAAGACAGACAAAACAGTGACCTCTTCTATGACATTGGGTGTAGTTCCATTATAGGCCCACCTTGTGTGAAAACTCAGTGGCCTGTATTAAGCCTTCCAAACTGAGAAGTAAGACAGTCTCATCTTGAGGCAAGTAAAATGGATGCCTCTTAGAACCCAAGACTCCAGTGCTTAAAACACTAACTGTGCAAGAGTTGCAGTACAATGGCACCTCCCTATATCTGTGGTTTCAGTTACACATGGGCAACCGTGATCTGAAAATATCAAATGGAAAATTCTAGAAATAAACAATTCATAAGCTTCACATTTCACACTGTACCGAGTAGTGTGATGAAATCTCCCACTGCCCCACTCTGTCCCTCCAGGGATGTGAATCCTCCCATTGTCTAGTGGATCCACACGGCATTTGCTTCCTTCCTACCTGTTAGTCATTTAGTAACCATCTTGGCTATCAGATTTTTTTAAAAAACTCTCTAGAGTTTGATACTATATGTGGCTTTAGGTCTCTATTGGGGGTATTGAAATATATCCCTCATGGATAAGGGAGGACTACTGCTGTGACTTTAATACATTTCTAAGTGAAAATCATAATTATTTCAGGATGGTAAATACAGTGAAGCTTTTTTATTACAGGCTGAGATAAGGTCAGGATTAGGATGTCTCTAACAGAAATTTCTTCCCTCATGTTCTTACTCTCCAAAAAGAAGGGTGTGCAAATATTATTTCAAGGGAGATACTTATACACATAAAGAGTGTAATAACCACTACAAAATGCCTGAGAAATACTGAAATTTTTATGATTTCTAAAGCAAGACTCTTATCCAGTTGGACGAGAGACAGTAGAATTTCCTCTGATTTGTCAGAGCTTCAACATAAGTCTTTGTCTCCTTTGTGCTCTTCTGATATGGTTGTTTTCATTATCATGCTTGATGTGTTCCCAGTCTCTTTCCCAGTGCAGCATTCAGCAATCTTCCAAATGCCATTCCTGGGTTCTGCTCTGCCTTTCAATGACTGACACCTGGGTGGCAGATGGCACAAATAGCCAACTATATATTTCCTGGATTGATGAAGAAATCTGTCAGGAACCTGACTGCATTGGCCTGGTGCCTTGTGACAAAAACGTCTGCTCGAGGGAGTGACAGTGACTGGAAATAAGTTTGATGAAAATGATCTGGAGCTTGTTGAGTTTCAAATGTTGCTTTTATTCCTTCCCTTCCTTATATTTACACATCCTTGGATTTTTGCCTTGAAAACACATTAAAAATAAATTGGACACTACAGTATCTTAAAGCTCGGACACAATCCACTTTTTCCGGGCACACATTTTGCCTGGGACAGATGCACTTCTTAATTCACCATGTCCTTCTGCGTACCAGGCTTCTCTGACCATATGTGGACATGGATTTTCACATCTCTGTCATGAACTTGATTGCTCTAGAGTGGCAAGGAAAACTGATCTGGCGTGCTGGATGCCGAGAATGATCACAGAGTCAATGTCCTAGCCTCATATTTTTTTTTTTTTTTTTTTTTGAGACGGAGTCTCGCTCTGTCACCCAGGCTGGAGGGCAGTGGCGCAATCTCGGCTCACTGCAAGCTCCGCCTCCCGGGTTCACGCCATTCTCCTGCCTCAGCCTCTCCGAGTAGCTGGGACTACAGGCGCCCGCCACCACGCCCGGCTAATTTTTTTTTGTATTTTTAGTAGAGACGGGGTTTCACCGTGGTCTCGATCTCCTGACCTCGTGATCCGCCCGCCTCGGCCTCCCAAAGTGCTGGGATTACAAGCGTGAGCCACCGTGCCGGGCCTATCCTAGCCTCATATTTAAAATAAATAGAGAGTTTTAAAAAATAGCTTAAAATATCTAAATTTTACTAAAGAAGAACTAATTCATTGGCTCATTAGATCAGAAATATCCACCTGTGAGACCTGTCAAGGAACTCCTCTATGCTCATTTTCTTAGTCAATAAACACATAAAATTTGCTGACAGATGCCAGGTATGTGATAGAGCCTGAGTATTGCCTTCCCCGGGAGATTCCTATGCCCTTCCCTTTACCCACCTCCCTCCCAGCACTCTGAGGATGTCTCAAGTTCTCCCTGGTTCTGAAACAGATGTTAGTATACCTGTGTCATGATGTCTTTCTTCTATGGCTTCAGAAGACTAGCATTACTCCACAGAGGCTGAGATTATCTGCATCATGAAGTTACTGGAGTTTAAGTTTCCCAGAGGTGCCTGCATGGGCCTCTTCCTAAGATCTCGAAGGGGCTTTAGCAATGTATACCTGTTTTAAAAATGGAAGGCATTTCTGTATTACATTTCTTAAAAAGGGATTGCCAAGTTGTATGAGTTTTAAGCCCCACAAAAGCTGGATATAGCCTCATGTAGCAGAGAATGGGCATAAAAGAGTAAAACACCCACACTTTCCCCCAAGCTGCTTATAGCTAGAATATTGGAAATAACAGGAAGAAGAGCCCATTTTAGTGTACAGGAGAATGTCTTCCTTTCAGACAAGTTAATTCCTATAGTGCCTTACTAGAAAGATGGTAAGTCCCACAAAGCTGAAAAAATAAGCATTTCTAGGTAGACAGTATTTACTGGGGGCATTCCAGATTGAAGGAAACATGAAAGGGTTCATATTTCCTAAAATCCCTGTCGGCTGTTGTTACATGCAGTAGCATTTGGGAACAGAATAAAAAATACAGGTGAGTTCTGAATAGCTGGGGAAGAAGGCTGAAATTAAAGTCTGACTTGTGAACAATAACAATTGTCAAAAGAGAGCTTGAGAACTTCTATGATTAGTCTGACGGTGTCAGCACCTAGATGTTCCCTGATCAGCAAGATCCTGTGTGGGCCTCAGAGAGATCATTAGTCCCTCCAGAATAAGGGTTTCCACAATGTCCTATGAGGACACATTATATAGCACTTAAAAGCACTGGTTTAGTATTCTACTAAAGTTCAGATCTTGGATCTTCCACTTAGCTTTGTGATATAGCACAACTTAATCTCTTAAAGCCTCAATTTTCTCATCTGAAAAGTTACAAAGTTATAACAAAAAGTCATAACACCTACCCTAATGAAAGGTTAGGAAGATTAAATGAGATAATGTATGACACGTGGAAAATCCCTAAGGAATGTTTGTGGTGGCATGTTTAAGGCTCTCCAACAATAGAGCTGTTTCTGTGTGGCCTCTGTCACTCACTGAATATATTTATGCTTATATTGGCTTTATGTAATCTGTACTTAGTACACACCACAATGTAAAGAATTAATTTGTATTAACAATTTTTTAATGCATTGTAAAAAAGATGGAAGCAAACTTCCAGGTATTTAGAATAAGAGAAAACTGTACAGTGTGGAGAAATTTACTTGTAGTGACCATTCTGGTTCATGAGTGAGTACACTAGGTAGCATGCCGCACACAGCAGTGCTCCAGAAATCTACCCTCTTGGATTCTGAAAGTCCCTCGCTGTTGAAGATGATACTAACGATGCATGCACTCAAGTAAAACACTAAAAGGAGAGCACTGAGATGACTTATAATTTTTTTTTATTATTATTATACTTTAAGTTTTGGGGTACATGTTCAGAACGTGCAGTTTCGTTACATAGGTATACATATGCCATGGTGGTTTGCTGCACCCAGTAACCCGTCATCTACATTATGTATTTCTCCTAATGCTGTCCCTCCCCTAGGCCCCCACCCCACAACAAGCCCCAGGGTACGATATTCCCCTCCCTGTGTCCATGTGTTCTCCTTGTTCAACTTCCACTTATGAGTGAGAACATGCGATGTTTGGTTTTCTGTTCCTGTGATAGTTTTCTGAGAACGATGGTTTCCAGCTTCATCCATGTCCCTGCAAAGGACATGAATTCATCCTTTTTTTATGGACACATAGTATTCCATAGTGTATATGTGCCACATTTTCTTTATCCAGTCTATCATTGATGGGCATTTGGGTTGGCTCCAAGTCTTTGCTATGGTGAATAGTGCCACAATAAACGTACATGTGAATGTGTCTTTAAGGTAGAATGATTTATAATCCTTTGGGTATATACACAGTAATGGGATTGCTGGGTCAAATGGTATTTCTAGTTCTGGATCCTTGAGGAATCTCCACACTGTCTTCTACAATGGTTGAACTAATTACACTCCCACCAACAGTGTAAAAGCATTCCTATTTTTCCACATGCTCTCCAGCACCTGTTGTTTCCTGACTTTTTAATGATCGACATTCTAACTAGCATGAGATAGTGTCTCATTGTGGTTTTGATTTGCATTTCTCTAATGACTAGTGATGATGAGCTTGTTTTCATACATTTGCTGGTCACCTAAATGTCTTCTTTTGAGAAGTATCTCTTCATATCCTTTGCCGACTTTTTGATGGGGTTGTTTTATTTCTTGTAAATTTGTTTGGGTTCCTTGTAGATTCTGCATATTAGCTCTTTGTCAGATGGATAGATTGCAAAAATTTATTCTAAGAAAGCTGTTAGATCTCAATTTTTTAAAAAAATTATCAGATTGCATAAGATGGCAGCCTAAAAACACAAAATTATCAGTGAGATCCTTTAAAAGATAGATTTATAATTATTATTGTAAATGAAGAACCTTGTTTTAAGAGCATATTTTCTATTGGCTGATTAACTAAGTGGTAGTATCCAGGCATTAGGAGTCAAAACATTTAAAAGCCAAGCAACCAGAATGTAATACATGCAATTATGTTTTGAGATTTTTTTTTCTTTAATCAAGCTAGTATTTACAAAGTCTCATGACAGTGTAATAATGGGGAAGGTCTGTTTTGATATTTGATGTCATACTAGAGTTCTACGTAAGATAGTACCTTTGAGGGAAGCTAAGTGCAGGGTGTATGAGACCTATCTGTACTATTTTTACAAATTTCTATGAGTCTGTAATGATTTTAAAATAGTAAGTTTAAAAAACTCAGCTTTTTTATGTATTATATATTTGGGTTTCTAATAACATTTCAATTGAGAAAAGAATTTTAATCTAGCCAGAAATCCACTCTATACAGAACAGTGCTAGTCTTCCATGTAGCAGCGGCACTGCCCCGTGGTATTTACGTGTAATTGGAACTCGATTTGACTATAGCCAGGCAGAGCAGAGTCATTCAAACCAAGGCCTAGAGTGATTTGTAAATCGCTAATTGTATTTAGGGCTGTTTGTTCTCAGATACCATTTCTTTAGGAAAAAGCACAGCTATTCAGTAGTCCAATGTCTAGAGTCTTTGTTTTGTTCTTGACACCAAAATAAAATATTTAGCCAAATAACCTATTCTGCTCTTCTCCATAACTATAACATTGGCGACATGCAAACGTATGGAGTAATTAAAGGCTTTCCTTAGTGCTCCTCTCCCAGATACTCTATGCTTGCTTGTGCTTAAGCATATGTTATTGCAAAAGAGAGAAGAGCAAAGGAAATCTTGTAAGTCACCATGTTGAACAGCAAAGCCTCAGACCCTCAGTGGCTGGGAGCAGTGCCTTCTCCCAGTGCGGTGGACTTAGATTATGGCAGCTATTGCTATATTTACTGTCAGTGAAGTTACGAGGAAATCTGTATTGAAGTGTGGGGGTGGGGATGAACTCTAGCAACTCATGTTTTTGACAATCACTGCAAATCAAGGCATTGTAACCTGACAGCAAGAATTAGCCTGTGAGATGTTAGTTCCGCACCGTGCTCTCTGCTCTGTGTTTCCTTGAGAAGCTCACAGAACATTTTCCACATGGCATCCTTCTGTGTGGTTTCTTTTTCTGCTGTATCTATAACTGGTTGATATAGCTCATGCCTTTCAATTTGCGGCTGCTACTTGCTTTATAATAAAAATTGTAGCTTTTTGCTTGGTTAGGTTCCTGATCTTGTGTTATTCCCACAGGTTTTTGGCATCTCATGGTTAAAGCCCACATTTCTTGGATTCTTCCAAGTTATTTCTGCTCCAAATTCACAGCTAAGTGGGTGCGAAGTCATTCATATAGAGACAGGCTGCTCCTTTATTATCAGGAGGAAACCACACTGGAAGAACAGGGTGGCTTTGCTGGGATTCAATAACCATTCTCTCCATATTATCACCCACCTACACTGCAACCTTCGAATTCAGAAATTACTTCTCTGCATAGGCCTGGCTTTGGGGGTTCAGGAGTATATATCTGCACACATGTACTTGGTGTAATGTTTCCCAGATTTCTCCCAATGCTTCAATAAGGTGAGCAGACTACCCATTCTTATTAGGATTTTGGTAATTGATATGAATAAATGTGCTATCAGTGCTTTGTCAGGTGCCTCCTAATTTTTTTCAGTTTTCTTTTTCCTTGGAACTCATTTAATACACTAGCTGAGGCTGGCGTAACAGGTAATTTTAGTCAACAAGATTCTCTCTGATATATTTCCAATAATAGCAACCTGTTCCACATTAGTGCAGTCTTTCCCCAGACAGCCCTGTTGTAGCGTGGCAGGAAAACCCAGCACGGGGAAGAGCAACGAGGACCACAGTCTTCCATGTCTTCAGTCTTACTTGTGAAACCTGCATTCCTGGAGGCTAGCAAGAGGGAAAGAACCACATGCATAGATCTACTAGGAGGTGAGATTTACTTTGTCATTTAAGTCCTCACAGTAAAATATTTTAATGGATGTGAGATGGCACATAGGGCTGGAACTGAAAAACATATTTCAGCAAAGCATTCTTCAACCTCAGAGTCCTAAGGGATTTCAACTACAGGGGCCGCAAGGCTGCAGTGGCATTGCACACACAAAGTAGTGTCTTACCAGACCTGAAATGCTCTGCTCTTGATTCCCCAGTCTTTTATACTTGAGGTTTGTGTCTCCATCCAGAAGACATTATGACATACATTTATTCACTACATCTAAAGAAATATTTTTAAACGTTGGATCCTTACATTTCTTCTAACACATCCAAAGGCAGCAAGGCTTTATCTAGAGCTGAGGTGTGAACACAGATTCAGTGTGCAAGTATTTCGGAATATACCTATGCCTCCAGTTCTTCAGCACTGGGGAAACTCTATTTCCCCAAGAGAGGAAAAACTCTCCCACATGCACATGTTGACTGTGTGATTTCTGCAATACCACTGTGCTTGCCAAGTTCTCAGGGAGTTATACATTCAGCTTTTCATTTATCATTACAAAGCTAAAGGAAGGGGATACACCCGTAGTCACTTGGTGCCACTCTCAGTCATGCTAGTGCTGAGGAACTCAGATTAAAGTAGAATATCTAGAAGCACCAAGGTGGGGTGGAGGAATAATTTCATAGAAGCAAAATACAAGGTAGAATGGATGATGAATTCTACAGAGAAATATAAATTTACACTCTAGGTTCACCAGGAAAAATGCCTCAGTTCCATGACTTTCTCCATGGATATTCTTGCTTTCTTTTCCCTTTCCTCTTTCTCTTTCCTGCTTCCATATATTGAAGAATATTTTGTCAATATGTACTGGAAAACTTCTGCAAAAGCTTACTACTCTTTTTTTAAGGTAAAGTTATCTAAAAGATGATGCTCTACTTCTTTTAGAGGTATACTGGAACAAGTCTCCATATTTTGAAGATTATTTGATCAACACTTACTAGTAAACTTCTACAAAAACTTACTAGCTCTTTTCTTTTAAAGAAGGTCTCTAAAAGATGATGTTCATTTATTCGAGAGGTATCTTGGAACAAGTTAGGACTGGCTCTGTCAGAGCCCTTGCCCCATTTTCCTTGAGGGAAGCACCCCAATCACTTCAGAGCCACGGTATTCACGGCCCTGGGCAGTGGTTCATACATCAGTCTCCTTCTCTTCTTTTCTAGCCTCCATTACAGTAAGGAATGGCCACAAGATCTAGTTCTATCAAATGACGTGTCTGCTGGGATGACAGTGGGTAGGGGTGGGATAGGGTTGTTTGGGGAAAATGCTTGCTTATAGTTTCCTAATTAAAGGGGGGAAAAGTTCCAGGCATAATTTTTTCTCTCTTCGCCTTCTTTCTGCTTGAGTGCAGACATAAAGCTAAGTCTACAGAAGTCATCTTGTGGTCATGATGTGGAAAGATAAAATGATGGCCAGATTAATCACAGAGATGCCAGCTCTGATGTCATAGGTCACCAATATAGTGCAATCAGCTGCATCCCTTGAGACATTTTGTATATAGAAACAGCCTTTATTATTTAATGTTAGCAGTCAATGGTTTCTAAATCATATAAGATATGTTCTCTTAAAGGGTAAACAGTTGGGAGGCCAGTCCAGATATTCAATAATTTACACCCATTTGTGGACATTTAGATTAGATAAGAGTAAACTTCATTAGAAACTGACCAACTCAAAATCATCTCAAGAAAGTTTGAATTTTAAAAAATTAAAAATGAATTACCTGTCTACTTTTCTATCCCATAATTCACTTGTCTTAGAATGGGCTTTTGGTGGTAATTATTGTCCAAAGTGGGCACTTGAATGTTATATAATTTTGGAACTAGCCCACAAAGATCCCACAGTTTCCTAGTATTGGGGAGAAAAGGTAATATTAGGCATTGTGCCCAGCTTCATATTCCAAGGACTCATGACCCCCTGCATTTTAATAAACTCAATGGAAGAGAAGAAAAGGGAAGGGATTGTCACTGGGAATTTTATTCTTTTTCTTCTTCATGTCTCTCCTACACCACAGGTAAGGAGCTGAAATACACCCTTCTTATGTTTCTCATCATTATTTCCTTGAATTATCATTCCTGCCCTTTCATAACCATTTGCAAAAAAAATCATCACTTAGAGATGAATATGACAAAAAGGAGAACATTCATTGTCTGCTTTCCTGTCTTTTATCCTTTGCCCAAGAAGTGCATGGAGACAGATGATGAAGAGAAGGGTAAGAATAGACTGAGGACGGAAGATAAGCTATAATTCCCTGGGGACTAATAAAGGCAGCATGAATCTCTGTAGGAAATGAAATAATTAAGAGAAATTGATAGGAGGAAGAGAAGAAGTGAGGGATTAAGAGGTTCTTCTCCACTTGGAGGAGGGAGAGTCTGCAGAGTTTATGAAGATAGAGAAGTGTAGAAAGAACAAGGGATGTTAAAAAAATATTTCTGTGCACTATTTGGAGAATTTTTTTAGTCTTAAGGATTTCAAGAAAACAGTTGAGTTACTTGTAATCTATGTTTTCCTCAATGTAACACCATCTGAAATTGCACTCACAGAGATGCATCCATATTTAATATTTAATACATAGATTCATAAAATGGCAATTAGTGGCCTAGACCAATATTAAGTGTACATGTAAGAAAACGTTTTAAACAATTCACAAAGAAATGCAGAAACTATTAATAAAAAACATCAACAAGAGCTAGAATCCCAAGATGTTATAGTGGAAAGGATGATATAGATTAACATGTGCACTCTACCAATAAAGAAGCTGAGGCCAAAACAGGTTAATGGACTTGTCCATGGTTATTCCCAAGGTTTGCCCTCGGTTCCATGGCATGATCTTACTGATCTGGTTTTTGTAACATCCACACATCAGCTATCAGTTCAGGACTGAGGGTTGCATTTTATACACATTAGGCCAATGGGAACTACAAGAAACTATGAGGGACATTTACTTCAAGAAGAATGGAAGAAGTCAATTACAGGGAAAACTCAGTTGAATTTGGGTATGACACCTGTCAACAGCAAAGGAAACATGCACCTTCCATGACACCAGGAAATGAAACTAAAATGAAAGACAAAGCTGTTCTCTAGGTGCTGTCATCCAGCGTGGTTTTCCAAGGCACATCAATACTGACTGCACAATCTGTGAATGCAAACGGTGGTGCAGAGTTGCAGAGTAGGCCTCTATTGTCTTTCTCTTACAGACCCTCAACCTTGAACCCTTTATAAATCTCTAGATGCAGTCAAATGCAGACTAAGGTGAAAATATGGCATTTACTTGCTGAAAAAGATAATGGCAGATGATGAGGGGACTCCTAGGTCTTTACATCCAGACATAGAGCACCACGCTCTCTGTGCTTTAACCCTCAAATAAAAAAGGAGAATGGAAAACCCACAAGCACTAAAACCACTTTATTTACATGGTGCTAGGCAAGATGAATAAGGCAAAGCTCCCTCACTCAAAATTATGTTAGGAAGCTATGAGCATTAAAGAAAGTTAAGATCTGTCTAGCACTGATGGCATTATGAGAGCAGAGGCCTAATTTTCATAGAATGAGAAAGAGGGTATCTCCATTTGCCATAACATGCAAGCAATTCCAATGATAGCTCAGAAGCACTCCCTTGTTGGATTTTGCAACTCATGGATTCTTGATATTTTGCATAGAGATTTCTGTAGAGTGCTACATTTTATAATTTTACAATTTAACCAACATTTACTAATCACCTCCTATGTGTCAGGCACTGTGTTAGATTCTGGAAAATTTCAATTATTGTTCAGACAATATCTTGTCTGAACAGCATATTTAGGACAGCTGCATTTAGACTGGTGAATTTGAACTTCTGTTCTCTGCAATATGGAGAACCAGACAACCTCAAAGCTTTCCAAGAACAAAATACCTAGAAGTACAGGCTAACACCCATTAAATACTTAGCTGAACTCACAAGGACAAAATGAGGGAATGTAAAACCAGAGCATTGAGCTTATGTGTAATACAAGAATTATACTGTGGTAATTTTCTGTCAAAATATGGCAGAAACTATTAGTGTTTATCCATAGTCATGTGTTTTTGTATATTTCTCAGCCTCCCTTGCAGTTAGGTTGACCATGCGAGTGAGTTCTGGCCAATGGTTGGTGGGTAGGAGGGATTATCCCTAAATATAGCCTGTTCACACTTCTACACGCTCTCTCCTTCATCCATGTTTCTGGAAGCAAATGAAAATAGAGAAGCTATGTCATGGAAGGCATCTAAACCCCCAATTGCTACTTAAAGTATCCAAGAGAGATGCTCAATCTTTACTGAATGATATGTGAACATTCAACTTGTGTTAAGCCTCTAAGATATTGGGGTAATTTGTTACATCAGCTGGCATTAATTACTAAAAGATAAGGTTACCTAAATTTGCAATGTAATTATCCCACAAAAATAGGAGTTGAGACTCTGAGCCTTTGTGAGAAAGTGATGCCAAGCTATAACCCCTGAATAATGTTCATATAATCTAGAAAAGGTAGAGATTAACAAGAGTTCATCACAAGGCGACAATAATGAAGCTTTTTGTTCTCCACCTGAGCTGTGGCAGGAGGAATAATGACAAAAACATCAAAGCCTTTCTCTAAACTTTGATATCCTGGACCCAAATTTCACATGGGTTTGGAGTTAAAATGTAACTATGTGGTACAGGAATATCCTAGTTAAAATTTAACATAAAAGAAAAACCTATGAAAACCTAGAGCAGAGAAAATTATAAGCATTCTAGAAAGTGTTTATAATTTTCTAGAAAATAATTTTCTAGAAAGTAAATATAAGCTACAGAGAACTTCCACAGTTAAATTCCCACAGAAAAGAATTACTCATGCACACTTACAAAATACACCAGGAAAAGCAGTTCTTGTGTCATTCACATCAGTTAAAGTCAGTAGACACAATAAACCACACAATCAGACATTCAAAAAATTAGGTACCTAAGCTATAAGATAAAGCTTATTAACCATTTATGATCAAAATAAATAAAGGCATGCAAGAAAGAGAAGAAAAAATAACATGTTTGGTGGTTGCTGTGAGGGACTACTCAGATTCTCCTTTGGAAGTAACATACTTGTATTTCCTCAGCTGCTATGAGGGCTTCCAGGGTAGAACTTTCAGCTATGAGTCCTCTTTGTAGGTTGCCTCAAATAAAGAAAACTGCTTCACTCAAGGTCACACCACCTTCTAGGGGCACCCTACTTCCAATGATTAATCAGACAGACGATAACCTAACCCCCCTGGTCAAATTCAGTATAAATCTGAAAGGCCATTCCATCTCCAGAGCTCCCCATGGCATCAGCTAAGCTTTCGTTGGGACTGTCATGCAGTTCATCTTCTCACTCTTTTCAAACTCTGTTTTGTGTCTCCCCCTTTTGCAGATGTTGGTCCCAACCACTACTTAGCAAATGTCCTGCTTGCTCATCTAATTCTGTGAGTCTGCTTCTTGGAGAACCTAATCTGAGATAACATGGAACCATTAAAAAAAAATAATAATAAAGAAACTTACATTAGCCAATTTGAAAAATCATGAAACAGAAATCATATAAAAGAAAAATATGGCACAAAAATATCAAAGGAAAGGTTAAATGGCATGCTATACACAACTAAAGGGAGGAGTAAAGTTTAAAAATTTTACTAATTAGAGAATTAGTGATATTTTTAAAAATTAAGAATTAGGAAAATTGATATGAAAACATTATCAAGACCATGTGTGTTAAATACCTACTATTTGTCCCTCTCAATCCACTTTACACCCTCCTTCACCCTGTTTTTTACCCTGAGATGCTGACCTGTATTGTAGGATGACCAACTATCCTGGACACAGGACTTTCATCGCAAAGACTAGAGCAGTCTCAGGCAAACTTGGATGCTTTTTTTTTCCTACCTGTATGAACTATATGAATGAGCTCCCTTGCCCTCTTGCTTTGGCTTGGGAAAAAAAGAGAGAGGCTTATTACCTATGAGTAAATGACAAATGCACTGACAGTAAATTTCACAATAACAGTAAGTTCATAAAATAATACATGCAAAAAATATTAAAGAAAATAATTAAGCACTCAAGAGTAAAGACAGAGTTGTAGATGTTTGCTCCCAGCCATGATGATGTAATGAGGAATGCCTTAACCTTCCTGACTTAAACAACAACAGAGCTAGAAAAACATATATAAAACAATGGTCTCCAGACATTTCACAAGAGGCAACACATGACTACGATCCTTAGTATTAAAGAAGGAAAGTAAATGAGAGGAGCCTGACCACTGTCCCACTTTCTGCTTGGAGGTAGTTTCTAGGCTACAGCGCGGGGAGAGGTGGCCCCAAGAAGAGCTTGGTAGTATTTGTGATTTGAAATGATACAGATTAGAGTCTGTGGAGGCCAAGGAGGCTCAAATTGAGGGGCAATGGAGAGGAGGTTGCTTCATAGAAACCGGCAAGCTACAGAGAATCTGCAGAAATGGCCCATCAGTCATCTTTGAGTACTGATATGCACATACATTAGGTCTTGGAAAGAAACAGCAACAAGCAGCAGACTAAACAATTCTTGAAATTCTCAGGAGGCTGGAAATAAATCATGTTCTGACCAGTCAACAGAAAAAGATCCCATACTATAAGCGGCTTCAGGTAAGAGTCTCCACAGAGGTATCACCTTACTAGTGAAACTAAATTAACCTGAAAAGAAAGATGGCATTGCAACTTCCCTAATATAACTTAAAGCAAATGTATGAATGACCCAAGTGATTTCAAGTAGTTGTGTACCAGAACACAGACAAATACTACTTAAAGGAATACTTCAAAATCTATCACCCAACAATGCAAAATTCAAAATATATGCTATTCAATAAAAAATTACAAGGCAGACCAAAAAAGCAGAATAAAAGAACCAAAAGCAGGAAAAAATATCAATCAATAGAAAAATGTCTCCAAATGGTAGAAGTGATGGAGTTAGTAGAAAAGAATATTGAAACGGAGACTCTAAATGTGACTCACAAGTTCAATAATATAGAAGACAACATTAAATTTAAAAAGAAAGAAATCGAAGATATAATTTCTGGAGGTAAAAATTAATATTTTTATTTCTTGAAAAAATAATTGATTCCTTAAAGCAAAAATAGTAACTATCAGGGAGTATATCCAAAAATGCTCTGGTAGAAATAAAAATTATGTATAAAATTATTTGCAACTGGACTCTGGAGTATACAGTGTATGAACCTCTGAGAGTCTGAGATTTTTTAGCTTAAGACCTAGAAAAGAGACTGACTGTATTTATTTAGGCTAGGCTTCCTTTTTCATTGGGCCTAACCAAGTCCTGCTTAGTATCTTCATATTTTATTTATTTTGCAGTTAAAAAAGGGAGAGTCCATTCTTCTAAAGCTTAGCAGTTATTAACAACTGTCATTGAATGTTTAGAGTGTGCCAATCAAGAGTTTTTCATGATTTTCTCATTTAATACTCATCTAGTGAGATGTACACGTAAACTTATCTTCACTTAGGAAGCCAATGCTAAGAGCTGTTAAGGCATTTATTCAAGATTTCACATATAGGCAGTAAAACATAGGCCTCTCTGGTTGTACAGCTGTGCTTTTGCAACCACTGTGCTGTGCGGCCCCCTAAGAGGAGAACTGACCTGAGCCATTCACTGTGTGTGACCTTTCCTCTTTGCCTCAACTGATGACGGCTTTCCAGAAGGTGGGCAATCCTTAAGAAGAAAGTTTTCAGATGTCTGGGCCTACTGTATTGTCCACAGAAAATGAGAAAAAAGAATGAGTATCTATTAGAAAAGAGTGAGTATCTTTTAGAAACCTAAGTTGTATATAATGTAGAGTTTCATATGTTCTTCGACCCAGCAGAGCTCTTTTTCTTGGTGTGAAATGAGGATGAAGACCATAAATTCAAAATGTGGGACTAACCTTTATTCTGTTTCTGTTTATTTTTATTTTCCCATCTATGTTTTAAATCTGTATCCTGTATTATTTTGAATCATCCACTCTGTATAATACAGAACTAGACATTAAAGAGAAGCCACAGAAATTTAAAAAATATATATGTGAATTATTTTTGTAAGTTATTCAGAGTGTTGTAAAAGTAGGGCAATATTTACTCTTAAGACTAAATATTCAGAAAATATACTGATACTGGTCGACTAAGGTAGAATGTAATTGGCCGGGCGCGGTGGCTCACGCTTGTAATCCCAGCACTTTGGGAGGCCGAGGCGGGCGGATCACGAGGTCAGGAGATCGAGACCACGGTGAAACCCCGTCTCTACTAAAAATACAAAAAATTAGCCGGGCGTGGTGGCGGGCGCCTGTAGTCCCAGCTACTCGGAGAGGCTGAGGCGGGAGAATGGCGTGAACCTGGGAAGCGGACCCCGCAACCACCCCCGAGGCCAAAACTGCACTCCACCCTCAAAAAAAAAAAAAAAAAAAAAAAAAAAAAAAGAATGTAATTGTGGTAATAATGACTTCTGCATTTTCAGAGCACCTTTTAGTTTCTGAAACCTATGACTTATTTCATCTGATTTCTCCCTTACAATAGGCTAGTGAAGCCTAGATAAAAAATATTAATATCTTAATATCTCTACTTGGTAAATGAGAAAACTAAGTCACAAAAGATCAAGAGACTTGTTCCAAGTCACACAATTAGCAAAGTGTTGTCTGGCTGGAATTCAAATCCACGTCTCTTAGTCCACATCTGAGTTTCTCTCAAAGCACTGTACTGCTTGCTTGGTGGCTGAGGTAACTTTGGATTCTGAGCTTGTTTAGATTTTCTGATGGGTTGAACACATTCACATTGGTTAACCTACTCACTTTCAACTCTGTATTGATGGATTATCCATAATTAGTAGCATGTTCATTTTCATAAACTTCCTTATGACCTGAAAAATATTTTACATTCATGTATTTTGCCCACTTTTTAATGGGGTTATTTTCCCTTTGCTTGCTGATTTAAGTTTCTAATAGACTCTGGATACTAGACGTTTGTCAGATGCATAGTTTGTGAATATTTTCTCCCATTCTGTAAGTTGTCTGTTTACTCCCTTGATAGTTTCTGTTGCTGGCAGAACCTCTTTAGTTTAATTAGGTCCCCCTTGTCAAGTTTGGTTTTTGTTGCAATTGCTTTTGAGAACCTAGCTATAAATTATTTGCCAAGGCCAATATTGAGAAGAATATTTCTTAGGTTTACTTCTAGGATTTTTATAGTTTGAGATATTACATTTAAGTCTTTAACCCATCTTGAGTTTATTTTATATGGTGATAGGTAGGAGTTCATTCTTTCTGCATATGAATAGCCAGTTATCCCAGCACCATTTATTGAATAGACAGTCTTCTCTCCACTGCTTATTTTTGCTGAATTTGTCAAAGATCAGGTGGTTGTAGATGTGTGGCTTTATTTCTGGATTCTCTATTTTGTCCTATTGGTCTATGTGTCTGTTTTTGTACCAGTATCATGCTGTATTGGTTACCACAGCTTTGTAATATAGTTTGAAGTTGGCTAATGTGATGCCTCTGGCTTTGTTCTTTTGCTTAGGATTGCATTGGCTATTGGGCTCTTCTTTGGTTCCATATGAATTTTAGAACAGACACTTCTCAAAAGAAGACATACAAGTAGCCCATAAACATATGAAAAAAATGCTCATTATCTCTAGTCATCAGAGAAATGCAAATCAAAACCACAGTGAGACAGCATCTCACACAAGTCAGAATGGCTTCTTTTAAGTCAAAAAATAACAGATGTTGGTGAGGCTACAGAAAAAAAAGAGACAATTATACACAGTTGGTGGGAATGTAAATTAGTCTAGCCACTGTAAAGAGAAGTTTGGAAATTTCTCAAAGAACTAAGAGTTGAACTACCGTTTGACTCAGCAATCCCATTACTGGGTATATACCCAAAGGAAAATAAATTGTTCTGCCTAAAGGACACATGCACCCATATGTTCATCATAGTACCATTCACAATAGCAAAAACATGGAATCAACCCAAGTGCCCATCAACAGTGGATTGCATAAAGAAAATGTGGTACATATACACCATGAAATATTATGCAGCCATAAAAAAGAATGAAATCTTGCCCTGTGCAGCAACATAGATGTAGCTGGAGGCTATTGTCCTAAGGGAAATAATACAGAAAGATAAAGCAAAATACTACATGTTCTCCCAAGTAGGAGCTAAGCATTGAGTAAACATGGACATAAAGATGGAAATAATAGACACTGGGTACTACTAGAGGGATGAGAAAGGGAGGTGGGGGAAGGGCTAAAAAAACTACTTATGGGTATTATGCTCACTATCTGAGTGATGGATTCAGTCATACCCCAAATCTCAGCATCATGCAATATCCCTTTGTAACAAACCCGCACATGTATCCCCTGATTTGCAAATAAAAGTTGATACAGAAAAAAAACATTAAATTGCTTTCTGCAAGCAATTTCAAGGTAATCAAAATGTCTTTGATGAATAATAAGTGACAATGAGAAGAAACTACTATATTTTTAATAAATTGTATGTGTTAATAAGTGAGGTAATTCATCCACCAACCTGGGAGATGGTGCTCCCATCCTCACCCCACGAGCAAGGCTGGGAATCCAGAGCCCTTCAGTAGTTGCCTAGGATAAATCCGCTTTGCAAACGTATATCTGGATTCAGCATATTCTTGCTGGATTCCTGAGCCCATGTTCTTCTCAGTCTACCACAAGGGGGTTAGAATTGAATTTTAGACATGATATTTTGTGACTGTGATGCTCATTTTTCAATAAATATTGTACACATTCTTTGACTTATTTTTAGAATTGGTTCTAACTTCTGCTATTTTAAATGAAACAATAAAGCTTGTCAGGATGTATTCGTCTTCGTAAATGTGGGAGTGTTATAATATTTTAATACAAGAATCTACTCACTTGGCAACTTCATTTATCTGAAATATTTTTAGTACAAATAAATTAGCAGAAATGGTACTAAATGTACAATACAAAAGCATGCTATTCATAACACACTAAGTCATTTCATTATTTAGAACTCATTGACAGTTTGTGCACATTTATAGCAAGTATAATGATTTTTACTTTCCAACACGTAGCAGGTGAGAAACCTTAAATTGGAAAACAGAGAAAAGCTATAAAAAGTGAGCTGAGAGTCATATAAAGATGTAAATAATTGCTGAATAAGAAGGTTAAAAAATTGCCAAGATTGATACAAGTATTTTACTTAGGGTAGCATATTGGTTTCATTTATGGAGGGTCATGTATCTATTTATTTCTTTATTGAAAAGTTTTATTTCATAAACCCTAGGCCTGAATGTATCACTATAATAATAACTGATGTTCATAATAACCATGAACAATTTAAACAGAAAAGTTAAAGTTGAATCACAGACTAGGAAGGCTGGAAGAGATCTTAGAAATGCATCACGGAGCTTAAAGCTCTCATTTTTCACATGAAACTACTTAGTCTCAGGGAAGTGAAGTAACTTCCCAAACCTTCCTAGCTTGTCCCTGGAGACTTTGGCAGAGCTAAACTCAGATAAATTCAGATAGCCAGAATGCTCACCACACTGCCTCCCTTTCCCAGTGGCATTATGTATTGCGGTTGCTATTTAGAAGGTGCATTCCACAATGATCAGTCTTCACAAAGACTTCCATTTAAGGGAAAGTTATGTCTTTTGAATATTGGAGCCTGATATTCAAAAGAAATATATACTGAGTTCCTGTTATTTCTAAAACTCACTTCCATGGAACACCCCATACCCTCAGGAAATGAGGTAAATATGCTGTTGCTGTATGTTAAATTTTTAATTACCATGGCCAAATAGGTCACCCATTTCTTGCTCCTTTTGACTAATCTCTGTGGGCCTCTGATACAGAAGAATATGAGATGGAGAATTTGTGACAGAGCAATACACACTTTGGTCCTCTGAAATGGATGGACATGACTTAATTTTCTCACAGCAGTCTGAGGGCATCAATTAGAAATGAAGGAAAGGTCAAGATGAGAAAGCAGAAATAATTAAAATAAAGGGAAAATTAACCTGAGTGCCAGGGACTCATCACTGAAGTTGAAAAAGAAAGCAGGCAGAGTAGAGGAGAAGCAGGATTGGAATCACATTAATCTTAAATAGGAAGGAAATACAGGAGGGGAGCATGAGGGAGGAAATGAATTCCAAGAAGTACAAAACACATTTAAAAAGCTTAGATTATTTTCTGACTATGTTTAGTTATTATAAAGGCTTTGGTAATTTAAAAAGAGAGAGAAAGAGAAGAATGAGAGAAAACGAAAAGAAACAGAAAAAGAAGGAAAGAAAGAAAAGATGAACTAGTTGCTGCTCTGCCTTTTAAGACTAAATTTTCTACACCTTCATCTGAACACGTATCCCCTGTTCCAATCTGTCTCTCTCCAAGCTCCAAACCTCCTGCCCTGAGGCAAGACCTAGATTTCAGGAGTTGGAGAAATGGCTCCCAGCCAAAAATGCCATCAGAAGTAGGCACGTCCTGCCCAAGTGCTCTGGCTCAGATCAGCACTCCTAAGTTTTCCGCAGCACTTATTTCAGTAGAGTGTCACTTACCAACAACTCAAGCAGTGGCCAGGGCCACAGGCATTTCTGATGGAGATCAGGCTGAGTCAGAGCACATAAATCCTAAAGGAAAGTGACACGCTCTCGGCACACAGAGGTTGCAGTGCTAGTATTAATACTACACAGAGAGACAGAGAAGGAGAGAGAGAAGAGAGCATAGGTAGGAACCCAGATTCTACACCACTTCAGACTGTAGGGATGGTCTGAATGTTCAAATATGTGAGGTAAATTCAATTAAAATTACCCGGCTGTTTAAAATGGCCTAGTTGTTCAAGTTGGTTACAGTTCTATAATCTCTCTTCTTTTGTGACTTTATCACTTCTACCCATAGGTGTTTCTCACCCTGAATTATTCCCTATACAAAAAACAAAGAAAAGGAATAACAACTTTACTTAGCTACTTTTCTTCCTCTGCTGCATGGGAAAACTCTGTGAAAATGTACTTAGCTTCTCCTACAGTCTCCTTGCACAGTCTAATGCCTCTTCTATCTCGCAAGCCTTAGCTCTCGGGTTTCAGCACCATCATTCCGCTGCAACTGCTTTTGCTTCAGACTGTCTAGTCTCTGCTCAGACCTTACCTAACAAGCCCCTTCAACAGCAGGATGATATTGGCCATGACATTTTTCTTGAAGTTCTTTCTTTTTTAATTTCTCTATTATTCTGGTTCATCTTCTGCCTCTTTGATTGATATTTCTCTTTTCTGAAATTCCTCTTTTCACGCCACCTACCAGGTGTTGAAGTTCTCTAGAGTCCAGCCCTTTGCCTTCTTCCTCTCCATCCATTCACTTCCATCTGTCAATGCTGAAGGAACATTTTGGAATGACTTCATCCACAAGCTGATAGGAAGATGATTCAGAAATTCCAGGTTCCACATTCAGACAGGACAATGTCCAGAGGAGAAAAGAACTGCTTTTTTCTTGTAATTTTTTATGAGTCAATACACATTTCTTCAGAAGCTAGTCAACAGAATTCTAACCTCATTTAATGGCCAGAATGGAATCACGTGACAACAAATATTTATTGAACCAATGACAGACAAGAAGAATGGAGCTTCTACGGTGGCTAATACTACCCATCTTTAGAAGGAATTATATTTGTCACGGTCCTAGCCAGTGAGTTTAATAAATGATGTTTTACATAAGTACATTTTAATTATAGGAAAACTACAAGAGACAGTAGAGTTTTCTGGTTGTAAGGGTACCCTTGAAGTGGGCAGGGAGGTTTGCCACCCTTAGATGTGAAGGAGGAAAAGGGAGACAGTTGTGTGAGGACATTCCCTGAGTGGAAATTTGGTCTTTGGCACAATATTTTTTGGTTCAATTTGTTGATCTTTTGTGTGTTGATTTGTAATATAATCTTGTATCCAGCATATTGATAGTTTGAATTTTAATAGTTTGTATATAGATTTTTATGTGTGTGTATGTGTATGGGTGTGTGTTCCTGTATGTCATCATATCTGCAAACAATCACATACTGTATTATTGCCTCCAATCTGTATACATCTTATTTATTCTTCAAAAATTTCTGAATTGGACAGAATTTCTGTGCTATATCAAAAAGTATACCTGATAGCAGGCACCCGTGCCTTATTCCAACTTTAAACAGAATGCATCTAATTTTTCCCCATTATGTTTGTTATTTTCTGTGGGTTTTTATTAGATAACCTCATCATCTCCTTTCTATTCCCAATGGCTCTTCTTAGTTTAATCCCTCATTATCTCTCCCTGGGAATATTGCAATAGCCTCCTAACTAGTTTATCTGCCTCCAGCCTCATACCCCACACATTCGTCTCCTGCATTGTGATCAAGGTAATATTTACGAAATGCAAATCTGATCATGACTCTACATGCTTACAATTTCTTATTAGCCTTGCAAGATGTATATAACACACAGGTCCAGGTTCCTGAGGAAAAAAAGCCAACCCTCCCATATCAGTCAGAACTTCATCTCACGTAACTTCCTGCTAGAGAGAAGAATGTAAGGTCTCTACAAAATAAGAACACCTTAATGTTTACCGGAAAAAGCTTCTGCCTCTTTCAAGCCTAAGTTGTCACTACTCTTCACAAACAGCCTTCTGAAAATGGTGTTTTGTAAGATTTCTCTCCTCTATTTTTACCCCGAGTTCTCCTCCCTTCGTTTTCACAAGGTATACCCTCATCACCTGTGATCATAAAATCTCCACTCCATTACCAACAAAATTTGATTCTCAAATGGGATTCTCCTTATATGTCAGGAAGCCTAAGATTTTGATATGCAAAGGAATTGAAATGTGATAGCAACCCAGACACTACTAACTAGTGAGAATTCCACCTTTCCTTTCTTGGTAAGCAGTATAGTTTTAGATTAAATTTTAAGGTTTTGGTTTTGGTCTTTTTTCCACAACACTCTCCTTCTAACTTAAGCTATTTTCACAACCCCCTTTGGCATGTTAAGCTTCTATAATATCAACATATGGACATTTCCATAATAAGCTATACTAGGTCAAGGCTCCTCCATTTTCACATGTGTGTTCCTATGCCTGCCTGAATTATCCTTTCTCTGAAAGCCTATTCTCTTACCAACCTCATTTTATGTCATTTCTTCCTGGAAGCTTTCTCTTCCACCCCAAGGAGTAGGGGATCCTTTTCTCTGTATCATTTCTATACATTTTACATATTTTACTGTACTTTTTAATACTATATTATAACTTCTTTACTGGGATTGTTACACACAATTTGACCCAAAGGGAACTTTCAACACTTTTGATGAATAAATTAATGAATGCATAAATGAATCCATGAATATCTTAATGAGTTTTTTTGAGGCACAGATCTGGCAGAGTTCTTGGCACTAATTCAATATTCTGTGTATGTTTCTTCTTCATTGGTTCACTGGGCAGTAGCAGCGGGTCTCTCCCATGCAAAGCCATCCGAATACCATCAAGAAGATCTTCAGAAACATAGCAGCCTCAGTCTCTCAGGGACATACCAAACTGAGTCCTGGAAATATTCAATTGCCAGCAGCTTTATTATTCTGGGAAATTAGAAAACTGATGCCTTAACCACTGCTGAGGAGCTCCCATTTTAGAATAATCTAACTGGAGAAGATGAAAGCCCAGAGCAGAAAATGCCACCTGTCCTGACTGTGGAGTAGGGGACTGTCCTAAACAACAATACTGTTTAGATGATTGAGAGCAGGTGTGCTAGGGAAGCTACTAATAACTAAGAGCTGAAGTTTCTAACTCTACACTAGCTTTGGAACAGGAGAAGCCAGACACTGTACTAGATGAAGTGTGCCAGTCTCATTTAATTATCACAACAGGCCTGCAAAGTCAATATTATTCACATTTTATAGATGAGGACCCTAGGGCTGAGTGAAATCAGCTCATTTAATGAAGGTTATGTAGATAGTAACTTTCTAAGCCAAGTTACAAAATTAGGTCTGGTCTTATTCCAAAGAATTCATTGTTTTATTGATATTATTTTCTTAACCCTTTACTACAACACAGTTTTATCTGAAAGCAGAAGTGGCTTCAGCCCTCACCATCCTCACAACCACCCCACTCCCCAGCATACCTAAGCTGGCAGCCTGCTTCAATACATTATATCAAATTATTTCTATAAAAGAGAGAACTCAGCAAGCATTAAATGCCAGATGTCATCAAACTGACCACCCACCTCTATGTATCAAGAAGCAAGAACCAGAACAATTAGATTATGGTGATTGATGTCAGACTGAAAAAAAAGGCAAGAAGGTGATACTTTTAAAAGAGGGCAGCTCTATTTTAAAAACAACATGAATCAGAATTTCAGCTAAACTATAATTTCTGTAATTTAGTGAATAAAAAAGAAATTAAACTTGTATTCATGTCTAGCTCCAAAAAGTTTTGATTGTCATATTACACTTTCTCTTGCATAGAAATACAAAATTAGGGATTCATTCTAGATTTGTAATAGTAATTCAAGACTATCATGTGAAAGAAGTATTTGGGAAAAAAAGAGTATTTGTATTTTGCTGGATCGCAGTAGCAGAACTAAAACCAATAAATGGAAGCTTCAGGGATCATAATAAAAGAAAACACTCTACTATGAACAGAGCTGTCCAAAGGTGAAATGAGTTACTTCAATGAGATGCCTCTGCAGAGATTTTCAAGGGTAACTGGGACAGCACTTAACTGGGGCATTTCAAGAAGGTCAAAGTCTCCAGTTGGGTAGGATTACATGATGTCTAAGGACTTTTCCCAATTTGTTATTCTTTTGTTTTAGAACAGGTGAAAAGATTTCCACTTTCTCTGCTATTGTTTACACATCTTACATTTATTTGGAAATGATGTACTACCATATTAGCCATTTATTTTTGCGTGTACTTTATTTGTGTCTATAGCCTCTATGTTGCCCCTCATTAATGTTGAATGTTAGGAGAAGGTGTTTATCAGTGTTAACTGGCTGCACTTGACTTATTCTGTATTATAGTGGGCATCACTCATCTTGAGTAAGCCTATTGCTAGGCTTAATTAAATATTTATAATATATAAAATAAAACTTGCATCATTCTGAGCAAACTGTCACAAGGACAGAAAACCAAACACTCATAGGTGGGAATTGAACAATGAGAACACTTGGACACAGGGCGGGGAACATCACACACCGGGGCCTGTCGTGGGGTGAGGGAAGCGGGAAGGGATAGCATTAGGAGATATACCTAATGTAAATGACAAGTTAATGGGTGCAGCACACCAACATGGCACATGTATATATATGTAACAAACCTGCACATTGTGCACATGTACCATAGAACTTAAAGTATAATAAAAATAAGTAAATTAATAATAATAAAAATAAAATAAAACTTGAAGAATCCAGGAATAAAATTGTTTTTTTAAAAAAAACTCATGCCATAATATTTATTTTTGAAACAAATATAAAATCCATTTCTACTGACATATTACTGGACATTACCCTAGTTCTTACCTTGCTTTTGAAAAATCTCTGTTTATACTTGTCAATTAATAAGCCTCTTGATTGCTTATTTTCATAGATTCACATAAATACTAAGGAGCATAAAACTTTCTTCATCTTATATCTTCCTCATAAAAATGATAAAATTTAAATCAAGTATTTAAGTGCCATATATAAAGCCATATTCTGCTTTTTAAGGACAGAATTTTATCTAAAACTCTGTTTCCTGGTTCTTAACTATCCCCCTTTCCCATTTCTCTCTCTCTCACTTTTCTCTCTCTCATGCAGGCATACTTATGAGATATTGTGAGTTCAGCTCCAGACCACTACAATGAAGTGAGTATCTCAATAGAGCAAGTCACACAAACTTCTTTAGCTTCCCAATGCATACAAAAGCTTGTGCTATCCTGTAGTCTACTAAGTGTGCAATAGCATGTGTCTAAAAATAATGTACATACCTTAATTTTAAAATACTTTATGGCTAAAATAAGCTAATGATTATCTGAGCCTTCAGAATGTGATAATCTTTTGGCTGGTAAAGAGTCTTGCTTCATTGTTGATGGCAGCTGACGATCACAGTGGAGATTGCCGAAGTTTGGGATGGCTGTGGCAATTTCTTAAAATAAGACAACAATAAAGTATGCTGCAGCAATTGACTCTTCCTTTCACACACATAAAAAATTTCCCTGTAGCATGTGATGCTGTTTGGTAGCATTTTACCCACAGTAGAACGTCTTTGAAATTGGGGTCAACCTTCTCAAATCCCGTTGCTGCTTTATCAGCTAAGTTTATGCACAATTTAAAATCCTTTGTTGTCATTTCAATGATATTCACAGCATCTGCACCAGGAGTAGACTTCATCTCAAGAAACCACATTCTTTGCTCATCCATAAGAAGCAACCCCTCATCTTTTCAAGGTTTACCATGAGATTGCAGCAATTCAGTCACATCTTCAGGCTCCATTTCTAATTCTAGTTTGCTTTCTATTAATATTTCTACCACATCTGTAGCTACTTCCTCCAGTGACAACATCTCAAACCCCTCAAAGTTATCAATAAGGGTTGGAACTCCTTCCAAACTCCTGTTTATGTAGATCTTTTGACCTTCTACCATGAATCGCAATGTTCTTAATGGCGTCTAGAATGCTGAATCCTCCCCAAAAGGTTTTTAGTTTACTTTGCCCAGATCCATTGGATAAATCACTACCATGGCACATATAATAAGACGAAATGTACTTCTTAAATAGTAAAAGTTGAAAGTCAAATTACTCCTTGATCCATGGGCTGCAGAAGGGACGCTGTGGAAGCAGGCATGAAAACAGCATTCATCTCCTTGTACATCTCCATCAGGACTCTTGGGCAACTAGGTGCATTGTCACCAAGTAGCAATATTTTGAAAGGAATCCTTTGGTCTGAGAACTAGGGCTCAACAGTGGGCTTAAATTATTCAGTAAACTATTCAGTAAACAGATTTGCTGTCATCCACATTTTGTGATTCCATTGATTTAGCACAGGCAGTGCACATTTAGCATAATTCTTAAGGACCCTGGAATTTTCAAAATGGTAAATAAGCATTGGCTTAACTCAAAGTCACCAGTTGGATTAGTCCTTAATGAGAGAGTCAGTCTGTCCTTGGAAGCTTTGAAGAAAGGCATTGAGTTGTCCTCTCTAGCTACAAAAGTCTTAGATATCATCTTCTTCCAATAGAAGGCTGTTTCATCTACATTGAAAATCTGTTGTTTCACTGTAGCCGCCTTTATCAGTTATTTTAACTAGATTTTCTGAATAACGCTGTAGCTTCTACATCAGCACTTGGCTGCTTTACCTTGCCCTTTTATGTTATGGAGATTACTTATTTCCTTAAACCTTATAAACTATCCTCTGCTAGCTTCAACTTTTCTTCTGAAGCTTCCTAACCTCTCTCAGCCTTCACTGAATTGAGGAGAATTATGGCTTGCTCTGGATTAGGCTTTGACTTAAGGAAGACAATGTTGTAACTGGTTTGATTTTCTTTCCAGACCAATAAAATTTTTTCCCTATCAGTAATAAGACTGTTCATTTTCTTATTAGTTGTGTGTTCACTGGAGTAGCACTTTCAATTTTCTTCAAGAATTTTACCTTTGCATTCACAGCTTGACTAAATGTTTGACACAAGAGGCCTAGCTTTTGGCCTATCTCAGCTTTTGACATGCCTTCTTCACTAAGCTTCATCATTTCTAGCTTTTGACTTAAAGTCAGAAACGTGCAACTCTACCTTTCACTTGAACACTTACAGGTCATTGTAGGTTTATTAGTTGGCCTAATTTCAATAATGCTGTTCTCAGGAAATAGGCAGGCTGAAGTAGAGAAGGAAAGTGGAGCAGTCAGACACACATGACATTTATCAAGTAAGTTCATTGTTACAGCACCCCAAAACAATTACAGTGGTAACATCAGAAATCACTGATCACAGATCACCATAGCAGATATAATCATAATGCAAATGTTAGCAATATTGTGAGAATTACCAAAATGTGACACGGAGACACAAAGTGAGCACATGCTGGTGGGAAAATGGTACCAACAGACTTCCTTGATGCAGGTTGCCACAAACCTTCAACTTATATTAAAAAAAAATACACAATATCTGCAAGTTGCTATAAAGCAAAAGGCAATACATTGAATTATATTATTGTATGTGTGTTTATGTGTTTGTATGTATATATGTACATGATATAGTTTGGATGTTTGTCCCTTCCAAATCTCATGTTAAAATCTCCCATCCCAATATTGGAGGTGGGACCCCGTGGAGGTGTTTGGGTCTGTGGGTGGACCCCTCATGAATAGCTTGGTTCCTTCCCCACAGTAATGAGTGAGTTCTGCTCTATTAGTTCACAAGAGAGCTGATTGAAGACCCTGGCATTTCTTCACTTCTTTCTCTTATTCTCTCTCTCATGTGACACACCTGCTCCTCCTTCACATTCCACCATGAGGAAAAGCTTCCCGAGGTCCCAACCTGAAGCAGATGCTGGCACCATGCTTCTTGTACAGTTAGCAGAACTGTGAGCCAAATAAACCTCTTATAAATTACCCAGTTTTAGGTATTCCTTTATAGGAATGCAGAATGGAGTAATACAGTACACGAGTACATATACATACACATGCATACATATATGGCTATATAATATGTAATTGTATTCCTATGAATATATGTATTTCATATATCACTTATGAATTATAATTTATGTAAATTAAGACATAAATTATAATGAATACAAAGAGTGAGAATTGGGATATCTTTGTATGTTGTAATTTTATTTAAGTTTAATATATAATTTTTAAAATATTTGCTTCCATTAACATGTATTTAACTTTTATTGTGATCTTTGGGCTTAATTATTGACAAGGCAAATTTTTTTGTCTTATTAGAGCTTACAATATTGAGATGAAGAGAGACAATTAAAAGTCCAGTATCAGAAGTGGTGATAATTCCTCCAATAAGGGAAGTCAAAGTATATTAGAGAATTACCTAACTTGGGCCCTGGGAGGTTGGAAATGGTGCCAGTAAAGTTTCCAGGGGAAGGGATGGCTCAGTGGAAACCTGAAGGGTGAATGGCAATGAGTGAAGGCAACAGGCCTAGAAACTCACATGCAGAAGTCACAAAAGAAAGATAAAGCAAAGAGCATTCAAGGAACTGAAAGAAGCTAAGTATAAATGTGTTGGAAGATTGAGAGAGCAAAGTAAGTGGGCATGAAAGAGTATAGACAGTTACATCAAATATTAAACAAGCAAACAATAAAGCCATAAGATTCACTCCATAGTGTAAGATTCTTGGTGAATTTTCATGCCTATGCTCTCCAATTTCCCCAAATTCAGCTAACAACATTTTCTGTTTCATTAGCTCCGAGAATGGTGGTACCCTCCACCCAGTTGCCCCTGCTTAATTTCTACACCTCATCAGGTCTGCAAGACCTTCCAATTCTTCCTCCTAAATGTCTCCTGTATCTTCAACTTTCTCATATCTTCATAATTACTACTTAATTTGTTTATCCTTGTTTATTGCAACAGCCAAGAAGCCTTCTTGCTTTTGGTTTATCCTTTCCCTTGCCAATTCATGCCTATGGTACACATCTACTCAACTGGAGGCAGAATGGTGCAGTGTGGAGAGCACTGGGATTCAAGAGGAGAAAATGAGAGATCTCCCACCAAAATTCTGATGTGTGACTAAGAGTCAGACTTCCTAAATGTGGTTGATACACCCAGCCAAATATGGTATGGAAAACATGGAGACAACATCTCTCCAGTGTCTCTTTTTCTACATTCAACACCACTCCCACCACTCCCCCAACCCCACCCCCATCCCACCCCCTCCCCCACCGCACACACATACATATTTTGGTTTCTACGAATAGCTGTTCCTGGGACACAGCCCTGATAAGAAGCCCAAGAATGGTGAGTTTTGGCATTGAGTTTAGCAGCAGGCACACTCTAGATCTTCTCTGTCAGCTTTTTCCTGTGATGTTAACAAACCTTTCTAATGGGTGTAAACACAATTAGGAAACTGTTGGCAGCCTGGGAATTGGCAGCTTTCTATAAGTGAGGCTTTATAAAAATCATGACTTGGTTTACTAAAACCAAGTGATGCCCATTGTCCCTTCTGCATTTTTGCATTCTATGACTTAAGGTACCAAAAAAGGCAACTAGAAACTTAAAGAAGGGAATTGCTGGCCAAAGGATATAAAATTCCAGCTGGATGGGAGGAATAAGTTCAACAGATTTAGCATACATCATTGTAATTATTATCATAATATACTTGAAAATTGCTGAAAGTAGATTTTAAGTGTTCTCCCTACAAAAAAAATAGCACGTGAGGTAATGCATATGTTAAATAGACTGATTTAGCCATTCCACAATGTATGCATATATCAAAACATCACATTGAACACCATAAATACATATGATTTTTATTTGACAAAAACGATACAAAAATGCAAAAGATGATATCAGGAAGGTTATTCGCATTCTGAGTTACTAGGAATGTTACTTAGATACATTTTGAATTTTTCATCTTTAAGACAATTGCAAACCACAACAAAAATCTTTGTGGATAGGCTGATACCACCACTACTGTCAAATGATTGCCTTTTTGGCTCCATTTGTCTCCCAATGTAGACAAAGTTATTTTCTGTGTTCATTTTTTCCCCCTTTAATTCTCAACTGAGCTCTCCTTCTCTGGCTCAGAAGAAGGACAGAAGACTGTGAAATAACACTACGCAACAACTTCTCAGAGAAGCACTTGGTGACCATAAGGCATAGCCAGCAAGTAGGATAGCACATAAAAAGTTGGCCTTTACTTAAAACTGATTTGAAGACGATGTATTTAAAACCACACGGTTCGTTAGCATTTCAGAGGGATAGCTTTTTACTATGACTGAGTCATAAGACTGAGTCTAAGTAGAGCATAGTGTCTCCTGAGCCTTTTAGTGCCTATGCTAAAGTATAAGCCTGGTTTCCATTCTGCATCTCCATGTTTAATGTGATTTTCTGTGATCATACTGGCTGTTCTTTCAGAAACAGTACCAGGAAAAAAAATTAAACTTCCCATGGAAGATAGATTCTGTATATGTAGAAGCATGGTCCAATCCACTTTTTAAATTGCAACATCTGCCCTTTTAACTTGTTCAATTCCATGGGTTTTGTCCAATGTACACAGTGATGTTACCTCTGCTACAATCATGACAGGAAATATTTCCATCATCCCAGAAAGTTCTCACATGCTGCTTTGCAATCAGTTGCTCCCCTTCCACCCATGGAACCCTGGCAACCACTGATTCTTTTTTCCCTTTGCTAGCATTTCATATAAGCAAAATTATAGAATATGTAATTTTTTTTTACTGGCTTATTTTATGATGCTTTATACAATGCTTTTGAGTTTCAATCATGATGTGAATATAAAGAGTTTGTTCCTTTTTATTGCTGAATTGCATTCTGTAGTATATGAAATCCAAAATTTGTCTCTTCTGAAGTTGGTCAACAGGTGGATTGTTTCTAGCTTTTTATTATTATGGATAAAACTGCTATCTGTGAAAATTCCTTCACAAATCTTTGTGTGCCCGTATCCTCTTATTTGCCTTGTGTAATGCATAGATGTGAAATTTCTAGGTAGTTTGGTAAGTGTGTTTAATTTTGTATTCACACTAGCAGTTCTGCATAGTTGCCAACACTTAGAATTGTCAATCTCTTTTATTTTAGCTATTGTAATGAATATATAGTGACATTTTATTGTGGTTTGAACTTTTGTTTTTCTAATGGCAAATGATGCTAAGCATCTTTTCATATGCTTGTTTTCCATCTGTGTCTTTTAGTAAAACGTCTATTTAAATTTCTTTTTTTCTTTTTTTTATACTTTAAGTTCTAGGGTACATGTGTACAAAATGCAGGTTTATTACATATGTATACATGTGCTATGTTGGTGTGCTGCACCCATTAACTCGTCATTTACATTAGGTATATCTCCTAATGCTATCCCTCCCCGCTCCCCCAACCCCACAACAGGCCCTGGTGTGTGATGTTCCCCATCCTGTGTCCAAGTGTTCTCATTTTTCAATTCCCACCTACGAGTGAGAACATGCGGTGTTTGGTTTTCTGTCCTTGCGATAGTTTGCTCAGAATGATGGTTTCCAGCTTCATCCTTGTCCCTACAAAGGACATGAACTCATCCTTTTTTGTGGCTGCAGAGTATTCTATGGTGTATATGTGCCATATTTTCTTAATCCAGTCTATCATTGATGGATATTTGGGTTGGTTCCAAGTCTTTGCTATTGTGAATAGTGCCGCAATAAACATACGTGTGCATGTGTCTTTATAGCAGCATGATTTATAATCCTTTGGGTATATACCCAGTAATGGGATGGCTGGGTCAAATGGTATTTCTAGTTCTAGATCCTTTAGGAATCACTGCACTGTCTTCCGCAGTAGTTGAACCAGTTTACAGTCCCACCAACAGTGTAAAAGTGTTCCTATTTCTCCACATCCTCTCCAGCACCTGTTGTTTCCTGACTTTTTAATGATTGCCATTCTAACTGGTGTGAGATGGTATCTCATTGTGGTTTTGATTTGCATTTCTCTGATGGCCAGTGATGATGAGCATTTTTTCATGTGTCTTTTGGCTGCATAAATGTCCTCTTTTCAGAAGTGTCTGTTCATGTCCTTCGCCCACTTTTTGATGGGGTTGTTTGTTTTTTTCTTGTAAATTTGTTTGAGTTCATTGTAGATTCTGGATATTAGCCCTTTGTCAGATGGGTAGGTTGCAAAAATGTTCTCCCATTTTGTAGGTTGCCTGTTCACTCTGATGGTAGTTTCTTTTGCTGTGCAGAAGCTCTTTAGTTTAATGAGATCCCATTTGTCAATTTTGGCTTTTGTGGCCATTGCTTCTGGTGTTTTAGACATGAAGTCCTCACCCAAGCCTATGTCCCGATTGGTATTGTCGAGGTTTTCTTCTAGAGTTTTTATGGTTTTAGGTCTAACATTTAAGTCATTAATCCATCTTGAATTAATTTTTGTATAAGGTGTAAGGAAGGGATCCAGTTGCAGCTTTCTGCATATGGCTAGGCAGTTTTCCCAGCATCATTTATTAAACAGGGAATCCTTTTCCCATTGCTTGTTTTTGTCAGGTTTGTCAAAGATCAGATGGTTGTAGATGTGTGGTATTATTTCTGAGGGCTCTGTTCTGTTCCGTTGGTCTATATCTCTGTTTTGGTACCAGTACCATGCTGTTTTGGTTACTGTAGCCTTGTAGTATAGTTTGAAGTCAGGTAGCGTGATACCTCCAGCTTTGTTCTTTTGGCTTAGGATTGACTTGGCGATGCGGGCTCTTGTTTGGTTCCATATGAACTTTAAAGTAGTTTTTTTCCAATTCTGTGAAGAAAGTCATTGGTAGATTGATGGGGATGGCATTGAATCTATAAATTACCTTAGGCAGTATGGCCATTTTCACAATACTGATTCTTCCTATCCATGAGCATGGAATGTTCTTCCATTTGTTTGTGTCCTCTTTTATTTTGTTGAGCAGTGGTTTGTAGTTCTCCTTGAAGAGGTCCTTCACATCCCTTGTAAGTTAGATTCCTAGGTACTTTATTCTCTTTGAAGCAATTGTGAATGGGAGTTCACTCATGATTTGGCTCTCTGTTTGTCTGTTATGGGTGTATAGGAACGCTTGTGATTTTTGTACATTGATTTTGTATCCTGAGACTTTGCTGAAGTTGCTTATCAGCTTAAGGAGATTTTGGGCTGAGACAGTGGGGTTTTCTAAATATACAGTCATGCCATCTGCAAACAGGGACAATTTGACTTTCTTTTTTCCTAATTGAATACCCTTTATTTCTTTCTCCTGCCTGATTGCCCTGGCCAGAACTTCCAACACTATGTTGAATAGGAGTGGTGAGAGAGGGCATCCCTGTCTTGTGCCAGTATTCAAAGGGAATGCTTCCAGTTTTTGTCCATTCAGTATGATATTGGCTGTGTGTTTGTCATAAATAGCTCTCATTATTTTGAGATACGTCCCATCAATACCTAATCTATTGAGAGTTTTTAGCATGAAGTGCTGTTGAATTTTGTCAAAGGCCTTTTCTGCATCTATTGAGATAATCATGTAGTTTTTGTCTTTGGTTCTGTTTATATGATGGATTACATTTATTGACTAGTATATGTTGAACCAGCCTTGCTTCCTAGGGATGAACCCACTTGATCGTGGTGGATAAGCTTTTTGATGTGCTGCTGGATTCGGTTTGCCAGTGTTTTATTGAGGATTTTTGCATCGATGTTCATCAGGGATATTGGTCTGAAATTCTCTTTTTTTGTTGTGTCTCTTCCAGCGTTTGGTATCACGATGATGCTGGCCTCATAAAATGAGTTAGGGAGGATTCCCTCTTTTTCTATTGATTGGAATAGCTTTAGAAGGAATGGTACCAGCTCCTCCTTGTACCTCTGGTAGTATTCAGCTGTGAATCCGTCTGGTCCTGGACTTTTTTTGGTTGGTAAGCTATTAATTATTGCCTCAATTTCAGAACCTGTTATTGGTCTATTCAGAGATTCAACTTCTTCCTGGTTTAGTCTTGGGAGCATGTAGGTGTCGATGAATTTATCCATTTCTTCCAGATTTTCTAGTTTATTTGTGTAGAGGTGTTTATAGTATTCTCTGATGGTAGTTTGTATTTCTGTGGGATCGGTGGTGATATCCCCCCTATCATTTTTTATTGCGTCTGTTTGATTTTTCTCTCTTTTCTTCTTTATTAGTCTTGCTAGTGTTTTATCCATTTTGTTGATCTTTTCAAAAACCAGCTCCTGGATTCATTAATTTTTTGAAGGGTTTTTTGTGTCTCTATTTCCTTCAGTTCTGCTCTGATCTTAGTTATTTCTTGCCTTCTGCTAGCTTTTGAATGTGTTTGCTCTTGCTTCTCTAGTTCCTTTAATTGTGATGTTAGGGTGTCAATTTTAGATCTTTCCTGCTTTCTCTTTTGGGCATTTAGTACTATAAATTTTCCTCTACAAACGGCTTTAAATGTGTCCCAGAGATTCTGGTATGTCGTGTCTTTGTTCTCATTGGTTTCAAAGAACATCTTTATTTCTGGCTTCATTTCGTTATTTACACAGTAGTCATTCAGGAGCAGGTTGTTCAGTTTCCATGTAGTTGAGCATTTTTGAGTGAGTTTCTTAATCCCGAGTTCTAGTTTAATTGCACTGTGGTCTGAGAAACAGTTTGTTATAATTTCTGTTCTTTTACATTTGCTGAGGAGAGCTTTACTTCCAACTATGTGGTCTTTTGGAATAAGAGCAAAGTGATGCTGAGAAGAATGTATAATCTGATGATTTGGGGTGGAGAGTTCTATAGATATCTATTAGGTCCGCTTGGTGCAGAGCCGAGTTCAGTTCCATGGATATCCTTGTTAACCTTCTGTCTCATTGATCTGTCTAATGTTGACAGTGGGGTGTTAAAGTCTCCCATTATTATTGTGTGGAAGTCTAAGTCTCCTTGTAGGTCTCTAAGGACTTGCTTTATGAATCTGGGTGCTGCTGTATTGGGTGCATATATATTTAAGATAGTTAGCTCTTCTTGTTGAATTGATCCCTTTACCATTATGTAATGACCTTCTTTGTCTCTTCTGATCATTGTTGGTTTAAAGTCTGTTTTATCAGAGACTAGGATTGCAACCCCTGCTTTTTTTTTGTTTTCCATTTGCTTGGTAGATCTTCCTCCATCCCTTTATTTTGAGCCTATGTGTGTCTCTTTACGTGAGATGGGTCTCCCAAATACAGCACACCGATGGGTCTTGACTCTTTATCCAATTTGCCAGTCTGTGTCTTTTAATTGGAGTATTTAGCCCATTTACATTTAAGGTTAATATTGTTATGTGTGAATTTGATCCTGTCATTATGATGTTAGCTGGTTATTTTGCTCGTTAGTTGATGCAGTTTCTTCCTAGCATCAATGGTATTTACAGTTTGGCCTGTTTTTGCAGATTTGCTCTGATTTTTAGAATTTTCAGCTTTTCTGCTCTATTTTCCCCACCTTTGTGCTTTTATCTACCTTTGATCATTGATAATGGTGACATACAGATGGGGTTTTGGTGTGGATGTCCTTTCTGTTTCTTAGTTTTCCTTCTAACAGTCAGGACCCTCAGCCTCAGGCCTGTTGGAGTTTGCTGGAGGTCCCTTCCAGACCCTGTTTGCCTGGGTATTACCAGGGGAGGCTGCAGAACAGCAAATATTGCAGAATGGCAAATGTTGCTGTCTGATTGTTCCTCTGGAAGCTTTGTCTCAGAGGGGCATCCAGCTATATGAGGTGTCAGTCGGCCTGTACTGGGAGGTGCCTCCCAGTTAGGCTACTCAGGGATCAGGGACCCAATTGAGGAGGCAGTCTGTCCATTCTCAGAATTCAAGCTCCATGCTGGGAGAACCACTACTCTCTTCAAAGCTGTCAGTCAGGGACGTTTAAGTCTGCAGAAGTTTTGCTGCCTTTTGTTCAGCTATGCCCTGCCCCCAGAGGTGGAGTCTACAGAGGCAGGCAGGCCTCCTTGAGCTGCGGTGATCTCCACCCAGTTCGAGCTTCCTGACTGCTTTGTTTACCTACTCAAGCCTCAGCAATGGTGGGCGCCCCACCGCCAGCCTCGCTGCTGCCTTGCAGTTCGATCTCAGACTGCTGTGCCAGCAGTGAGTGAGGCTCCATGGGCATGGGACCCTCCAAGCTAGGCACAGGATATAATCTCCTGATGTGCCATTTGCTAAGACTGTTGGAAAAGCACAGTGTTAGGGTGAGAGTGACCCCATTTTCCAGGTGCCATCTGTCAGGGCTTCCCTTGGCTAGGAAAGGGAATTCCCTGACCCCTTGTGCTTCCCAGGTGAGGCAATGCCTTGCCCTGCTTTGGTTCATGCTCCGTGGGCTGCACCCACTGTCCTGTACCCACTGTCCAACAAGCCCCAGTGAGATGAATCCAGTACCTCGGTTGGAAATGCACAAATCACCTGTCTTCTGCATCACTCACGCTGGGAACTATAGACTGGAGCTATTCCTATTCGGCCATCTTGGAACCTCTTCTTAAATTTCTTATAAATATTTAATTGGGTTGTTTGTTCCATTTGATTTTTAAGTTACAAAAGTTATTTATGTGTGTGAGCAATTAGATGTAATTGTTTTCGATAAAATCTAATACAAATTTGAGTTTTAAATACTGAATAATGCCATTTTCCAATAATTGTCATGTTACTATTTGTATTGCATATCAAATTATTATTATTATTTTATTTTGTTTTTTGAGAGGAAGTTTTGCTCTTGTTGCCCAGGCTGGAGTGCAGTGGCGTGATCTTGGCTCACTGCAACCTCTGCCTTCCAATTTCAAGCGATTCTCCTGCCTCAGCCTCCTGAGTAGCTGGGATTACAGGTGCCCGCCACCACACCTGGCTAATTTTTGTATTTTTAGCAGAGACAGGTTTCACCACGTTGGTCAGGCTGGTCTCAAACTGGATCCACCCACCTCAGCCTCCCAAAGTGCTGGGATTACAGGTGTGAGCCACCGTGCCCAGCCAGCATTCCAAATTATTTTTAACTTTTTGTTACAAATTTTCTAAAATAAAAGCATGAAAAGTAAGTAAAATAGTACATGGAAACCCCATGGACCTATCATTCAGATTTTACAAATGTCAACATTCTGCCATTTGTGTTTTTTCTATGCTTTCAACCATTTTGTATCTACAGTTTGAATATCATTAGTAGTATTAGTGGTATTATTTCAATTTTTTTATTAAGGTAAAATTCACCTATAATAAAATACACAAATATGAAATGTACACTTCAAAAAACTGAATAGAACTGGGTAACCCACAGTCCACACCTCATCATAACATAGGGCCTTCTTGCCTCTCCTGAAAGCTTTGTTGTATTCCATTCCACTCGTACCCCATTATCCCAAACCAGATAAACAGTATTCTGATTTCCTTTTTGCCTTGGATAAGCTTTTCTTGTTCTAAAACTTTACAAAAATGAAACCATTCAGCATGTACTCTTCTTGTCTTTCTTTCACTCTACACATTATTTGTGAGAGTAATCCATGTTGTTGAGTGATTCAATAGGTCAGTCATTGTTGGGTAGTATTCTGTTTTATGATTATACAATAGCTTGTTTAACCATTTTTCTGTAGATGTGCATTTGAATTGTTTCCAGTTTTGGGCTGTAATTGTTAAAGCTGCTGTGAATATTCTGCTCTAAGTCTTTGTGTAGACATATCTTTTCATTTTTCTTGTATATATATACCTAGGAAAATAAAACTGGGTCAAAGGGTAGGCAATTTAACAGAAATTGTCAAACTGTTTTGTGAACATGGTTACCTGCAATCCTACATTCTTACCAGTGTCACTGTTGCAGTTGTTCACATCTTTGCAATATCACTGTTGTTAGTCCTTTACATTCTAGCCATTTTATAGGAATTCAGTGGCAAATCATTTTAATTTGCTGAGTAATTTTTCATGTATTTATTGGCCATGTATATAACTTAATTTGTGACTTGTCTGTTCATGTCTTCTGCCCATATTTTGAACTGTGGGAATTATGAATCTATTCTGGATACAAGTCCTTTGTCAAATATATGTTTTGTAAATACATATTTTTGAATATTTTTTACACTCTGGCTTGCCTGTTTATTTCTTTAATGTTTGTAATATTAATAAAAATATTCTTGTATGCTGTTGTCTAAAGGCATTATAGATTTGGATTTTATGTTTAGGCCTCTGAGCTATCGCAAATTAATTTTTGTGCACGATGTGACTAGGAGCGGAACATTTTTGTTTTCATATGGATATTCATTGATTCAGCACCATTTATTGACAAGACTGTCATTTTCTTATTGAACTAAATTGACATCTTTATTGAGACTGAATTTGCCATATAAACATGGGTTCATTTGGACACTCCATTCTATTTTGTTGATTTATTTGTTTATCTTTGTGATGGTGCTATGTTGTCTTGATTAAATTACCCTAGAGTAATTCTTAGAGTCAAATAGTGCAAGCCTTGCAGGTTTTTTCTGTTTTGTTTTCGCTAAGATTGTTTTGCAAATACTAGGTTCTTTGCATATTCGTGAACATTTTAATACAAGCTTATCAATTTCTATAAAAATGGCTGTTGGAATATGATTGAGATTAAAATTTAATGTTAATTTGGGGAAAATGAATATTTTAAAAAGATTGTATCTTCCAAACTATAATTGATGTTTTTCAGCACCTTTGAGAAGTTTCCAGCCATCATTTCCTCAAGCTGTTGTTGTTCTGCTCCATTCTCTCTTGCTTTGACTTCTGGAACTCAAATTACACGTACATTAAACTACTTGTTATTGTCTCGCAGATCTCTGAAGCTCTGTTCAAGTTTCTTCCATTTTTCACGTCTTTGTTCTTTTGATTAGATAATTTCTACTGATATATCTTCAAGTTTACCAATTCCTTCTTTTGCTTTCTGAAATTTGTTTTAAGCCCCTCCAGTGAATTTTTCATTTCAATTACTGTATTTTGGGGGTCTATAATTCCCACTTTGCTCTTTTTTTACAGTTTTTATTTCTGTGCTGAGATTCCCCATCTGTTCATCTATTATACACATATTTCCCTTTAAGAACTTAAACATATTTGTAAGAGCTATTTGAAATATTTGTCTGCTCATTGCAACACCTGGTTTACCTGGAGGTTTGTTTCTATTAATTGTTTCATGAGTGAGGGTCACATTTTCCTTTATTTTTACATATCTAATGATTTTTATTTGGATCTAGGAAGTTACGAATGATGCATTGTAAAGATTCTGGATTCTGTTATGTTTATCTGGGGGAATTATTTAAAAAAAATATTCTAGTGTGCAGTTAATTTGATAGTCAAACTCCGTCTCTTACATTGGTATTAGCTGACTCTCGACGCAGTAATTTTAGCCTCCACCTGCTGCTTTTATTCTGGCCTCCAAGGATCTTCCCTGTAAATATATAGTTTACTGGTTAGCCAAGAGTCTGGGTAAATTTTGGACACTTGTTTTAGGGATCATCTCCTTAGTCCCTTCACTTTCCAGATTTCCTTCCCAAGCATTCTGACCTCTCTGACAACCCAAAACTGTATTCTCTGAGACCTCAAGCATGTAGAGTTTTCTGTCTTTCTGCTGTATTTTGTACTTTTTAGGCAAATAGCCACAAAATGGTACGTTTCACCTATTGCAGCTTATCTTTCAAAAGCAGTCTTCTCTAGTTTCTGCTTGTTTTTGGTCCCTGCAATGCCTTCAAATAGTTGTTTACTTGCTACTTTTTAATTTTGTTTAGGTTTAATTATTGTTACTTATGGGAGGGTTGACGTGACCAAGCTAATCCATAGAGGCCAAAACCCTAAAACCTTTATTTTTTTATCTAAAGGCTAGCAATTCAGAATCATAAGGGTCACAGTATTTAACGAAATGTGTAACAAGTATTTAACACATTTTACAAAACACGAATAACACAGGAAGAGTCAGGGGGACTTGTTTGCCTTTTTTTGTGTGTGAGTTTTCTTCAACCATGCACAGAAGAAATTTTCTTGGTTATCCTGTGTACTTTTCCTGAGGCATTTTGCTAAAGAATTAGGACAAATCTGATGAGGACACACTTCGTTTGGAAATAAGATTATGGCAACGTATGAAACCCTGCCAAACACCAGTTATTCGCCACCCTTCGTTTCTCAGGCATAGGGAGCTAAAAGAAACAAGGTTATATGAATTCAGGTCTGCTATTGTAATTGACAGGCATGACCTAGCTCACCATTTTAAGTCCCCCCGCATGTGAAAACTGACATAGAAAAGATTGAGACCAGCTGTTCTTTTTACTGAAGACCTAAAAGGAAGAAATAGACAAACTGCTACATTAGAGATTAACATCATCTATATAAGAAAATACTTATCAATGTTGGAAATTATTACATTCCTCAGTGGAAAACCAAAGGCACTGTCTGAAAGAAAAAGAAAGAGAGAGAGAGAGAATGTGATTTCTCTGAAGGGAGACATCTGTGCTTTAAAATGATGGCATATGCTTTTATCTTTTTTGAGTTTTTAATCAACACTGTCATAAAAACTTGTGCCAAAATTTTTTAAGATATTATTTTCAAATGGGCCTTATTTTCCAAGATGCATAAGGAGCACTCAGCATAATAATGTGACTAGATAGCACATCTCAGTTATTTGGAATTTTGGACCTCCAGATTTCCTCAAGAAAAAGGATAAGTACCAAAACTCCCTCAGATCACCCCGTCTCTACTAAAAATACAAAAAATTAGCCGGGCGTGGTGGCGGGCGCCTGTAGTCCCAGCTACTCGGAGAGGCTGAGGCAGGAGAATGGCGTGAACCCGGGAGGCGGAGCTTGCAGTGAGCCGAGATTGCGCCACTGCACTCTAGCCTGGGCGACAAAGCGAGACTCCGTCTCAAAAAAAAAAAACAAACAAACAAACAAACAAACAAAAACTCCCTCAGATCTACTTCTACTACCCAAAGCACAGTATAAATATATAACATATAATTAGAATTTAATAAATACTTGAATGCCAGTATGTTCTAAACATTTTTAAGCCTATATACTGGAAAAGTAAAGACTTGGCATCAAGATAACTAATTTCAAGACCCAACTATGCCATGGGAAGGCAGGGCAATTAAAAGATATTTCTCTGTGCTGTTACTGCTCTGTGCTGCACTGTGGATGGACCTACAGATGCCCATGGTCATGGGATGCTACAATTTCCAGTAGCTGCTAGGATTGAGAAACACCAAATGCTGCTTAGTCAGATCTGTAAATATCACCATTCCTCTGCTGGACACTTCCCATAGGCTCTCGGTAGTATTACTAAATCACCAGGGTTAAATTACTTATGTCCATGTGGTCTGAGTCTGACTGGCCATTTTCAACATGTGTTCTTAAAGGCTTATCAAGACTTGCTTTTTCCTTAATACAAGTTTATTTTAGCTAATTAAAGGGGAAATGGTTAAATGAAAAACAGCTAAAGCCTGCATTTTGCTCTATACTGTATTAGTTTGCTAGGGCTGCCATAACAAAATACCACAGATTGGGTAGCTTTCATGACAAAAATTTATTTCTTCTTAAGTCTGGAGGCTGGAAGTCCAAGGTGAAGGTGCTGGCAGGGTATGATTACCTCTGAGGCCTTTAGCTTGCAGATAGCCTCATTCTTGCTGCCCCTTCACATAGTCGTCCCTCTGTGCGTGCCCCCAGTGTCTCCCTCAGAACCGAATTTCTTCTTACAAGCACACCAGTCAGATTGGCTTAGGGGCCTGCCCTAATGGCTTTGTTTAAATTTAATCACCTCTTTGAGAGCCCTATCTCTAAATACAGTCTCATGGGTTAGGGCTCACCAATATGACCTCCTTTAACTTTAATCTGGAAAGGCCCTATCTCTAAATATAGTCATATTCTGGGGTACTGAAGATTAGGACTTGAACATATACATCTGGGGGGGGAGGGGGACACAGTTCAGTCTGTACTAGGCACCAAATCTATCATTAGCCATTTTGGCACAGTCGAAAACATAACTACTGCTCTATCAAAGAAAAGGCACACAACTCAATTGACACCATTGAGAAAGAACAATAAAATCTATGCTCATCCTTTACTCATTCCCTGTTATATCTTCTGAATCTTCTCTGCCCTTTCTTGGCAAAGAGGAAACTTCCAAGCCAAGTTTATGATGAGTGAATGAAGTCATAGATCAAGTAAATGATGAAAGCCAACAGCTTTTACATATCAAATGGAAAGAAATGATACAGGAAAATTCAAACAAAACAACACTAAGTATAATAGTAGTAGCGAAAACTATTTACATATTGTAGTCCTATACATTACCTTATAGGGTTGAGGTGAGGATTAAATGAGTTAATACATGTAGAACACTTAGAAAATTAGCTGGCAGAAAGTAAGTGTTCCATATACAATAGCTTATTATTCCTGGTATCATCATATAAAAATAATTTAAGATTTTTACCATTTACCTGACTGTCTTTTCTCTGTAACACAGTACCTGGTCTTTCTCTGTCATTCATCCTCCAGATTTCCTTGTACAGCCTCCTCTTTGGAATTCAACATCTTTTGGAATTCAACATCTCTATTGAGGCAGGGGTGTCACAGGTGAGCCTGATGTTCTAAGTCCAGCCTACTTATGAGACTTGAGAATTTCCTTAGAGGTTGCTTTGTGATTGAAATTGAGAGGAATACTTTTCTTCAGCGGAAGCTATTGACCAGTCTGTCAGATACACACCAGATACAAAGGACTTGAATTACACAATTGTTTGGGGAATGCTGCTGCAGCCTGTAGTATCATTAGTTAGGAGGAAGAAGTTCTTATATTAATCAAGTCCCCTAAGGATGTTGACAAGGATAATAATTCTTTCCCAATGTGCTGTTATAACTCTCAATTGTTTCATATTAAAACAAGAGCGCAAAAAGGCTTTGGGAAAGGATACACATTTTTAATAGAAGCTATAATTCTGTGTGAAGGGTTATCTGAATAGTTTGCCCAAGAAATGAAATTATAGCACTTCTTCTATTGATACAGCAATTGAGAGAACAAAGCCAAAGTCCTATCATCCCTTTCCATAGAGGTTTGTAAGGATACAGTTAACCCTGTGTAATTTCTGTCCATAAGTCCAAAGGCTTTTGCTTTTCTCTGAAAAGAATAAACGGGTGCTATTAACCTTTGCTTAATCTGACTACACAGCCTTATGCAAAATAAAAGGCATAGTAGCCAGTGAATCCTTGCAGATATTAATATTTTTAAATAAATGACAAGTTATAAACCTAAAGAGTATATAGCCTCATGAGTAAACTTACCTGGGTTGGATAGTACAGTTAATGCAGTTTACCTGGCATCATCCTAACTCTATGAGATATATAAAATGGTGCTTCAGTTTAGTTAAACATATCAGAAATGTCTAATTGCCTGGGTAATTTTTGGTCTCTTCATCCTCTAGAAAATTACCAGAGGCTTAAGTAGGAATGAAGTTGGTTTTAGTTTGATCCCTCCAGAGAGCAGGACTATGCTTCCTTGTTTAACAATAACTTCTTTCGAGTACCTAGCCACTGCTGAATCTCACAGAGAAAATACAAAATCCCTAATCAATTGTGAAGTAGACTTAGACCCAGAAGATAGCCAATTAATGCATTTCAACTTTCCAAAAAGCCTGAGTACAAGCAAGTAGCCCCCAAGGCCCCAAATAATGATTGTTATTGCCATATTCATGCAGGAGAGAAAAAGCCAGAAACAGCCTTCATTTCAATAGTGTGTTGGGCCACTGGTTTTTATCACCTACGTAAGAGTCACTTGCAATTCACGTACAGGATCATAACCTCTTACAGCTATAAGGATCCATAGAGAAAAATCTAATCCAGTCCTCTCATTTTACAGATGAGCAGACTGAGGCCTATAGAGGTTTAGAGACTCGTTCAAGGTCACATGCTTATTAATGGCTCAGGAGGGATATTGATCAAATGTACTATTGCTAAAAGATGTGGAAAACAGCTGATTCTGCTTAGGAGCTGTATTAGTTTGTTCTTATACTGCTATAAATATACTGCCAGAGACTGAGTAACGTATAAAGAAAAGAGGTTTAATTGACCCATGGTTGGTTCTACATGGCTGGGGAGGCCTCAGGAAACTTACAATCATGGCGGAACAGGAAGGGGAAGCAAGGCACATCTTCCCATGGCAGCAGGAGAGAGACAGAGCAAGGAAGCTGCCACTTATAAGACCGCCAGATCACCTGGGGTCAGGAGTTCGAGACCAGCCTGGCCAACATGGTGAAACCCTGTCTCTACTAAAAATACAAAAATTAGCCAGGCGTGGTGGTGGGCGCCTGTAACCCCAGCTACTCAGGAGGCTGAGGTGGGAGAATCGCTTGAACTCGGGAGGCAGAGGTTGCAGTGAGCCGAGATCGTGCTACTGCACTCCAGCCTGGGTGACGAGAGAAACTCTGTCTCAAAAACAAACAAACAAACAAACAAACAAAAAAAAGCACCACCAGGTCTCGTGAGAACTCAAACTCACTATCATAAGAACAGCGTGGGGGAACCACCCCATGATTCCATCGCCTCCCCCCAGGTCCCTCCCTCAACACATGGGGATTACAGTTTGAGATGAGAATTAGGTGGGGACATAGAGCCAAACCATATCAGCAGCATAAATATTTCCTCTTCAATGTTACTTACACCGTTGTTTGTAGAAAGTATAAAATTGTATTTTAGCCCAGCTCCCACCAGAAATGAACTAAAAATTAAAATTAAAACCCACAGATGTTTGTTTAGAATTTGATGCTGTTTTAAGCAAAACAGTATTTAAAATGACTCTGCTAATAAGTGTGTCATGCTTTCTTCTATGAGCAGGAAGAGTGGGAGTGGGGAGAAAAATGCTTGCCAAGTTCATGGAGAAAAGAGATTGCTGGGCCTGGTGTGTTTTTCCCTCCAAGGCAGAGACAGCCACTTTCTCATTTTGAAGAGGATTAGTGTTTCCTGGCTTTCTAGACTTAAGGCTGCATTTTCCCTACTCTCTGGCTACAGTAGATTTGGGACACTGGCTGGTGTCCAGAATTCCAGTCCCTCCTTGTTTGTATCCCTGTTTAGGTTGGAGAATAGGAAGGATGCAGCAAGACAGAGGGAAACGTTGACTTGACTGTCACAGCTAAATAAATAACTATCATATCTGCAGTGATTGCAGTGAAATACTCAGGCAAAATTAAAAAGATGTACATATATATTTATATTGTAAAAAACCAGCATCTCGCACACAGAGCAGCATTACAAATTAATTGAGCCAGTTTGTTTTTTGGTATCATGTTAGTAATGAGGATAGCAGGATATTCTACAGATTTAGAAGATGTTGATGAAGTGGATACCTTGTAGAAAAGCAACGTGCTGCAGAGTAATAGAGTCTTGGCTTCTCTGTTCCTTCCTTAATTAAATTAGAAATTTCATTTAAGAAGAAAGAGAATCTCAGTCTCATGTTTGGTCTCAAGTAAGCATGGAGGTTGGGATGGTAGGTGAGATTTCACCTTCATTGTTGCCATGTCCACTGCCCCTGTGCATATGCTGCCATTGATCAGCTGGAGGAAATCTTCCCTGTGGGCAGAGGTCAGCAGTTGGCAGAGCATGGGTCAGTGTGGAAAAAGCAGGACATTATTGCAGTTGCTCCATTGCATTACTTTTTCAACTGTAAATGAGGCTCCTCATTAATGAATCATGCACACAGATTGCCAGGGTCTCAGCATTAATTGGCACTAATGGAAACATCTTACGGTTGAAGGAAGAAGCTGTGGGAGCCATTTTCAGTCTGATTTGATTTGCAAGAAAACTCAGGCAATTTACATTTTCCATGAAATTTTAGGGCAGGCTTATACACCACATTTTCACTCCAGACCCCAAATACGTTGCTGAATATCTGCAGAAAAGTCTACCAAATTATTCACGAGAAAGAAGGATTACCAACAAGTGCTTCAACGAGATTTGCCTTCCTCTGCCAGGCAGGGCACCTACAGAGAGTGTTTGAATCTCCTTTTGACGGTACTATGCATGCTAAGGCCTAATGCAGTGTATATAATTTGTTTTATTCATTTGAGATCATTCAGCAGGGATTCAGTGCAAGTTAGCCTGAAGGACGTTTTATCCAATAAATTTCATTTAAAAATGTGTTCTCCCATGATAATGTACTGTTATTCCAACAAAATAGGTGATGCAAAAGTCTAATCTGAGCTGTCTTGGAATGTTTTGCCCCTTAAGAGGAACTAATATGGAACATCTCTTTTTTAACCCCAGAGTCTCTTGTAATTGGTTTTGTGATATATGTTCAGCATTGGAGAATGAATGCTAATAGTGTTGGTATATTTCAGACCTTTTCAGATCATAGAACAAATGAGTGAATCCCACTTTTCAGAATGACCTAAGCCAATACCCTAGAGTGGATTAGCAATAGGCATGCCTGCCTCCAGGTGGATGCATCTATCCAAGGCACCCTGCTTGCAGCTCCCACTTGCTCCTTCAGTTGGGTACCCTTGTGCAGTATACAATCTGGATAAGATACATAATAGCCTTAGAATCATCCTCGTGAACACTAACACCTCTCTAATCCAACACCAAGTCTGTGGGAGGAATCTGGAAGCAAGATAATCTTATAAAGAAAAATGTAGGGCTCAGAGAAAAAAGATATGGAGCAAGCCTATGAGAGGCAGACACAATGATGATATGATTTTCAGTAGAGGAGAATGTGACAGAAAGCTTGAGATTCATGTCAGTACTACAGTTGATCTACTGTTAGAAGTAAATATTTTCTTTAGGATCACATAATTTCTTGCTGGAAAAGAACTTAGGCATCATTATATAATCCTACCCGATCATTTTACAGGTGAGAAGTCATGTGTATAGCTCAGTGCTACATAGCTAGCTAATGATGGAGCCTGTGCTAGAATCCAGCTCTTAGGACAAGAGGTGTAATTTACATTCTATCCTGCCAAGCTAAATGCCACAAGCACAAACCCACCTCTCAGCTTCAAGAAGTGCCTTTAAGTCTGACATTCTGCTAATAGGTGACTAAATCCATGCTTACCCTATCTTTAACCTTCCCAACTGTTAACTGAAAATTAATAGTTTCAATTCTTCTTCTTTCTCTGTCTTTATGTTTGCAAAATAAATAATAATCTTTTAATATAGCCTTTCAAGGATAGTTGAGATTCACTGATGACAATGGATATGGCATTCGCCATCAAGTATGAAGTTGTGTTAACTGACCTCTCAGTTTCCTAACATCTCAAGATCTAGTTTTACTAGCATGGCAACCTCTTTCTCATTTGCTTATTTAGTTACCCTTCCCTTTTATACTCTTAGGTCTTTCTTGAGGGGCAGTACCAAGACCTATCTGATATAGTACAAAAGCAAGGTTAAAGATGTCTTCAGCCCACCAGCCTGCACCCACATTGCCCTCCCCTCTACCATATACATCACATGTACACACACACAGATACATATTTGTGATTACTTATAATGTTGTGTTGATATTTTGGACGTCACAGTACATCGTTGTTCGTCCACTCTAGCTCCTTAAATTAAGTCTGGTAGGCCCAATTAGAATTTGATGCTGTTTAAATAAAGCTGAGCCTAAAATAACTCTACTGATGGGGGTCTTATGCTTATCTCTGGGAGCATCTTCTACACTTGACTGAAGCAGTGATGAAATTCGGAGCAATTGTCAGACCCACAGTCACCAGGAAATGCCAAACCAGTTACTGTATCTAAGAGGTGTATAAAAGATGGCTGCTGTGTCTCTGCATGCTGAAAAGAGAGGAACTGTGTCTGGTTAGCAAAATTCAAAGAAGATGCCTATCATCAAGAAAACAAAAGCTTTCCTCCAACACCATCTGGCATAAGAAAAGTCTGAGTTAATAGTAAAATAGCATCTTGTGCATTTTAGCTTTCTTTCTAATGTTTCCCCGCTTTTAGATGAGACCAAAATGATAATATTAGCTGCATTCATCTATCCATTCATCCAAATCCTCATTCTCTGTAAAGTATGCCATATGTGAAAGAAAAGTTTAAAAATACATAAGGCTTCTGTTTTCATCTACTTCCATAAATAAGCACTATAAATTATGGCTAACCACCAAGTAATATTATTGAGCATCTGCTCATGGCATTTAAATGTCTAAAGGGGCTAAGGTTGTTTAGCCAAGAAAGGAGGAAACCAGAAGTAGCATTTGTGACAGTCCATTATTCAAAAGGCAGTAAACAACTGTTTATCATGTCCTCTTAGAAAGAAATAAAAGAAGCTTGCAAGCATAAGAACTTCTTGAATATGAAGTGTCCAATAAAACAATGAAAGGACTCTTTCTACTTCTCTATATTTACATCTATAACTACAACCATTTCTATGATTACATACATATATCCATATAAAATCATAAAGTCAGGGTGCTCCAAAAGCAAAATTTGGGTAGGATAATCAGATAGCTGTCTGAGGATGATGTTACATATATATAAGTTATCTAGTAACCCAATTTCTCAATCAATTATTCATGGGGTAACTAGCATGTTATAAGGCCAAGTGCTTTAAAGGATTATAAAAAGTCTAAAGTGTAATACCTGAACTGAAAGAGTTTATAGTCTGGTTGGGAGACAAATTGAGCAGATAAAGCAGTGGGCAATACAATGTTATTCATAGTTATGTCATCTATCAGTTGTACAGTGTAGGTGGCAATATTGCAGGTGTTCTGAAAATAGCAGGCTTAGATTCATTTGCACGTCTTAGAATAGTCTGAGGGCAGAAAAATATGAATTGATCTTTGAAGGATCATATTTTTATATGTGAGAAGAGGGAGAAGAAACAACAGAAAAGGGGGAAACTGAGGAAAGGTGGTAAAGTAGAAATTAATAAGGTATTTTTATAGAGTCAGTAAACATGTAGATTTAACCAGATGAGAAGGAATGCATCAAGGGAGAGTGGGGAATAAGTTCTAGCAGGTAGAGTGGGAGAATCCACCATAGCGCCCTCCCCACCTTATGGCTGGGACAATGCCCACACGTGACGCTACCTCTCACTTCTAGTCATTTATACTCTTTTTTTTTTTTTTTTTTTGAGAAGCAGTCTCGCTCTTTCACCTAGGCTGGAGTGCAGTGGCGCGATCTCGGCTCACTGCAGGCTCCGTCCCCCGGGATTCACGCCATTCTCCTGCCTCAGCCTCCCGCATAGCTGGGACTACAGGCACCCGCCACCTCGCCCGGCTAATTTTTTTGTCTGTTTTAGTAGAGACGGGGTTTCACCGTGTTAGCCAGGATGGTCTCGATCTCCTGACCTCGTGATCTGCCCACCTCGGCCTCCCAAAGTGCTGGGATTACAGGTGTGAGCCACCGCACCCGGCCGTCATTTATACTCTTAACTAAACAATCTACACTACCCAACTTATTCCTTACCTTTAATCTCTCAGAACAACAAATATCTAACCAGAGGGTCCACATAGGAGGGCACGGGAATCAAAATCAATTTAATTGTTGTATAAGATTGTGCTTTGTATTCTCAAGGTAAAGGCAGAGGACTGCTTTTCAACCCATTCTTGCCATTATCAGTTACTCTCTCCTTTATTTCTTCCTGTTGTTGTTGTTGCTCCTTCATTCATTATTAATTCAACAGATATGTTAGCTTCTATTTTATCTCATGCTCTGGGCTAGGCACTGAGAGTACAGAGCTGTGTAAGACACTCTTTTTACCTTCAAGATTCTTTTAGCCTAGCAAGTCAAACGTGCAACTCCAGTAGAGTCGGATGCATGTTATGTGTTGTAGCACCTCACCAAGCTCCTGAGGAGGGTCATCTAAATGAAATGCTAAAAGAAGCAAGGAAGTAAAGGTGGTTAGAGAGCGGAGTCTGCTCCAGTCAGGCAGCATAGTGGTGAAACCTAAAGTGAGAAAACACAGTGCGCAGAGAGAACCACAAGAACTACACAGTGGGCTATAGCATGATAGAGGACAGATATGCGAACAGGAGGTTCCTGCAATCAGAACCCCATTACCATAAGTCTTTGATAATTGTGTTCAGTCATTGACTCACAGGGCACATATTTAATGAGTACTTCTTGTGTGTCAGGAATTATGCTAGAGGCTAGACATAGAGGTCCACACAAGACACAGAGCTACCTCAAAGAAGCTTTCGTTCTAGCTATCACGCAGAAAATGACAGTTATTGATGATTCTGATGGACGTGAAGGGGCACGTGATTCATCCCAAATTCATTCTATAACAATCTCTCTGCCTCTGATCTCCATTACTCCTATTCCAGACTCATTTTTTTATTTTAATTTTCTTTTGAAGTTCATAGGAGGTCTGTAAAGTTCTATTATTCTATTCTACTCTTTATTCATAATCTTTGTATTGTTTAAACAACCAAAATGAACGTATTTCCATTAATGTTCAGAAATATCTTCTTCCAAATAAATTACATAGATGCATGTACTGAGGTTCATTTTATTTTTAAGTTTGCTGAGAAATCTGTAAAATTAAGCCTAATATTCAATAATTTTTAATGAAATAGAGAGCAAAACATTAAAAATAAATGTTTAAAAAGATAGTGTAGCTATTATTTGTTATCCTTCAGTCTATTTCCCGTCATCCAAGGCCCAAAATAAAATGTAAAAATACAAAAATAAATGTAAAATTAAGAAAATAACCTTAATAATAGAAAACAATTTACAAGAACATAAAGGATTTATCTCAACAATTTAATTCAGCATTTCTTCAAGGAGGCAGGAATTTGTCAATAAGCAATTCTTTGCTAACAGTAAGTTCCTGAAGAAGGATGACAAGCTGGCTGAAACAAATAAAACAGTAATAACACGACCGAGAAAAGGTAAATAGAATTCTGGAGCAAACAGTAGTAAAAATGAATGAGATAGTGAAGAATAAATAATAGAAACGCTGAGAAAGCAATGTTTTGGGATCAAATGCAACAACAAGGAAATTAAATTCAGAGAGAGATAAGAAATGAGAACGAGAACAAGTACAAGTTGTCTTTTTTTCCTCTTGTTCCTTTATCCAAGAGAAATAACTGTCAGCTACAGGTCATAAAACTTTATTATAGACTAATGACCTCTGACCTCTGACCCTGTGATTTATTTCCTCTGAATAGAGGTCTAGTCCTCCCTCCTCCGGAGAAAAATGAGGCAACATGGCTGGGTAGCTTCTCCCATCCATCAGGCAATGAGATGTGTCTCCAGGTCTCAATTTGCCATCAGCAGTCTTGCTCCAGGCCAAGTCAGGACTAGTTTATACACCAATACAAAGATTCAACAGACGCATTTTCCTTTAAAAAAACCCCACCATATATAAGATATATATAAGGCATGTATGTCTTATAAATCCTTTCTACTGCACCACAGAAAGCAAGCAGTTTCCAATTTAATTAACAGTCTTGAATTGCTGAGAGTTAGCAGAACCAGTTCATAATTGGGCAGAGGTGATCGGTCCCATTTGGAAAAAAAAAAAAAAAGTTTCCTAAATGTAAAGGAAGAGTTCTTTCATTTGCATTGAGCTGTTCTATTTGGCAAATGGAAGCATCCATTTGTAAATGAGCACATTTCCACACACAGGCCATCAAAGAAGTGTTTCCAGAAGAGCAAGTGATAATTAAACAAAGTATACATACCCTCTTTGATGCCACTTGAAGCTGCAGGGAGACTGACTGGAGTCTGGGAGGGCACCAGGGTAAATTGTTCTTTTGTGAAGCCAAGACGGCTGGTAGCCAGAGTTGGCTCTTGCTTTCGTGGGCAAAGGAGACTGAGTCATCTCCCTTCGTCGAGCTGATTTGTTCAAAAGGCACAAGAAGTTCCCAGGGATTTCATGCTTTGAGGCAACCTGCATTTCAGATGGATGGGAAAGGGGGTAGGGGCAGTGAATTTTGTTGCTAGGTCTCCCAATGACTTGCCAAAATTTTTCCTGTTTCTTTGTGAACCTGGTAACCACCCCAGCTGGGCTCCCCATTACTCTGAACAGGAAAGGGATGAATATGCCCAGTCTTTTTCAGCTTGCAAATGTGCCCTGGTGAGGGTAAACATGGCTGTGTTTGTTCACCCTGGGGAACAAGTCAGGCATGAAGTCCCTTTTGTTCAGGCTAAGAATGACCTCCCTTCATCTCAAGTTCCAGAGGGGACTGGTGATTTAATCTGGAAATGTGAACATGAATCCTACCTGAGGAGGACAGCTCTTTCTAAAGTTGCCCCGGAGCTGGCAAGGTCTGTCTGAAGACCTTGGAAAACACAGCGATGCAGGTGATGCCTGGGAGAGACCCACTTTGGTCTGTGTATGGTTCCATAAAGGGAGTCTCCCAAATACGCAGGACAGCAAGCAGCTGGTCCAGTAGCGCCTCTGGTTTGAAATAGTTTTAAAAAGATCATGAGCTGCAGGAATGAGATATATCTTAGATGCCCTAGGAATAAAAAAAAGTATAGCCATGATTAGTATTTCACTGTATGTTTCCTGAATCATAGATGCAGAGAAAAGAGCAGAGCAATGGGTATTTCTCTTTTCTTCATGATAATAGAGAGTTCATGAGCCTTGTACATTGTTGTGTGTGTGTGATGTGTGTGTGTGTCCATGTACAGAGTTATATCTGGTGCCGGGGTGAGTTGATAAAAAAATAAGCTATCACTCCTAACTTCAGTGGATTTTCAGGAAGAGAAACAGAGTATTAGAGTTGTATGACTATAGTAAGGGGCAAATACAAATTTTGTACTGATGAGTACCATGTAAGAGAAACAAAGCGTTCTGGGGGTTTAACCCTGGAGGAGATCATATTTCCTCAAGTGAAATGAGGAAAGGCTTTATGGTAGACATGAACTCTGTGATCAACCTAGATGTGTGGGGAGGATTTCAACATATGGAGAAAGGGGATGGGAAAAGGGCATTCCACTAATCGGGCAGGGGGAGGACAAACATGTCCATCTGGGAAAGTGTAGAACATGCTGGTAGAACAATGTGGTTTAACTGAAGCATCCCATTCTTATAGAAAAATAGTAAAAGATAAGAATGAACAGTCATCTTGGGGCCATATTAGGAAAAGCCTTCAATGTTAGGCTGAGTGTTTGGTGTTTAACGAAATAGAGAGTAAAGAATCTTTAAAGATTTTTAACATAAGAAGTGATAGAATTGAAAATGCATTTTTCAGAAATAATGGGATATATTAGAAGGAGATTGGAAGCTGAAACCCATGAAACTAACTTTTCTAGTCATCTAGTCAATATGTAACAAATCTCTTATATTAGGATTGTAGAAGTGGAAATAGTAAAAAAAAAAAAAAAAAGAAAAAGTTTGCAGAAACTCTGAAAGTAGAATCTACAGACTTGACCACTCATCAGATGTGCCTGGCAAGGGGGAGAAAATAGTCAGAGATGGTGCCTGGATTTCAGGCCCAGGAGATTGGAATAATAATGTTGTCATGGAGAGATAAGAAAGTCTGGAGTCTTGGAAAATGTTGAGTTTATTTTGGAGTGCATTTGGAGTGTACTAGCTAGAAACAATTAGAAATGCTCAGCAGACAGCTAAATTACAGGCAATAGGCCAGGGCTAAGATATAGAATTGGGAGTCCTGTACTTAGCAAATTGTTAGCAAGTCATTTATTTTGAAAATCCACTATGTGCCAGGCATTGTATGATGTACTGGGATTACAAAGGTAAACAAGATTCACGGCTTCTGATATCTAGGAGCACTTACAGTCTGCTGAGTGATACAGACAGGTGAACCCACCAGTCTCCTGCAAACTGATAATTGTTTAGGGTAAGAGAGAGAAACACAGGGTATTATGGCATCCAGAGGAGTTTCAGAACATGTCACTTACACTGTGGGGTCAGGGAATGATCCCAGAGACAAGTGACCTCTAAGTGGCAGGAGATTGAGGCAGTGAATTGGGAAGAGCATCCCCATGCAGTGTGGAAGCTCAGCTTAGAGTGACAGCAAGGTGCAAATGGGCAGAAAATAGAAGATGAAAAATAGTAAGAGAGAAGGCTGGAAAGATGAGGCCAATTATTCAGAGCCTTAAGGTTACATTAAGGAATGTAGACTCTATCCAGAGAATCATAGGAAGTCGCTGACTGGTGTTATCCTAGTTTAATTTTGTAAAAATTGTTCTGCAACAATGTGGGAATAGAAAGGAGGAAAAACACAGGGCAGTGAGATTCAGGAGACCTGGTCTTGAATAGTATCAACGTGGACTGAGAAATATGAATTGGCTCAAAAGATAGAGGTATAAGTCTTCATGATTTCTTTTGTGGAGTAGGGGTAGTGGGAGAGAAGGGTCAAGAAAAACATCTAGTTTCTTCTTGGCTGCAAGGTGGTTGGTGTCACCATTCACTAAGTAACGAATACAAAAGTAGCTAGGGATAGTGTTTGTGTGTGTGTGTGGGCGTGTGTTTAATTTGATTGGTAGGAAGAGACCTGGTCTTGTGATGCTAAATTAGAGATTATATTTAAAGGGAGATGTCCAGTGGGCAGTTGAGTATGTGTTTGATGGGTATAAGAGAGGTCAAGTCTGAGACTACAAATTTTGAAGGCATTATCACATAAATGAAAAGTGGAACCTCAGAAGAGTATGTACTCACTAGACACATTCCCAAGCAAATACAGGAAAGCACCAAGATAGATCCCTGAAGAATATCCATATTTAAGGCATAGGATGAGAAGGAAGAGACAACAACAAAGTCTGGGACACTTTTACCAGAGAGGTACAAGAAAAACCAGAAGAGAGTGTGTTCTAAAATACAAGGAAGGAGTGTATCAACTAGGACAATGGGTTAACTGTAGTAAACATTGCCAAGAGGTCAATGGAGAAGCCTGTATTGAATATAATGGAAAGGAATCATTAGTGTCTTAGGCAAGAGCAGTTTCTGTGGGCAGGGAGGAGAGAGGTCAAGATGTAGTAGGTTGCCACAGTGAAGATTCTAAAAGGTCAGGGAGCTTCAGTGGGACTGGTCTATTAGCTATGCCAGAAAGTTGAGTGGTGAGAACATAGACCAGACAGCAAGGACTGAGAACTGAGCAAGTTGGTGGGGTGAGAAGGAGAAGGAGATGGAGGAAAGGTGTGGGGACCACTTGCTCTAGAAATTCTGGGGGGGAAAAACAAGGACAAAAACTGTACTTAGAAGATCTATGGAACATGTTTGTAGGCAAAGAAGAAAAGGTCAGTAGAGGTGGAAAAATGAAAAGTACAAAGGAGAAACAGAGAGGAAGAAGCATTAGGCAGGCAGTTGGCAGGAACTCAGCTTTTAATGAGACCTCTCTCCTTGCCTCCTCATTCCACTGTCACACACACACACACACACACACACACACACACACACACACACCCCGAAGTCAGGAAGTCAGGGCCTTAATGTAGTGATGCTGTGGATATTTCTTTTTTTAATCTCCTAAATACTTAAAATTTAAGAGGAAGAACAAGCAGCACAGTCTGTGGAATAGAGAGGAAGCATCAGAGAGTTGAGCCTAAAATACCCTAGCATAATACACCCATTGGAAAGGCATTAGCAAACATTTTTTTGAGAATGCAAATGTCATTTTGAAGCGTTAAGGTCCTCGGACTCTGAATCATGTACTTCTTTATATAAATGATATCAGCTTTGATGAAAGGAATACTCTTGGTCATGGTTATGGGAATGAGAGCCATGGGAGAGTGAAGAGTGATTTAAGAAAATTGGGGAAGGGTAAGAAGAGAAGAAAGATTGTATCAGTACAGTTCAGCTGTGCCTCCCACCCAGGTAAACACCCTTCTCTCCTCTTCCTAAAGCTCCTCCTGCCTTCCAGTAATAATCTTTCTTTCCATTTTCATTGTCATTTACTGACTAGCATCCAAGTTATTAAAAACCAAACTGTTCACAAAATGTTTTAAATAGCCTAGTAGCAGAAGCAGCTCAGTAGCCAGGACTATCAGTGGGATCTGGGTTCTGACATTTGGTTAAGCTCCCTGAAAGTAGCTAGCACAATGGACATACTTTATGCCCATCATGGCAAAACAACCAGAAAGATACCTGCCTTCAACGTAGGCTCACCACAGGGTAACTGTAGAACTTCAATATGGATATTATGATACGTAAGGAGGTTAAATATTTTGACTATCTTTTCTCGGTGGGGGTGGGGCAGGGAAGAGACTGGCCACTGGCCGGGTGCTGTGGGTCACACCTGTCGTCCCAGCATTTTGGGAGGCCGAGGCGGGCAGATTACTTGAGTCCAGGAGTTGGAGACCAGCCTGGGCAACAAGGCAAAAACTCGCTTCTAGAAAAATGCAACAAATTGGCTTGGCGTGATGGTGCACACCTGCAGTCCTAGCTGCTCAGGAGGATGAAATGGGAGCATCTCTTGAGCCTGGGAGTCAAGGCTGCGGTAAGCTGAGATCGCACCGGTTGCACTCCAGCCTGGGCGATGGAGTGAGACCCTGTCTCAAAAAAAAAAAAAAAAGAGGATGAGCATGCAGCGTTCTTTCTTTTAAATGTAAATAAATAGCCAATTAATCCCAATAGTTTCTTTTTCTTTCATGATTAGCTCCAGGGACAGGAAGCAAGGTGTCTTAGTTTTTGGAACTTTTCACATTTTGAATGCTCAGTAAATACTAAGAAAGCAATCCAATACGTGAAAATAAAAAGCTAGAATAAATCTGTCTCCTTTCTTGAATGTTGAGCCTTTAAGCACTCTGCAGGGAAGAAGCATTTATTCTAATACAGAGACAAAGCGTTGTTTGTTACAAATAGGGGGGACATCCAATTAAAAGTGGGATTTGTGAAGCCCCTGCTTTGGCATGAGCAACACAGCAGAGTTGATACATCAGCCCTAATGCCAAAGGCATGGAGGCCTGATATTGGTGATCATAAGCCAGTGTCTAGTCTATTGGCTTTCTCATCAGAGGAGGTAGTTTAATGTCCTAAATTCAGCAGTAAATATTAGTGAATAAACTTAAGTAATAAGGCCTGAACTTCTTTTGCCTTCAATGCTTACATAAAAATGTCTAAAACTTGCCGAAGTAATCAACTGAAAAATGAAAAACTTCAGTCATCCTGGTTGTATCATGCAGAACAAAAACAACCAATTGGCTGAGTGATCTGATATTTAAGCCTAGCACCTAATAATCAGATCCAGTCAGACTATTTCTAATGACATCCATGTCATTGTTTAAAGGAAATGAAATCATGTAATGACATATTCTTGTAGATCTCTTTGTTGTTGTTCTGTACACCTCCCCCAGAGTGCTCAGGCTCCGAATGGCCTGCACACGTGTCCCTTTGTTTGACAGCTGCTCTGAGTCTATGGGTCCTGCTTTGTCTGGGTTGAGAGCCACAGGGGCCCTTCTAATAATACCTAACATTTACTGAGTACTTACTAGATGCTGAACTCTATATTAAGCACTTTAACTCCGTTATCTTTTTTTTTTTTTTTTTTTTTTTTTTTTTTAGACAGAGTTTTGCTCTTGTCACCCAGACTGGAGTGCAGTGGCAAGATCTCGGCTCACTGCAACCTCCACCTCCTGGCTTCAAGCGATTCTTCTGCCTCAGCCTCCCCAGTAGCTGTGATTGCAGAAGTGCGCCACCATGCCTGGCTAATTTTTGTATATTTAGCAGAGACGGGGATTCTCCATGTTGGCCAGGCCGTCTTGAACTCCTGACCTCAGGCCTTGGCCTCCCAAAATGCTGGGATTACAGGCGCGAGCCACCAGGCACAGGCTCCATTATCTCATTCAGTTCTCACAGTATCTCTGCATGGTATAAATTAAGAAATTATTGATGAAAAAATTATTGACTTAATAATTTCCCTTCTATAAAGTTATTATACTGATATTACTACACATATTATGCACTACAATATGTGTACAAAGATGTTTACCAACCTGGCCAACATGGTGAAACCCCATCTCTTCTAAAAATACAAATATTAGCCGGGCGTGGTGGCGCGCGCCTGTAATCCTAGCTACTCAGGAGGCTGAGGCAGGAGAATCTCTTGAACCTGGGAGACAGAGGTTGCAGTGAGCCGAGATCATGCCACTGCAGTCCAGCCTGGCGACAGAGCAAGGCACCATCTGAAAAAATAAAAATAGATGTTTACAGTAATAATGTTTGTGGAAAAAAGGCATACTGAAAGCCTGAATTTTTGTCAACAGAAGACTGATCAAATCAATGTTGGCAAAAGAATGAGTATGCAGCTGGCAAAAGAATGAGGCAGTTCTATGTGCACTTTAATGGAACAATTAATTTCTAAGACATATTATTATGTGAAAAAACAAGGTGCTGAATATACATAGATATGTCTGACTGTGCATTGACTATTTCTGTGAAGAGACAAAGCAGCTAGAAGAATTTGATAGGAAGGTGTAACTCCAGAGATGGGGCACCAAGGGTCTGATACATGAGAGAAACTTATCTTTATTTTACATAAATATATTTTTATATATATTAATATATATGTGTGTGAGTATATATATATATATATAGATAGATAGATAGATAGATAGATATATAAAATCGATATTATTTACCCAACCTCAGAAATGGGTGTTATTATTTCCATTCTAAGGAAAAGTAGCTGAATCTCTTAGAATTCACTAAATTGTTCAAATGTACACAGTTAGTGAATAGCAGAGCCAAGATTTGAATCGAAGACAGTTTGATATGTAAGCCTTATTTTTTTATAGTATATTATTTTTATTTCAAAATCCACAATGGAATAAGAAAGCATTTTAGTTATGTTACAAAAATAAAATAAATTTTAACAACAAAGAATTCCAATTTTAAATTTGTTCTTTATGATAAAATCTGCCTGCTTCAATGATTAAATATGAATATAAATTCAACCATAGGAAAATTTTTCTCCACTAAATACTAGTAAAACATATATATATATAAAAGAATTTTTTTCTAAAAACCCCAACTATTATGTTTTGACTAAAACCATTTCTAAAATCAAGTCATAAAACCAAAGAAGCAGAGAAAGGCAGAACCAGTTGTGTGCTGGAGGTGGTTCACACTGGCTCAAGAGAGCCAACCAGTAAATTTTGAGAGTCGATTGTTAGAGACTGACATTATTTTAAAATCAATTATATAAACCTACAAGTAAATTATATTATAAACAAAGGTAATAAAAATTCATTGCATCTTAATTAATTTAATATTATCTATGCTCTTTAGGTCATTTACATCTAACCAATCACTATGGTAGAAATATTACATACCGGCGTACTGCTGTGAATCTCTTCCCAATTCTCCCTTTAATTATGTCACATTGAGAACTCTAAATCAGACTTGATGATAATATTTACACTGAAGAAAGCAGCAAAGGCTAAAAATTAGAGCTTTTCTTTCTCCAGAAAGCTGATTGTTAAATAATTACGAAGCACACCACTGGACTCAATCCTCCTTAGTAGCATGAGTGTATAACTTTTGCAATTTATAGCCTTGTAATGAGGGAAAAGAAAAACAAACTTGTGATTATTGCAGTAAAAGATGACAACTAAAAAAATCTAACAATAGAAAATTGGCCAGTGATTTCTGTGGTTGATTCTGGAAACTATATTTCCAACTATTTTTTATCAAATATACCCATGTAGGTTCTTTTAAAAAAAGAAATGAAAAAAGAAAAAGTAAAAAAGGCAATTATTTTTATTTTTATTTTTATTTATCGATTTTTTTTGAGGCGAAGTCTCGCTCTGTTGCCCAGGCTGGAGTGCAGTGGTGCGATCTCGGCTCACTGCAAGCTCCGCCTCCTGGGTTCAAGCCATTCTCCTGCCTCAGCCTCCTGAGTAGCTGGGACTACAGGTGCCCGCCATCATGCCCAGCTAATTTTTTGTACTTTTAGTAGAGACGGGGTTTCACCGTGTTATCCAGGACAGTCTCCATCTCCTGACCTCGTTATCTGCCCGCCTCTGCCTCCCAAAGTGCTGGGATTACAGGGGTGAGCCACCGCACCCGGCCAGCTTCTCTTCTTAGGACCCATTGTTGGCAGTCACTTTTATTGGCGTGTACTGATGATATGTCTTGATGGAGCTGGGCAAACGAGTGAGAGGCACTGGGAGCACAGTAGTTTCATTAGCAAACACTAAAATGGCTACCAATTCTCCCTTTAACACTTCTGGCACTGGGTGGCAAGTCCATCATCATAACACATTAGCTGAAGAAGCTCATCACCGTGGGGCAACGCCAGGCCTTTTTTTTTGAGAGGGAGTCTTACACTGTTGCCCAGGCTGGAGTGCAGTGGTGCGATCTCAGCTCACTGCAACATCCGCCTCTGGGGTTCAAGCGATTCTCCTGCCTCAGCCTCTCAAGTAGCTAGGATTACAGGTGCCCGCCACCACGCCCGGCTAATTTTTGTATTTTTAGCAGAGACGGGATTTCACTGTGTTGGTCAGGCTGGTCTCGAACTCTTGAGCTCAGATAACCTTCTCATCTTGGCCTAGCAGGGTGCTGGGCTTACAAGCGTGAGCCACCATGCCCAGCCTAAATATTTAATTCTTAAATAGAGATTGTACTTCTAATTTATAATCTCTTCTCAAGAAATTACATGTGAAGTCCACAGAATGGAGGTTTTGTAGATGGATGTATTCTCTGTGTTATCCACATTTGCAGACTTTAAAATAAAAAAAAAAGAATAAGACAAAGGAGGAACAAAATGGGTTTTTTTTTTCCTCATAAAAAAGGCAAACTGCTTATTTTCTGGAACACAATGGTAAATAAAGACTTCAAAGATTAAAATAATTTGCAACCCAGAAAGCAATCATAATGGAAACCAGTTTAAATGGAATTACTAAATGAGAAATAAATCTGCAAAGACAGTGCTCTATAAGATGTAGTAATGCGTGGCTATCGCACCTGCAAGGAATATGGGGAAAATTTCTAATGGACTATGGGATAAAGGCTTGGAATTGTAAAATATTTATAAAAGGCCAAAAGAAAAAAAGCCTAAAAACGTGTTAAAAAATTAGTGAGTGTCGGCTGGTCATGGTGGCTTACACCTGTAATCCCAGCACTTTGGGAGGCTGAGGCGGGCAGATCACGAGGTCAGGAGTTCAAGACCATACTGGCCAACATGGTGAAACCCCGTCTCTACTAAAAATACAAAAATTAGCTGGGCGTGGTGGTGTGTGCCTGTAGTCCCAGCTACTAGGGAGGCTGAGGCAGGAGAATCGCTTGAACCCAGGAGGCTGAGATTGCAGTGAGCCGAGATTGCACCACTGCACTCCAGCCTGTTGACAGAGCGAGACTCTGTCTGAAAAAAAAAAAAAAAAGTAAAAGAAAAATAGTGGGTGTTAAGTACATAAGACAAATGGTCTTATTGATAAACCTCAGGCTTCAACATTATTCTTTTTTTTTTAATTATACTTTAAGTTCTGGGGTACATGTGCACAACGTGCACATTTGTTACATAGGTATACATGTGCCATGTTGGTTTGCTGCACCCATCAACTCGTCATTTACATTAGGTGTTTCTCCTAATGCTATCCCTCCTCCAGCCCTCCACCCCCCAACAGGCCCTCCCTGTGTCCCTGTGTTCTCATTATTCAGCTCCCACTTGAGTAAGAACATGCAGTATTTGGTTTTCTCTTCTCATGTTACTTTGCTGAGAATGGTGGTTTCCAGTTTCACCCATGTCCCTGCAAAGGACATGAACTCATCCTTTTTTGTGGCTGCATAGTATTCCATGGTATGTATGTGCTACATTTTCTTTATCCAGTCTATCATTGATGGGCATTTGGGTTGGTTCCAAGACTTCACTATTGTGAACAGTGCTGCAATATGCATACGTGTGCATGTCTTTATAGTAGAATGATTTATATGATATTTGACAAACCTGACAAAAACAAGCAATTGGGAAAGGATTCCCTATTTAATAAATGGTGCTGGGAAAACTGGCTAGCCATATGCAGAAAGCTGAAACTGGATCCCTTCCTTACACCTTATACAAAAATTAACTCAAGATGGATTAAAGACTTACATGTAAGACCTAAAATCATAAAACCCTAGAAGAAAATCTAGGCAATACTATTCAGGACATAGACATGGGCAAAGACTTCATGACTAAAACACCAAAAGCAATGGCAATAAAAGCCAAAATTGACAAATGGGACCTAGTTAAACTACAGAGCTTCTGCACAGCAAAAGAAACTATCAGCAGAGTGAACAGGCAACCTACAGAACAGGAGAAAATTTTTGCAATCTATCCATCTGACAAAAGGCTAATATCCAGAATCTACAAAGAGCTTCAACATTATTCTTAGAGAAGAAAAATAAGTTTGGTAAATGAAGGGGCTTGGTTTCATCTCTGTAGAATCAGCTTGCATCAACTCCCTGCTGGTATGTCATTTGCTTTAAAGAAGAAATGTTACATATATTTATACATATTTTAATCCATTCTGGCCTTTCACATCCTCAAAAGGGAGGTTTTTCAGTTAGGGTATTTGATTGCTCTCCAAGGACAATAGCATGTACTGAGAGATGTAATTAGGAGATACCAGATTAAGCCGATAGCATCTAAGGATAACTCCCTAGTCACACAGTCATGTTTTTAGAAGTTGTTCTGCTGACTGAGGTTCACTGATGGCCTTATTAAACAGAAATATAACTTTTTAATTCATAAGACAGCCTTAAAGGAGTGTAGCTGAAGTTTCTTAACTCAGAAAAGCACTTGTTCATGATTACTAGGCATGATAGCTCAGGGACAATTACATTTGTACTATGTATGCAAAGCCTGCCCCAACCTCTAGGCAGCCTGGTCACACATATTATGTGATTTCAAAGAATCCAAAAGAATCCTCTCACTTTAAAAGAATTGTTACAGACTTCAGCCTGTTATTCTTAAAATCCACACTATTTAAATTACTGCATTGAATGAATTATTGCCTCCAAAAAAATAGTCTTGAAACCAAGATAGAGCCTTAAATGTGTTTTTATTTATTTTGTAATTGACATATTGTTATTGTACATATTTATGGGGTACAATTTGATGTTTCAGTACATGTATATGTTGTATAATGAGCAAGTCAGGGTAGTTAGCATATCCTTCATCTCATGAATTTATTATGTCTTTGTGTTAAGAACATTAAAAAGCCTCTCTTCTAGCTGTCTTGTAATAAACAATACTGTACTGTTAACCAGGCACCCTGCTGTGCAAAAGTACAGTAGAATTTATTCATCCTGTCTAACAATAACTTTTTTTGTTTTTTGATTTGTTTCATTTTTTTTGTTTGTTGTTTTTTGAGATGGAGTCTTGCTCTGTCACCCAGGCTGGGGTGCAGTGGCACAATCTCGGCTCACTGCAGCCTCTGCCCACCGGGTTCCAGCGATTCTCCTGCCTCAGCCTCCTGGGTAGTTGGGATTACATGCACATGCCACCACACCTGGCTAATTTTTGTATTTTTAGTAGAGATGGGGTTTCGCCATGTAGGCCAGGCTGGTCTTCCACTCCTGACCTCAGGTGGTCCACCCACCTCAGCCTCCCGAAGTGCTGGGATTATAGGCGTGAGCCACCGCACCCAGCCCATCCTGTCTAATAGTAACTTTCTACCCCTTGACAAACATTTCCTGATTCTCCTCTCCTTCACCCCCTCCCTAGCCTCTGGTAACCACTCTTCTACTCTCTTTTATGAAATAAACTTTTTTAAAACATATTTTACATAAGAGTGATATCATGCGGTATATGTTTCTCTGCCTAGCTTATTTAACAGAACATAATGTCCTCCAGATTTATCCACGTTGTTGCAAAGGACAGGATTTTATTCTTTTTATGACTGGATAGTATTCCATTGTGTATATATACCTCATTTTCTCTATCCATTCATCCATTATTGGAAACAGGTATATTCCATGTCTTGGCAATTGAGAATAGTGCTTCAATAAACATAAGAATGCAGGTATCTCTTCAACATACTGATTTCATTTCCTTTGAACATGTACCCAGGAGTGGGATTGCTAAATCATTTGGTAGTTCTATTTTGTATTTTTTAAGGAAACTCTAGACTGTTTTTTCATAATAGCTCTACTATTTTACATTCCCGCCAACGATGTATAAGTGTTCTCTTTTCTCCGTGTCTTTGCCAACATTTGTTTTCTTCTTTTTGACAATAGCATTCCAACTGAAATGAAGTAGTATCTCATCATGGTTTTCATTTGTATTTCCCTAGTGATTAGTGATGTAGAGCATTTTTTCATATACCTGTTGGCCATTTGTATTTCTTCTTCTGCGAAATGTTTATTAAGGTCTTTTGCCCAGTTTTTAATTGAGTCATTGGGGTTTTCTTGCTGTTGGGTTATTAATCCCTTGTTGGATATACAGTTTGCAAATATTTTTGCCCATTCTGTGGTTGTCTCTTTGTTAATTGTTTTCTTCACTGTGCAAAATATTTTTACTTTTATATATTATTTTTTGTCTATTTTTGCTTTTGTTTCCTGTACTTTTGAGATCTTATTAAAATATCCTTGCCCAGCCCAATGTTGCAAAACATTTTGCCTATGTTTTCTTCTACTAGTATCATAGTTTCAGGCTTTACATTGAAGTCTTCAATCCATTTTGAGTTGATTCTTATATATGATGAGACATAAGGGTCTTGTCTCATTCTTCTACAGGTACATATCCAATTTTTCCAGCACCATTTATTGAAAAGACTGTCTTTTCATCAGTGTGTGTTCTTGGCACCTTCATCAAAAATCAGTTGGCTGTAGGTGCATGAATTTATTTCTTGGCCCTCTTTCTGTTACATTGGACTACGTGTCTGGTTTGCTTTTTGTTTGTTTATTTGTTTTTGCCAGTACCACAATTTTTTTGGTTTCTATAACCTGTAGTATGTATATATTTTGAAGTCAGGTAGTATGATGCCTCCAGCTTTGTTGTTTGCTCAAGACTGCTTTGACTATTTAGAGTCTTTTGTAGTTTCATATCAATTTTAGAAGTTTTTTTTTCTATTTATGTGAAGAATGTCATTGGTATTTTGACAGGGATTCCATTAAATCTATAGCTCTTTTTGGGTAGTATGGCCATTTTAACAATATTAATTATTTCAATTCATGAACATGGGATATAATTCGTTTGTGCCCTCTTTAATTTCTTTCATCAATGTTTTATAGTTTTCACTATAGTGATCTTTCACTTCCTCTGTTAAGTTTATTTCTAGGTATCTTATTTTGAGGAGTAGCTATTGTAAATGAAATGGTTTCATTGATTTCTTTTTTTATATCATGCACTATTGGTGTGTGCAAACAACACTGATTTTTGTATGCTGAGTTTTATCTATCCTGGAACTTTACTGAATTTCTTTATTATTCCCAACAGTGTTTTCATGGAGTCTCTATAACTTTCTACATATGTAATCATGTTCTCTGCAAACAGGGACAATTTGACTCTCTACTTTCCAATTTGGATGCCCTCTATTTCTTTGTCTTGCTTCACTGCTTTGTCTAGGACTTCCAGTACTTTGTTGAATAGAAATAGTGAAATTGTGCAACCTTGTCTTGTTCCTGGTCTTAGAGAGAACCCTTTCATCTTTTCCTCATTCAGTATGATGTTGGCTGTGCGTTCATTATTTATAGCCTTTATTGTGGTGAAGTTCATACCTTCTATACCTCATTTGTTGAAAGTTTTTACCTTTAAGAAATGTTAAGTTTTGTCACTTGCTTTTTCTGCACATGTTGAAAAGATAATATGGTTTTTGTCTTTTTATTTTTTTAAGTTTCAGGGTATGTGTGCAGGATGTGCAGGTTTGTTACATAGGTAAACATGTAAACATGTGCCCTGGTGGTTTGGTGCACCTATTAAACCATCACCTATGTATTAAGCCCAGGATGCATTAGCTCTTTTTCCTAATGCTGTCCCTCCTGCCCTCCCCCAAGAGGCCCCAGTACATGTTGTTCCCCTCCCTGCGTCTATGTGTTCTCATTGTTCAGCTCCCACTTGTAAGTGAGAACATGTGGTGTCTGGCTTTCTGTTCCTGTGTTAGTTGGCTGAGAATAATGGCTTCCAGTTTCATCTATGTCCTTGCAAAGGACATGTTCTTGTTCCTTTTTATGGCTGCATAGTATTCCATAGTGTATATGTATCACATTTTTTTTTTTTTATCCAGTCTATCATTGATGGGCGTTTGGGTTGATTCCTTGTCTTTGCTATTGTGAATAGTGCTGCAATGAACATACACATGCATGTATCTTTATAATTGAATGATTTATAGTCCTCTGGTTATATACACAGTAATGGGATTGCTGTGTCAAATGGCATTTCTGGTTCTAAATCTTTGAGGAATCGCCACACTGTCTTCCATAATGGCTGAACTAATTTACATTCCCACACCAACAGTGTAAAAGCGTTTCTATTTCTTCACTGCCTTGGCTGCATGAATGTCTTCTTTTGAGGAGTGTCTGTTCATGTCCTTTGCCTACTTTTTAATGGGGTTGTTTGCTTGTTTCTTGTAAATCTGCTTAAGTTTCTTATAGATTCTGAATATTAGACCTTTGTCAGATAGATTGCAAAAATTTTCTTTCATTCTGTAGGTTGTCTGTTCACTCTGATGATAGCTTCTTTTGCTGCGCAGAAGCTCTTTAGTTTAATTAGATTCCGTCTGTCAATTTTTGCTTTTCTTGCAATTGCTTTTGGTGATTGCATCATAAAATATTTGCCCAGACCTAGGTTCTATATGGTAGTATCTAGATTTTCTTTTGGGTTTTTATAGTTTGGGGTTTTACATTTAAGTCTTTAATGCATCTTGAGTTAATTTTTGCGTATTTGGGTATCACCTGGTTATCACCAGTGGAGGCTACAGATCAGCAAAGATTGCTGTCTGCTCCTTCCTCTGGAAGCTTCATCCCAGATGGGCACTGACCTAATGCCAGCTGGAACTCTCCTGTATGAGGTGTCTGGTGACCCCTGTTGGGAGGTCTCACCCAGTCAGGAGGCATGGATCAGGGACACGCTTAAGGAAGCAGTCTGACTGTCTCTTAGCAGAGCTGGTGCACTGTTCTGGGGGAAGCCCCCCTTGTCAGGATCACCCAGACTCTTCAGAGCCAGTAGACAGGAAAGATTAAGTCCACTGAACCTAAGACTTTGGCCACCCCTCCCCACAGGTGCTCTGTCCTACGGAGATGAGAGTTCTGTCTGAAAGCCCCTGGCTGGAGTTGCTGGAATTCCTGTAGGGAGGCCCTGCCCAGTGAGAAGGGATGGATCTGGGTCCCACCTAAAGCAGCAGTCTGGCAACAATTGGCCACAACCACTTTGCTATGCTCTGAGGAATAATGCCCAGTCCAAACCTCCCAATCTCTCTAGCACTGGCCCGGGGAAACTGCTGACTAGAGCCACAGTAATGGTGGTTTGGTTTTTGTCTTTTTTTTCTTTTCCTGTTAATGTGGTATGTCACATTTATTGAATTGCATATGCTGAAGCATCCTTTTATCCCTCCAATGAATCCCACTTAATCATTGTGAATAATCTTTTCACTGTGTTGTTGAATGCAGTTTGCTAGTATCATGTCAAGAATTTTTGTATCTATGTTCATCAGGGATGTTGGCTTTTAATTTTTGTTGTTGTGTTATGTCCTTCACTGGTTTTGTAATCAGGGGAATGCTGGCCTCGTAAGATGAGTTTGGAGGCATTCCTTCTTTTTAACTTTCTGTAATAGTTTGAGGAGAACTGGTATTACTTCCTTTTAATTGGTAAAATTCATCAGTGAAACTATCAGATCCCGAGTTTTTCTTTGATGAAAGACTTTATTACTGATTCAATTTCCTCACTCATTATTAGTCTATTTAGATTTTCTGTTTCTTCATAACATACTTTTGGTAGGTTGGATCTGTCCAAGAATTTGTCAACTTCTCTATGTTACCAACTTCCTTCATGTGTAGTTGTTCATAATACTTAAACAACAATGGTATAGTTGCTAATAATAGTTTCAGCATTCTTTGTAATTTTTGTGACGTCAGTTGTAATGTCTTCTCTAATTTCTAATTTTATTTGAGTCTCTCCTCTTTTTTAAGTCTTGCTAAAGGTTTGTCAATTTTATCTTTTAAAAAAACAAAACTTCATTTTATTGCTCCTTTGGATTATTTTTGTAGTCTATATTTCCTTTATTTCTTCTCTGAGCTTTATTACTTTCTTCCTTGTACCAATTTTGTGACAAGTTCTTCTTTTTTAGTTTCTTGAAGTGCCACATTAGGTTGTTTATTAGAAATTAATTATTCTACATTTTTGAAGTAGTCATTTATTTCTATGAATTTTCCTCAAAGAACTGCTTTTGCTATGTCTCATAGGTTTTGGTGTGATGTGTTTCTATTCTCATTTGTCTCAAAAAACTTTTAAGTTTTCCTCTTAATTTTGCTATTTACCCATTGATTATTTATGAGCATGTTTTCTAATTTTCATGTATTTGTAAAGTTTCTGAAACTTCTCTTGTTGATTTTGTTTTATATCATTGTGGTTAGAAAAAAAATACTTGATAGGATCTTTGTTTCTTAAATTTGTTGAGATTTGTTTTGTGAACTAACATATGTATCCTAGTGAATGATCCACGTACAGTGGACAATAATGCATATTCTGCAACTGTTGGATGAAATTTGCAAACGTCTCTTAGGTAAATTTAGCCTATACTGCCATTTAAGTTTGAATTTCTTTGTTGATTTTCTCTCTAGATGATCTGTCTCTTACTGAAACAGGTGTCAAAACTCCCTAGTATTATTGTATTGCAGTGTACTTCTTCCACGGAATCTAATAATATTTGCTTTATATATTTGGGTGCTCCAGTTCTGTTTGGGTGCACATATGTTTAAATTGTTATATCATCATTAAATTGATTTCTTAAAGTCTATTTTGTCTGATATAAATGTGGCTATTCCTTCTGGCTTTTAGTTTTTGTTTGCAAATAATATCTTTTTCCATTTCAACACTTTGAGTCTGTCTTTAATGGTGAGGTGAATCTCACATACGCAGCATACAGTGGGGTCTTTTTTTCTTTTTAATCCATTCATCCATGCTATATCTTTTAATTGGAATTTTTAATTCATTTTTTAATTCAGTGATATTATTGATAGGCAGGAACTTACTTGTACCATTTTGTTGTGTTCTGGTTGATTTGTAGAGCTTCTGTTCCTTTCTTTCTCTCATTGTTTACTTGTTTGGTTTGGTTTTCTGTGATGCTAAGTGTCTTCTTTTTGTTCTTGTTTCTATTTTTGTTGTAATTTTTTTTGGTTACCAGAACAGAAAGAGTTGTGTAGTTATAATAAACTATTTTAGGCCGGGTGCCACGGCTCACACCTGTAATCCCAGCACTTCGGGAGGCTGAGGCAGGCAGATCACAAGGTCAGGAGTTCGAGACCAGCCTGGCCAATATGGCGAAACCCCGTCTCTACTAAAAATACAAAAATTGGCCAGGTGTGGTGGTGCTCGCCTGTAGTCCCAGCTACTTGGGAGGCTGAGGTAGAAGAATCGCTTGAACTCAGGAGGTGGAGGTTGCAGTGAGCCAAGATTGTGCCACTGCACTCTACCCTGGGTGACAGAGTGAGACTCCTTCTCAAATAATAATAATAATAATAATAATAATAATTAGACTATTTTGAGTTCATAGCAACCTAACTTTGATTGCATAAAAATACTATAGACATTCTCCCTCTATCAACACGATTTATATTTTGGTTGTATTAATTTACATATCTATTCTGTGTTCATTTGCCACTAATTGTAGCTATTGTTAATTTGGCCTTTATTCTTCATACTAGGGGATTGAAAGCTTTACATAGCACCATTACAGCACTGGAGTATTCTGAGTTTGATTATACATTTACCTTTAAATGTAAGTTTTATACAATTACATGTTTTGTGATAGTAACTATTTTCTTTCTACTGTTAGTTGTAGCATTCCCTTAAGCATTTATTGTATGGCCAGTCTTGCAGCAGTGATGTTCCTCAACTTTTGCTTATCTGAGAAGGTGTTTATTTCTCCTTCTTTGCTGTAAAATAGCTTTGCTGAATATATTATTTGTGGCTTAGAGGTTTTTTCTTTCTTTCACAGCTCTGAATATATTGTCTCATTCTCTCCCGGCCTGCAAGATTTCTGCTGAAAAATCTACTCAGTGTAATGAGGATTCCTTATGTGACTTGATGCATTTCTCTTGTCACTTTTAGAATTCTCCCTTTATATTTGATGTTTTTATTATAATGTGCTCTGGAGGGATATTTTGAGATTGAAAATAATTGGAGATTTTTGAGCTTTGTGGATCTAGTTCATATCTCTCCCCAGGTTTGGGAAGTTTTCAGCTATCATTTCATTAAATATGTTTTCTGTGTTAGATACGTTTCTTTTTCTATCTCTTCTCCCTCTGACATTTCTATAATGCAAATATTTTTTCACTTAATGGTGTCTCATAAGTCCTGTAGGGTTCTCCATTCTTTTTTATTCTTTTTACCCCTGTGACTGCATTATTTCAAAAGACCTGTCAAGTTCAAAAAATCTTTCCTCTGCTCAATCCAGTCTGTTATTGTAGGTTTCAATTGTATTTTTTATTTTATCCATTGACATCTTCAACTCTGAGATTTATGTTTGATTCTTTATTATCTCTGTCTCTTTGAACTTTTCATTCAGATCATGAATTGTTTTCCTGATTCTTTTGAATTGCTTGTCAGTATTCTGTTGTATCTTGCTGCATTTCCTTAGGATTATTGTTTTGAATTTCTTTTCAGACATCTGTAAACAACCTTTTCTTTGGGGTCTGTTAATGGAGAATTATTATTCTCCAAAATTATTATTCCTTTGGAAGTGTCAGGTTTCCTTGCTTTTTCATGTTTCTTGTGTCCCTATATTGATGTGTGTGCATCTAGTAGAACAGTTACTTTTTTCAATTTTTATAGAGTAGCTTCAGTAGGGAGAGAATGTTTTTTTCTGTATATGGGTGCTAGGGTGTTGGTTAGGTATGGTGGTACATTGGCTTTGGTTTGGGTGGATTCAGTCATGTGGCTCTGCACAGCTTCTTCAGCCATAATCCTCATCGGTGATGTCTGTAATTGCTTCAGTGGCCTAAGCTATGGGAGTTTGTGATGGTGGTGGCACAGTTTTGCAAAGAATTTGGGCACTGGACTGATTGCCAGGCCAGGCATGGGTGTAGCAGGATGGCCAGCTGTGCAACAAGCTCTCTGTGGGACATATGTAGGCAAAACCAGCTGTCTGGCTGTGCAGTTGATTCTCTGGTGAGCAGGGCTGCTGCCACATTATCTGTCAGGCTGGGCAAGAATTGTGGACCCAATGGTCTAGCCATCTGTGTGGCAGTTTCTCTGGGGGGTGGGACCACCATTGCATTGACTGTCAGGCTGACGTGGGTGTGTATGAGTGCAGTGGGCCAGCAGCTGTGTGGCAGCTTCCCCACTGTGCAGGTGCACATGTGCCCCAGGAGTTTGGTTACCACTTGGATTTGGGGTCTTGGTTATTCCCTCAAGCCAGGAAGCTGGGGTCACGAGGCTGCAGGCACCCACATGAACATGGTGGAATGATGGCAGGACCTTTGGGATGGAGAGAGTTAGTAGCTACTGGCCTCGAAGGCAGGACACATTCTACCAGTGGGTCTTTCAATATGGCAGTGTGTCATAGGAGCTTAAGTCATGGGAGTGGGAGATGTAAAATGGGCTCTTATTCTCAGACAGTGTAGCCACACATACTCTCATCAACTGTCCAAACAGGATTCAGGGCCTGTAAAAACTGGGGCATTCTCCTGTAGCAAGTATTCTTAGCATCTGTGACAGTAATAGGGACCACTGAGAGTCTCCAGCTTAGCTTTTCCTCCTATGAAGTACTCCTTGGCTCAAGTCAATCCTAGTGGAGAAAGAATGTGGCAGAAGCAGGATGCTTTATGCTCCTTGCTATGGTGCTATCCTGCGCTTCCACGTTTTATGGGGACTTTGCTGTTCCTCTGGTGCTTTTCGACATGCTTTTTCAGTCGCCTACTCAAAATATAGTTGTTTATTCATTGTTTTGTTCCCTTTTTATGGGAAAGGGGATGAGCACCAGGCAACTTTTCAGCTATCTTGCTGACATCATTCTTTTAAATGTGTATTTAAAGAAAGAAAAAAGTAAATAAAGGCTGGGGAAAAATGAATTAAGAATTCACTTTAAGAAGCTGGAGAAAAGGGACACAAAAGTAAACAAAGAAAACAGATAGGAAGAAAATATAAATAAAAGAGTCAAAATTAATAAAGAAAAAAGTTCTAAAAGACACTGTAAGCAAAGAATAAAGACAAATGATAAATTAGAAAATATTTGGAATTCATGTACAAAAGGCTTATTGGCAATCAGAAAAGTGCAAATTAAAACAAAAAAATTAAGTTATTATTTCACATCTTTCGCACTGACAAAATTTTAAAAGTCCCACAGTAACAAATTTTGATAAGGATATGAAATAATAAGAAATTCACATACCACAATTTAAACTGTACAAACACAATAGAAAGCAATTTGGTGACCTTATAGTCAAAAATGCCATTCCCAGAAACTCAAAAATTCTACCTTTAGTCAAGTTCTATAGCATATTTCTTGCATATATGTTCAACAGAAATGTGCAAGAATAATCATTTCTTAATTAGAAGTACAACAGATTTTCTTAATCCAGTCTATTGTTGTTGGACATTTGGGTTGGTTCCAAGTCTTTGCTATTGTGAATAGTGCCGCAATAAACATACGTGTGCATGTGTCTTTATAGCAGCATGATTTATACTCCTTTGGGTATATACCCAGTAATGGGATGGCTGGGTCAAATGGTATTTCTAGTTCTAGATCCCTGAGGAATCGCCACACTGACTTCCACAATGGTTGAACTAGTTTACAGTCCCACCAACAGTGTAAAAGTGTTCCTATTTCTCCACATCCTCTCCAGCACCTGTTGTTTCCTGATTCTTTAATGATGGCCATTCTAACTGGTGTGAGATGGTATCTCACTGTGGTTTTGATTTGCATTTCTCTGATGGCCAGTGATGATGAGCATTTCTTCATGTGTTTTCTGGCTGCATAAATGTCTTCTTTTGAGAAGTGTCTGTTCATGTCCTTTGCCCACTTTTTGATGGGGTTGTTTGTTTTTTTCTTGTAAATTTGTTTGAGTTCATTGTAGATTCTGGATATTAGCCCTTTGTCAGATGAGTAGGTTGCAAAAATTTTCTCCCATTCTGTAGGTTGCCTGTTCACTCTGATGGTAGTTTCTTTTGCTGTGCAGAAGCTCTTTAGTTTAATGAGATCCCATTTGTCAATTTTGGCTTTTGTTGCCATTGCTTTTGGTGTTTTAGACATGAAGTCCTTGCCCACGCCTATGGTCCACACCGTGGAATACTATGCAGCCATAAAAAATGATGAGTTCGTGTCCTTTGTAGGGACATGGATGAAACTGGAAAACATCATTCTCAGTAAACTATCGCAAGGACAAAAAACCAAACACCGCATGTTCTCACTCATAGGTGGGAATTGAACAATGAGAACTCATGGACACAGGAAGGGGAACATCACATTCCGGGTACTGTTGTGGGGTGGGGGGTGGGGGGGGCGGGGACAGCATTAGGAGATATACCTAATGCTAAATGACGAGCTAATGGGTGCAGGAAATCAACATGGCACATGGATACATATGTAACAAACCTGCACATTGTGCACATGTACCCTAAAACCTAAAGTATAAAAAAAAAAAAAAAAAAGAAGTACAACAGAATTGGAAATGTTTATCAATTTAAGAAGACAAAAATAATGTGTTATACTTTCACAGTAAATATTACATAGCAGTTAAAACGAATTCACTATTGCTATCAATGCAAATATATATTAATACAGATAATTTTCAAAAATGTAATTTTAAGGGAAGAAAGAAAAATATGGAATATATTTACAATAGGAGGTAATTTCCATAAGGTGTAAAAACGTGCACCCTATGTTTTATATGTTTAACACAATTAAATATTAAAAGTACAAAATCATGGACAGAAAGGATATAAAACTCCAGAAAAGTAATTACTTTACGGGGAAGGGAAAAAGAATATACAGGACCTTCTATTAAATGTGGCACGTTTTTCCTTAGTAAATACGGCAAAATGGTAGATTTAAATAAAACTGGCAGTGGCTTCAGGATATTTGTTTCATTTTTCTCTAGACATATCGTGTGAGTTGTAAATATGTCATAATAAAAATAAGAGAATAAAATGTACTCTTTAGAGCATCTTCTAAATTTATTTTAATAAGAAACCTTCCCTTACTCCTTTAATAGAAATTAATAGAATTTTATCTGATTTGGTCATGAATTTCTGTATCTTAAGTTCATTGTTTTAGAAACAAATATTTGATGTTAACAAATCATATTTTTATCTTTTTTTTTTTTTTTTTTTTTTTTTTTTAATTAGAAACGGAGTCTCGCTCTGTCGCCCAGGCTGGTATGCAATGGTGTGATCTCAGCTCACTGCAACCTCCGCCTCCTGGGTTCAAGTGATTCTTCTGCCTCAGCCTCCTGAGTAGCTGGGATTACAGGCATCTGCCACCACGCCCAGCTAATTTTTGTATTTTTAGTAGAGACGGGTTTTCACCATGTTGGCCAGGCTAGTCTTGAACTCCTGACCTTGTGTTCTGCCCACCTCATCCTCCCAAAGTGCTGGCATTACAGGCGGGAACCACCATGCCTGGCCACTTTTGTCTTTAAAACAACTTTAAGCAAGTTGCCTTTCCCTCCAGAGAAAAATATTTTATTTATAGGAGAATAACAAGAACACACTTAAACACACAAACAGCCTCACACGTACATAAACAAAACATACATATATACATATACGTGAACACATATGCACATGCCTACCCACCTATATACATGTTCATCCACACACATACACATACTCCTAATTTCTCTATAGCAATGTGGTATTTACTGCACTTTATTTTACATAAAATTGTATAACTATTGTCCTTTAAAAAAAACACACAAAAACAAAAAACCTTTTTTATCTTAGGTTCAGGAGTATATATCCAGGTTTGTCTTAGGTAAACTTGTGTCATAGGGGTTTGTTGTACAGATTATTTTGTCACCTAACTACTAAGCCTAGTATCCAGTAGTTGTTTTTGCTGATCCTCTCCCTCCTCCCACCCTCCAGTGTCAAGTAGGCCCCAGTGTCTGTTGTTCCTCTCTTCGTATCCATTTGCTCTATTTACCTGCATTTACAAGTGAGAACATGTGGCATTTGGTTTTCTGTTCCTGTGTTATTTTGCTAAGGATAATGGCCTCCAGCTCCATCCATGTTCCTGCAATGGACATGTTCTCATTCTTTTTTGTTGATGTATACATATCTGAGTTTTTTATTCTATTTGTGCTGCAGAATCGTAAGACAGTTGTGATGAGGTATGTCTGTGGCATTGCTGGATCATGTGCTCACAGCTAGAACACCATTGGTTTCTTTCACAATTCTACACTCATTTTGCAATTTAATTCGTTTCACCTCAAAACCTCTTAGCTCTGAAAGTTTTGAAGGTCATCCGAGCTGCCAATTTTGTGATAAGTGCTTTGTCTCCTGACATTTCAATTTACTCACTTTCAGTAATTTCTATAGGCTGCATTCATTTTAGCATTAACATACACTTCCTTCTCAGGGAGGAAGGAAACAAACTACCCCTAATGATTTATGACTTAGAAGTTTTCATATGCTGCATTGGGAATCAGTTTTAATAATAATCTTCATGATACTATTTCATTTATGGTTCATCTATAATATGGCAATAGCTCAATTCCTGCATGTAAACAAAATTTGACATTTAACAGAAAAAGTATTGGGAAGTGAGCTTTTTCTTTTTAAAAGTGGGCCATCTAATAAGATCTATTTGTTGAGCTGATATTGTTTCTAGTGATTAAGTTTTGTGTTGCCTAAAGTGTTTCTCTTGTGGCGAATGATTGAGAAAATAATTATAATGGGCTATGTCTTTGACAGAGTCTATAAACACTGAGATGGCACCACATGATTAAATTTATGTTCAGATTGTAGCAATCATTGCTGCTTAGGAAGAGAACAAGCATATTGATCTTCGAGAGTGAAATAAGGCAAGATGAAAGGAATAATTAAATCTGGCGGTATTGGTGTTCCCATCCATAGCAATACAATTACACAAATTACATCTCTCCTCACCTTGCCCCTCCTTCTTCTCCTCTTTAAGTTTATACTCAAGACCTCCTAATCAAATGTTGTAAAAAAGATTTTGTTTTTATTTGCCTTGCTAAACCAGTCTGTTTTCAACAGAAAAAGGCTTTGGCACGGTCCCTGAAAAATGTTCTCTTGTAATTCATGTTTGAGGTGGAAACATGAAGAATGCTTAAGCCTGTTTTAATCATTTTGCATGACTCTTCTTTGGTCCTGAAACCCTATGACTAATATAGGTACTTGGGGAGGTAAACAATGAACTCATTTAGGCCAGTAGGGTACAACTTAATGCCAAGGCAGTCACTGAGCTACTGTAGGGTGGTGTGATTCTTCAAGATAAAAAATAATAATAATGCCCTATGAGTCTAAGCCAAGCTTTGAGATGAAAAATTCAGAATTCCTCTCTAGTAACTGTCATGTACTAGATTTCACCTAAAATGTCTAGGAATGACTCAATATATAAGAAATTCTGGGAGATAAATCCTTCTTAAAAAAATCTAGGCTTCCCTTTGATTGGGAAAATGACTCAATTTAGAGGGAGTCACCATCCCTTCTAGAGGCAGTGGATGGGAGGGTCCTTCTGTTTGAACACCAGAATCTCCCTTGTAAAGCTGTTCTGCTCGCTAGTCTTTTACTCTGAGAACTACTCACTCTCTTATTTATATTGTTAATATTGCAATTTCATGTTTCTTCTGCCTGCTCAGCAGTTAATTCAGTTGAATGTCAATCTGCTCCTTCGTATAGGCAGATCTACCAAGTTATGATGCCAGCGTGATGCTAAGTTAATGTTCACAGTAACCATGTTGCAAGCCTTCATACTTACTCAGATCTCATACATTGATGGCACTTTCCATGTCCTCATTTCTCTTGCATCTGGAAATTTCTCCATTGGTCCCCTTCATACATCACTGTTCGTTCACCACTGTTTCTGGAATATAATCCCTTAATATGCTCCATGAAAAGTAAACTATGGAAAAGTAAATTTGAGAAATACTGCAGTCCAATCAGTCCCGCACTGTTAAATGTGGTAGCCACTCACTACACACAGCCGTTGAGTGCTTGAAATGTGGCTGGTTTGAATTGAGATGTGCTGCAACTTCAAACTACACACTGATTTTGAACACTTGCTATGCAGAAAAATATAAATTGTCTCAATAATTTTTACATTGATTAAATGTTAACATTTTTGATATACCAGGTTAAGAAAATAAATTTATAATTTTTGTATTTTGCCTTCTGGAAAATGTGGCTCACATTGTAAATAACTGAGAAATCTCCAGAATGGCACCACTGTAGTCTCTTTTGGAAATCTACAATATATAATTATGTAATAAGAGTTCTGAGAGGTCTCACAATAATAAATTCTGTTTAACTTGGTTAAAACCTGTATTTCCTGTACCTCATTGACCATGGGATTTATTTTAACACAAGAACTATACATACTCTCCAACAGCTAGTAGTTTAAATAAACCCACTTTGGAAAACAGTATTTAAGGCTCAATGCATGAGAAACCTTGATTCTATTTTTCCTATGTTGCATGCTTCCTGATTCTCAGGAAGATACAGAGGGCAGGGATTTGACAGTACAAATGCCTGTCTGTTTAGTCCAGATACCACAAATATGCCTGGTGTTCCTGATATTAATATAAATTAGTTATTTATACTTTCATGGATATTTTTGTCAATAAAGCTAAGTGGAATTCAAATTCATAAATGTGCTAATGGCTCTTCTCCATCAAATGGCTCTTCATTTGGGATTTGGCAGTGTTGAATACATATGTAAATGTAATGACTTGATAGCATAAGAGAATGGAATTTCTATTATCTTCATAATCATAATAGGCACTTAAAACCTTGTCTGTAGTTATCCTGAATGATAGGAAGAAGTGAAATAGTCAAGATCATGGTAAAGAGGACTGAAGAAAGAAGTAATAATCATAAAATATTAGTTAATTTTGAAACAATTTTCATATCCCAGCCCTTTGCTGAGCACTTTATTAGTTAGAGATACATTTTCTCCATTTTACAGACAAGGAAACTGAAGTTGGAAAAGTTAAGTAAATTGATCAGAGTTTCATAGCCAATAAATTATGGAGCCATGAACTCGGAGCCTATATCTTAATTGCTGTGACAATTATACGGTAGCATATGCATGTATAAACCTCCTTCCAGGGAAAACCCCCAAGGACTAAAAGGGAGCAATGTGTGTGTATGTGGCCAGGGGGAGAAGGGGGACTTACAATTTCTTTTTCTTCTTTATAAAAATCTGTGCAATATTACCACAAATATGTCTTCATGTTGGTTAGGAGAGGACCAAAAAATATTTCTTTGTAACCCTTAGACTTTTTTTTTCCTGGAACCTCCCCGTTAATATTAAACAATCTTTATCTACACAGGCTACATTTTCCCCAGACAGACCAGTGTTGCTGTACATTAGATGAGAAAAATGGCTGATTTCAAAACTTGCAGTACAGTGAATATGCCTTGTCTTCTCTCACACCATACTGCTTTGACAAATGCTGCTCTCTCAGCTGAGAATGTCTTTGCTTCTTTTTTTATCTCCTTACTCAAACTCTTTCCACAAATCCCATCCCAGATGTCACTGCCTCCAGAGACCTTTACCTAAATCAAATCATCCTCTACTCCAAGCTGACTTAGGTGAGCCACCATCACCACAATGGGTATCTTTAACCTGATGTATTTTGCCCTATGAAAAAAAAAACTATCATACTATTTTGAAATGTAACAGTAAGATGGGCCTAGTAGTGGGTATTTGTCACCTGCATCTAAGCTCTCTTTTAATGTTTAAGAAATGTTTTTCACATAGTCACTTATAAGAGTAGGTAAAAAAGTAGAGCTTACTTCTTTATGATACAGTACATCAGTTGTGTTCAGTGTCTTTGGAAGATTTGGATGTGCCCAGACAGAGTGGTAAGACTCAACAGAGAATTTCAAATAAGGTCTGCAAGGTTTGAGATGGAAGTCATGCCCATTTGAAAAAGTTACAAGACTTTGTTAGAGTCAGCTCTTCTCCTTGTAACTAGACATATGATTATGGGTTAATTGATGATTTTATGTACTGGGCAATTCACTGTAAACTAGATTTCATCTATACACTAGCCAGCAAGTCAGGGATGCCCTGAATCACCCCATCATCATATGAAAGCAGTACAAAGAAGGCCTGGCTTAGGCAAGTCCTGAAAGCATAATTATTTTGCATGAGCAGAAAGCTTTCAACCCAGTGCAACTGACCTTACCACATAATCAAACCTCCTTCAGCCCCTACCTGTTGGTTATTCCCTAGACTAGTTGACTGAGAAAAAAACATTCCAACCGAATTTACATGTGATGTCACAGATTAGGTTCTCCAAAAGTAGATGCTGAGATGGAGTCTGGAATGCAGAATGTTTATTAAGAATCAACACCTGCTAAAGGGAGAGATGAAAAGCAGGATTGAGCACAGGAAGAAGTCAAATGGTGATACAAGATAAACAAAACTTGGTCAACCCCACGGAGAACTTAAAAGCATATTCATCATCATTACCCTGCTTTGGGCCCAAATAATGAGGCCTTTATATTTCTACTTCAGTCAGTCATTGAACATGGGCTTCCCTGGAGGAAGTTTTGTCATTGGACAAGATGGCTCTTGCACTTGAGGCAAACCTCGAAGGAAGTGACAACTGAAGCCTGTCTGATGATAGGTGAGGCAACTGATTTTTTTCTTAAAAGATGAAATAAATCCTTCTGATGAGGTAGAACTTTGAATAGTATATCTGATTGTTCACTATTCCTTGAAAGAATTAAGGCCTCAGTGAAGACTCTGCATCCTGAGATAACAAAACTGAAAGACTGGCGTCAAAGTGGCTTAGTGGAGCATGGATGGACCTCTTGGAATGGGCTAAAAAAATTGAAGAAACTTTGTTCTGATATGACTGTTTATCAGAAGGCCTTCTTGGTGGGGAAGGCTTTCAATAATTAGGTGGCTTTCAATAATCAACATCACTCTCCTTTTGAATGTTGGTCAGCCTCTTTCCATAATCTCTTTTACCCCTAATAAATAGACTCAGAAACAAAGCAGCCTTGGTGTCAAGGATAAAAGTGATGTAGGAGCCTAGCATTATAGACCTCATCTCCCTAAGGCTGACCTGTTTACTTGCACTGATAAGTAATCAGTCAGTGAGTAGCAGAAACCAATGTGGAGTGGCCTCCCTTACACTCCCCCTTTAATATGAGATACTGTCTCAGAGGAGCCAGGCGTTTATTGAATTTCAGTTACATTGGATCCTTGACATGGAAGTGATGGAAACTGGGTATTTGGTGACTGTTTTGTTTTCTCCGCACACCATACTAAAAAGCCATATCACCAAGTGAAGGATCACAGAATGCCCTATTAAACTTTGTGGTACATCACAAACATTGCTTCTAACCAAGGAACACTCACTTTATGGGAAATGAGGTAAAGATGGTAGACTTAGAACTGCATTCTCTAAAAGCAGCTGGACATGGAAAACAATGGCATGGCCTATTAAAAACTCAGGCACTATACCAGCAGTAAATTCTCTGAATGATTACCTAGTATATAATGCTATTTCTCCCACCACCAGAATATATGGGTCTTGGAACCAGAAGTTGGAAGTGGGAGAGGCCCCTCTCTTACTATGAGATCCAGTGAGCTAATGATTTCCTTCAAAAAATTTGCTTCCCTTGCCCTGTGACTTTGGCTAAAGTTCTCAATTCTCAAAGACAAAATGTTTCTTTCCATCATGGATCTCTTATCTTGGCTGACTATAAACAGGAAATAGGTTTGCTGCTACAAAATGGAAAAGAGAGGAGAATGAATAGGACATATAAAATCCCCATAATTTCTTTTCTAGTGGTAAAATTTAATGGAAGACAACAGTAAATCTATATAAGCAATACCACAAGGCATTTGGATACTAGTGATAACAGCTTGGTCAGAGAACCCTAACCAACACAAGAAGTGGCTGAAAGCAAAGGGAAGGTAGAATTGGTGACAAAAGAAGGAAATCGTGGCAATCAATTATTGCCTCTAGACCAACTTCAGAAATGAAGACTACAGCTCTTACTCATATTTCTTTCTTTCTCTGTGTTGTAGACAATTAGAAATTTTAACTTATTTTATTTTTCTCTCTCCCTTTCCCCTCTGTCTTCTGGGTGGTAGTAAACTTTCCAGTCTAGTCCATAATATCTGGACTTGTGACAGAACTAAAGGAGAATGGACATCAGCCAGTGATCTTTGCTTGTTGCTAGAAGCAAAAATTCTGAATTTTACTTCTGGAAAGAGAGTAATAGGCTTTACGGCTGTAGGAGAGATTTTTGCATCATTTTGCTGAAACTACTTTTTTAAAAGTCCAAGTGTTTTTATTGTAACAGATTGACATGTTCCTGGAAAACCCATGTCCTGAAAAATCATTTTCAAATAAATACAGTGTTTATCAAAATAGTTTGCGACAAACACTGAAAACCTATGACATTTGTAACCAAAGCAATCACAATCAAAATAAGTATCCTAGTCCAATTTAAAAAGAAAGATGTTATAATTCTTAATATAATTTTTAACTAGAGAAAAATCTTGTACTGTTTTAAGAAAGTTACATATAAAGAAGGATCAAGTTTGCTAACTTATAAAGGCATGGGCAAAATGCACAAATGTTGAGCAGAACCATTCAATAAGCACTTGATGAGCAGAGTACATGTCCAGAATAAAAGAAAAGGGAGTAATCGGAATGGACACTGTATAATTATAATATCGTGCTCCTCCACAGCCTTCTGTGTTCAGCTGTGTGAGCATTCACTCATTGTTACTTGATGGCACAAAACATTTGTATGGTGAGAAAAATCATAAATAGATCAATTAAACTTTTCTATTATACTGACATCATTCCCATATCAACCAATCATGTAAGCTTATTTCTTTCTTTATAGACATATACGTTATCAAAGCAGGCTGTGTAAGGAAGGAAAGAAGAGTGCACATTGATTTGGAATAACCAAAATCAGTGATGTACTGGATATTTGTCACTGTGGTGGTCCTATAGTCCAATACCATTTTTAAGTTTGGAGAACTCTACAGAAGCTGAAAATTTCAGCTTCTGTAAAATTTCATTTTCCTAGCTTCTCTTGGGCCTAGAGCAAGGCACATTACCTAGGCTCACCAGCAAACAGACCCACACTAACTTTTAAAGCAAGACTCAGGAGCAGGTTGTTCAGTTTCCATGAAGTTGAGCGGTTTTGCGTGAGTTTCTTAATACTGAGTTCTAGTTTAACTGCACTGTGGTCTGAGAGATAGTTTGTTATACTTTCTGTTCTTTTATACTTGCTGAGGAGTGCTTTACTTCCAACTATGTGGTCAATTTTGGAATAAGTGTGATGTGGTGCTGAGAAGAATGTATATTCTGTTGATTTGGGGTGGAGAGTTCCGTAGATGTCTATTAGGTCCGCTTGGTGCAGAGCTGAGTTCAATTCCTGGATATTCTTGTTAACTTTCTGTCTCATTGATCTGTCTAATGTTGACAGTGGGGTGTTAAAGTATCCCATTATTATTGTGTGGGAGTCTAAGTCTCTTTGTAGATCTCTAAGGACTTGCTTTGAATCTGGGTACTCCTGTATCGGGTGCATATATATTTAAGATAGTTAGCTCTTCTCGTTGAATTGATCCCTTTACCATTATGTAATGGCCTTCTTTGCCTCTTTTGATCTTTGTTGGTTTAAAGTCTGTTTTATCAGAGACTAAGATTGCAACCCCTGCCTTTTTGTGTTTTCCATTTGCTTGGTAGATCTTCCTCCATCCATTTATTTTGAGCCTAAGTGTGTCTCTTTACGTGAGATGGGTCTCCTGAATACTACACACTGATGGGTCTTGACTCATCAAATTTGCCAGTCTGTGTCTTTTAATTGGAGCATTTAGCCCATTTCCATTTAATATTGTTATGTGTGAATTTGATCCTGTCATTATGATATTAGCTGGTTATTTTGCTCGTTAGTTGATGCAGTTTCTCCTAGCATCAATGGTCTTTACAATTTGGCATGTTTTTGCAGTGGCTGGTACCAGTTATTCTTTTCCATGTTTAGTGCTTCCTTCAGGAGCTCTTGTAGGGCAGGCCTGGTGGTGACAAAATCTCTCAGCATTTTCTTGTCCGTAAAGGATTTTATTTTCCCTTCACTTATGAAGTTTAGTTTGGCTGGATATGAAATTCTAGGCTGAAAATTCTTTAAGAATGTTGAATATTGGCCCCCACTCTCTTCTGGCTTGCAGAGTTTCTGCAGAGAGATCCGCTGTTAGTCTGATGGGTTTCCCTTTGTGGGTAACCCGACCTTTCTGTCTGGCTGCCCTTAACATTTTTTCCTTCATTTCAACTTTGGTGAATCTGACAGTTATGTGACTTGGAGGTGCTCTTCTCGAGGAGTATCTTTGTGGCGTTCTCTGTATGTCCTGAATTTGAATACATAATGAAATGAAGGCAGAAATAAAGATGTTCTTTGAAACCAATGAGAACAAAGACACAACGTACCAGAATCTCTGGGACACACTTAAAGCAGTGTGTAGAGGGAAATTTATAGCACTAAATGCCCACAAGAGAAAGCAGGAAAGATCCAAAATTGACACTTTAACATTACAATTAAAAGAACTAGAGACGCAAGAGCAAACACATTCAAAAGCTACCAGAAGGCAAGAAATAACTAAGATCAGAGCAGAACTGAAGGAAATACAGACACAAAAAACCCTTCAAAACAATCAATGAATCCAGGAACTGGTTTTTTGAAAAGATCAATGAAATTGATAGACCGCTAGCAAGACTAATAAAGAAGAAAAGAGAGAAAAATCAAATAGACACAATAAAAAATGATAGAGGGGATATCACCACCGATCCCACAAAAATACAAACTACCATCAGAGAATACTATAAACACCTCTACTCAAATAAACCAGAAGAAATGGATAAATTCCTGGACACATACACCCTCCCAAGACTAAACCAGGAAGAACTTGAATCCCTGAATAGACCAATAACAGGCTCTGAAATTGAGGCAATAATTAATAGCCTACCAACCAAAAAAAGTCCAGGACCAGACGGATTCACAGCCAAATTCTACCAGACGTACAAGGAGGAGCTGGTACCATTCCTTCTGAAACTATTCCAATCAACAGAAAAAGAGGGAATCCTCCCTAACTCATTTTATGAGGCCAGCATCATCCTGATACCAAAGCCTGGCAGAGACACAACAAAAAAAGAGAGTTTTAGACCAATATCCCTGATGAACATCGAAGCAAAAATCCTCAAAAAAATACTGGCAAACTGAATCCAGCAGCAAATCAAAAAGCTTATCCACCATGATCAAGTGGGCTTCATCCCTGGGATGCAAGGCTGGCTCAACATACACAAATCAATAAATGTAATCCAGCATATAAAAGAACCAAATCAAACACCACATGATTATCTCAATAGATGCAGAAAAGGCCTTTGACAAAATTCAACAGCACTTCATGCTAAAAACTCTCAATAAATTAGGTATTGATGGGACATATCTCAAAGTAATAAGAGCTATTTATGACAAATACACAGCCAATATCATACTGAATGGGCAAAAACTGGAAGCATTCCCTTTGAAAACTGGCACAAGACAGGGATGCCCTCTCTCACCACTCCTATTCAACATAGTGCTGGAAGTTCTGGCCAGGGCAATCAGGCAGGAGAAGGAAATAAAGGGTATTCAATTAGGAAAAGAGGAAGTCAAATTGTCCCTGTTTGCAGATGACATGATTGTATATCTAGAAAACCCCATTGTCTCAGCCCAAAATCTCCTTAAGCTGATAAGCAACTTCAGCAAAGTCTCAGGATACAAAACCAATGTACAAAAATCACAAGCATTCTTACACACCAATAACAGACAAACAGCCAAATCATGAGTGAACTCCCATTCACAATTGCTTCAAAGAGAATAAAATACCTAGGAATCCAACTTACAAGGGATGTGAAGGACCTCTTCAAGGAGAACTACAAACCACTGCTCAATGAAATAAAAGAGGATACAAATAAATGGAAGAACATTCCATGCTCATGGGTTGGAAGAATCAATATCATGAAAATGGCCATACTGCCCCAGGTAATTTATAGATTCAATGCCATCCCCATCAAGCTACCAATGACTTTCTTCACAGAATTGGAAAAAGCTACTTTAAAGTTCATATGGAACCAAAAAAGAGTCTGCATTGCCAAGACAATCCTAAGCCAAAAGAACAAAGCTGGAGGCATCACGCTACCTGACTTCAAACTATGCTACAAGGCTACAGTAACCAAAACAGCATGGTACTGGTACCACAACAGAGATATAGACCAATGGAACAGAACAGAGCCCTCAGAAATAATACCACACATCTACAACCATCTGATCTTTGACAAACCTGACAAAAACAAGCAATGGGGAAAGGATTCCCTATTTAATAAATGGTGCTGGGAAAACTGGCTAGCCATATGTAGAAAGCTGAAACTGGATCCCTTCCTTACACCTTATACAAAAATTAATTCAAGATAGATTAAAGACTTAAATGTTAGACCTAAAACCATAAAAACCCTAGAAGAAAACCTAGGCAATACCAATCGGGACATAGGCGTGGGCAAGGACTTCATGTCTAAAACACCAAAAGCAATGGCAACAAAAGCCAAAATTGACAAATGGGATCTAATTAAACTAAAGAGCTTCTGCACAGCAAAAGAAACTACCATCAGAGTGAACAGGCAACCTACAGAATGGGAGAAAATTTTTGCAATCTACTCATCTGACAAAGGGCTAATATCCAGAATCTACAATGAACTCAAACAAATTTACAAGAAAAAAAACCCCATCAAAAAGTGGGCAAAGGACATGAACAGACACTTCTGAAAAGAAGACATTTATGCAGCCAAAAGACACATGGAAAAATGCTTATCATCACTGGCCATCAGAGAAATGCAAATCAAAACCACAATGAGATACCATCTCACACCAGTTAGAATGGCCATCATTAAAAAAGCAGGAAACAACAGGTGCTGGAGAGGATGTGGAGAAATAGGAACACCTTTACACTGTTGGTGGGACTGTAAACTAGTTCAACCATTGTGGAAGATAGTGTGGCGATTCCTCAAGGATCTAGAACTAGAAATACCATTTGACCCAGCCATCCCATCACTGGGTATATACCCAAAGGATTATAAATCATGCTGCTCTAAAGACACATGCACACATATGTTTATTGCAGCACTATTCACAATAGCAAAGACTTGGAACCAACCCACATGTCCATCAATGATAGACTGGATTAAGAAAATGTGGCACATATACACCATGGAATACTATGCAGCCATAAAAAAGGATGAATTCATGTCCTTTGTAGGGACATGGATGAAGCTGGAAACCATCATTCTCAGCAAACTGTTGCAAGAACAAAAAACCAAACACCGCATGTTCTCACTCATAGGTGGGAATTGAATAATGAGAACACTTGGACACAGGAAGGGAAACATCACACACCAGGGCCTGTTGTGGGGTGGGGGAAGGGGGGAGGGAAAGCATTAGGAGATATACCTAATGTAAATGACGAGTTAATGGGTGCAGCACACCAACATGGCACATGGATACATATGTAACAAACCTGCACATTGTGCACATGTACCCTGGAACTTAAAGTATAATAATAAAAATAATACAAAGCAAGACTCCTAATGCAAGAAAGCAGAAATGGGGAGGAACTCTTTCAGATGATGTCAGCAGTTGCAGGAAGATAGGTTGCTTAGGGTAGCAGAGGTGGAGGTGAAAGTAGCAGTCTCCGGTGACCAATACCAGATATATCTCCAGGACAAGACACAGGGTCTAGTGCTTGTGTTCACAACATTGATGTTCTTGCCGCTTCTACAGTGATGTCATTTTGGACTTGTTTTTTGGTGTTTTGACCTGAATCTGATTCTCTTGTTATTTGATAGATTCTTTGAGCTACTTCAAGTCCTCTAGTAAATTTTTTCCCACTTAACTTAGACAGCATAGCTTTTGTAGCTTGCAACTAAGAGCTTTGACTGTCACAGTCATCTAGACTCTGAAGGATTTTAGAGGAAGGGTTGTGCCTCTTATCACAAGAGTGCATACTGTTGTGCCTGGAAGGCAGAAACCACTCAATATAATGCTTGTCTCATAAATAAATGAATAGATGACATTGATATGAGAAATATATTTGCTGTAAAACCAATGAGATTCAGTAATTACAATAATAACTAGTACATCAGACTTGGAATAGCATTAAGATATTAATATAATCCTAATAAGAGGTATTCTAATAACTTTTTTCTAAATATTTCTACAAATAGTAAACCTTTGCACAAACAACAGAAAGTATTGTTTTTTTATCTTAGATAAACATTTGATGTTAGAAAATGTATTTTAATACATTATTTTATAAGAAAATAAAACTTACCATTTGGTTATTTCTTTTTTCTGCCTGATGCTAAGATGTTTGTCATAGTTACCTTCATTATGATTTGAACTCCCCAATATTTTCTGCTGCCATTTTTGGAAGTTTTTATTAATTCATCAGATTTTAACCCCTATCAAGTAAAGAACAGTGACTCCCTCATAACTGCATAACCTTAGCATTCCATGGAAAACTTATATGGACTCATGCTCTTAACACTTGATACTTACTTCTGATATTCTCATTTCTGTGGGTAAAACAACTAAAAAAATAAGAGACTTCAGCCAGGTGCAGTAGCTCACACCTGTAATCCCAGCACTTTGGGAGGCCAAGGTGGGTGGATCACTTGAAGTCAGGAGTTTGAGAACAGCCTGACCAACATGACGAATCCCTGTCTCTATTAAAAGTACAAAACGAGCCGGACATGGTGGTGCACACCTGTAAACCCGGCTACTTGGGAGGCTGAGGCAGGAGAATTGCTGGAACCTGGAAGGCAGAGGTTGCAGTGAGCCGCGCTCGTACCATTGCACTGCAGCCTGGGTGACAAGAGTGAAACTCCATTTCAACAAATAATAAATAAATAAGTTCATGATTGTAGCAGAGAGCAAGAGGAATTAGTGAGATTATTTATAGGTTATTGAGGGTTGACATTTACATGCAGAATTTCCTTATATTTTAATTTTGATGATTGAAAAGCAGATTGTATCTAATCAGGATCAGATGGCTCCTGCAGTCTTCCTTCAGTATTCCAGCCGGAGGAGTTTGGACAAGCATTAAGAAGTCAGTATCTCAAATCTCTAAAACAGAAATGGTTAAAGGTAAGAAGACAGGTTAGGGAGGAATATGAAAGAAGTTGGGCTACAAGGGTACATGCTGAGCTACTCTTAAGCTGCTCTTTTGCACTCTAGCAGATAGCAGATGCCTATATGTTCCCAAATTAGCTCTTTGTTTCACACATCACAAAAAGGAAGATGCTATTATTGTCATTTTAATCTTGACAGCAGATAAAAGGGAATATTGTATATAAGCAACACACTCTTCTCTAAGCTTTTTTTTCCCTCAAAAAGGTAAAGGAGAACATATATGCATAAATACAATATATTCATTTTGGAATTGGATTAAGAAAAATCAGTGGACGTCACTTTGTTCCTACCAGTGTAGGTTGGAAGGTGCTTTAGCTAAGAAATTTCCCAGGCTTCATTCTACAGGTAAATGTCTTAGATTGCTATCCATCCATGAAAAATCGAGAAATGAAAGAAAGAAAAGACCTACTGTCTCCACACATGGCTGACAGTCAATTTTCTACTATACTTTTCATTTTAAAATGGGCATATTGAGATAGTTTCCAATGCATTTCTGGGAGAGCTATTACATTTGATCAGGTTCCATGCTGGCAAACTGCAGTGTGGAGCCACCAAGGATCCCTCAACACTTTACCGTCAGCTGATTAAATTGGTCTCAATTTCTATGGTTTTATACTTGAATTGATGGACATATTATCTCACACTTGTGAACTCTAGGAGTCATTATAGACTCTGAGGAATAACATAGGGTTCATATAAACAGTGAAATGGGTACAAGGGCCCATTTAAGCTGATATTCATACTATAAGGGTCTTCCCAGGACTTTGATTGATTCCTCAGATTTGGAAATATCTGAAGGAGGCAAACTGGTTTGAAATTCTTCCCAGATATCCAAAACTACTTGGGACCAAATGCTTTTATTGTATATGCAGTAAGCTAGGCACCAAGGGACACCCCAAAGCAGCACAGGTTCAGTAGCACAGGTTTGTCTGAGTGGCAGACAAAATAACTCAGAGAACTTTAGAGGACGTACTAGTCTGGCTGAAGCAGAGGAGGAGAGCCTTTTTGACCCTGTCATTGCTCCATCCAAATGCTCTAGAATCCCTTTTACCCATTCTGTGTATCCAACGCCAAGGTTGGGTGTGCTTTAATTTTCATGCTTTTCACCTGCAACTGTCTTCAATGGCCTGGCCTTAGACAGCTAAAACAGCTTTGCCTACAGTGCAAAGAATCAAAAATATACAGTAATTTTCACTGCCAATACCTTCTTCCTGGGAGAAGCCAACAGTCAATGATTGACTCATGTGGCAGTGTAAAAGCTCAGCCTCCTTCTATGAAGACAGGACAAATTTGAGGTGTAATTTACACTCCAGAGCTCCCCACAGGATCAAGTGGGGTCTGGAACTCCTGTTTGCCCTCTTCCTCTTCCCTCTACTGCTTCCCCACTTTCTTACCAGTTTTCCTGAGAACACTTCTTAACAAATCATGTGCTCAGGAATCGTTGTCTTAAGGCTTGCTTCTGGAGAATCTGACATAATGCACCTTATTGGGGAGTTGAGACTTGCTCTGGAGCCTGAATAAGAAATAGGATTGGATTTGGAAGGGAGAAGAGCTCTATTCCTGAGAAGGTAAAATGAACAACATGAGAAAAGGAACAAAAAGGCTTCAGTCCAAACTGGTGTGGTGTACTGGAATACAGTGAAGAGAACATTATGCTGGATTAAAATTGGGTGGTTGTGAAGTCTGGCCTTTTAGGGTAGTCATCACGCAAATAGTGAATATTTTACCCCCTGGGCAATTTTTCACTCTTCTCCCACTCTCTCCCTTTCTGGAGTCTCTATTTCCTTATTTATATTCATGTGTACCCATTGTTTAGTTTCCACTTACAATTGAGAAAATGTGATGTGTGACTTTGAGTTATTTCACTTAAGATAGTGGCCTCCATTTCCATCCATGTTGATACATAGATGTTCCATTCTTTTTTATGGCTGCATAGTATTCCATGTTGTATATGTACCACATTTTCTTTTTATCCAGTTCTCCATTGATGGACATTTAAGTCGATTACATATCTTTGCTATTGTAAATAGTGCTGCAACAAACATATGAGTACAGGAATCTTTTTGATAGAATAATTTCTTTCCCTTTTGGTATATAGTACTGGGGATTGCTGGATTAAATAGTAATTCTACTTTTAGTTCTTTGAAAAACCTTTATACTGTAGTTTAATTTGCATTTCTCTGATGATTAGTGATGAGCTTTTTTTTATATGTTTGTTGAATGCTTGTATGTCATCTTTTGAGAATATCCTTTGCCCACTTTTTGATGGGGTTGTTTTTTCCTTGTTGAATTGTTTGATGCCTTTTAGATTCTGGATATTAGCCCTTTTTCAAAGCATAGTTTGCAAATATTTTTTTCATTCTGTAGATTGTCTGTTTACTTTGTTGATTGTTTCTTTTCCTGTGCAGAAGCTTTTTAGTTTAAGTCCCATTTGTCTACTTTTATTTTTGTTACATTTGCTTTTTAAGGACTTGGTCATAAATTATTTGCTTAGGCCAGTGTCCACAAACATAAAACTCATGATTTAATCTGTTTTACTTTCTTCCAGAAAACCTGGGAGTCAAAATTCTAAGTACTTATCTCAAGTTGTAAAGATGTCCAAAATTAATCGTATTAGGAGACCTAGATGAGAGAATTTCTCTTTGGGCCTTACTGCAGCCTAGAGAAGAGAGAACTCTACAGCAAAGGGGCATGATCAAATTAAAGTTTGCTACATTTTTTTTTGTCTTGCACATAACTGGAAGTGAACGCTAAAAAGAAAATAAATGTTATTTTTAAAAAAACTACTGTTTAATCTTTAGCAAAGCAAGCAAGTACCTTCATAAGTTTAGCCCCATGCTGCATTTTAAACCTTTTAAAGAGTAGTTACTCTTCTCCGTGCACATAATTGGTTCATCCTTCACGGAGCTCCTTGTCAGTATTTGAACATACTTTACTACTTCACACCCTCATGCTGCTCCTCAAAATGTCCTTCGATCCCTTCTCTGCCTGACACACTTCTGTTCATTTTTCAATACCCAGCTCAAATGTCACATCTTCCACCTTATCCTACCTTTTCAAGTAGGTTTTTATTTCTATTTTTATGGGCTTTTGTTTGTTTCTTTTTTTGAAATAGGGTCTCACTGTGTTGCCTAGGCTAGAGTGCAGTGGTGTGATCTTGGCTCAGTGCAGCCTAGAGCTCCTGGGATCAAGCAATCTTCCCACCTCAGTATCCCAAGTACCTGGGACCATAGGCACACATCACCGTGCTCCACTAATTTTTGTATTTTTTGTAGAGGTGAGGCCTCTCTTTGTTGCCCATGCTAGTTTTTGTGTTTCATTAGCACTTGGCATGTTCTTTAACACTTACATTGCCTTTAAAAGTTAACAAGTCCCTAGGATTCTAGAAAAAAAATGTACTTATTTTTGTTTCTCCTCCCTATTGTAGCGCCTGGTACACTCCTAGAGCTCCCTAGGTATCTGTGGGTTTTGAAATGAACTGTATAAAGTTAGATTAATAAAGTGGGACCAAATTACAAAAGCTCTTGGACAGTAAACTAATTTGAATTATAGCCTAAAAATATGATGAAACACTTAGGATTCAGTGAATGAGAAAATGTGCTGAATATTTGGGGAGAGCAATAAAGCCATTAGAGTCTGCTCCCTGTCTTCAGCCTCCCCTAACACACAACTAGATCTAAACAGCGATGGTGTAGTGTGTTGGTAACAGTATTAGCCAGAGGAGTGGTTGTGCAAACTGGTCAATACAATACTGATTAAGCATTTGTTATTTCATGTATTTACTAACATATTTGAGAAGGGGTTTCCTGAAAGCATAATGGTTAAGAACAAGGAGTTTTAATCTGAGAGATTTAGAGTGAAACATTGCCAATTACAACTGTGTGACTTTGGACAAGTTATTTTTCATTGGCAAAATAAAGATAAAGGCACTGACCTCATATGTTTGTTGCGAAGAACAACACTTTGCCTCAAATATTAGGTACTATAAATCACAATATGATTGAGGCTTTCCCTGACAAGTATACTCCATTTTATCAGGGGGATTCCCCCAGGATATCCCATTCAAAATATACCAGCTTTAGGTTATTCTATATGCAGTTAAACATGGGAATTCCAGATTAATGGATAAACCACGTAGAGGCATAAAATACACGGCATGCTCAAACAACGAGTCTCATGACTCCTTCATCTACTCCTATCTCCACATCCCTTCCCATAGATTAAAGCAGTGGCTAATCTAGGCCTAAACTCCTCAAACCTTACTCTCCCCTTGAAATACTATGGGATCTCTGGGTCTCACTGAACTCCAAGAATATCCCCAAATCACTAACTTGTTTTCAAGTGTTCTCTGTTAATGTCCAGCAATATGGTAAAGTAGTTTCTCCTGCTTCTTTCTGATCAGAAATTTTACCTGGGATCATGGAGATCCACACCCTCGATTTCTTCAACTCTTCTTCAGCCAGCCCATTCTACACTATAAGGATTGTACCCATAACTGCTGTAGAGGCCAACTTCACCTTGTAGGTTCTCCATCTGGGATTTCTAACTTCCTATTGCACAACACACACCCATGCACAAGTATTAATCACACGTGACTGATCCCTCAGGTAGAATTTTTTCTGTTCTCTGCTACCCTTAATGTAGGATTCACATTTATTTATTCATACAAAAGAAACCTCTACCATACTTAATGAGAAATACATATGTTATTCAAAATCCCTAGGGATAATAGGGACATATATGAAATAATTGTTAGATAACATGTATGTAGCATTTCACTCAAAAATTAATCACTAGTCGTTCAATGTTTATGCCCAAGATTCCTCACTTTCCACTACCAGCACTTAACTCTGTCTACTAACAATAGCTTCTACAGCTGCCCTAACCACAGTCCTATGCACCTTACTCACTCCCTGGTTTCTCTGTAGCATTTGCTATTTATTACTCTTGTGTTTCTTTTCTTCAAACACGCATCTTTAAACCCTTGTTTAATAAAATATTTAAGTTTGTAAAAGATCCTCCAGTTACCAGGAGCCACCTGCCTCAGGAAACAGACAAGGACTTGTAAATGGCACTTTTTTGAATTAACATTATTGTTTCCTGATCAAAGACAGATAAATAATGCTGCAGGGATATTAATGGGTAAGCTATCAAGAAGTTCAGGGACTATATGTCAACAAGCCCCTGAGGTGCTTTTAGTCTGTTTGAATTTACTCAATTTCTCCAACTCTCTGAAAATTTTCCAAATTGATTAGGTCATTTCTACCTAATAAGTAGTTTCATAACATGAAAGGCAATATGCCTAAAACTGAATTTACCTTGAACTGAATTTACCTTACCCAACTTGCTCTCCTGATCAATTCGCATTTCTAACACTTCTATTTTTTTTTTCCTTAGTAGTTCATGTTTGAAAGCTAAAAACAATCCTTGACATACTTCTATACTTTATTTTTCATATCCAGTATTTCATTGGTTCTTTTTCCTAAATGCCTCTCAATGTGAAGTCCTTTCCACAGTCGCTCGAACCTATTCAAAACCCTCCATACCTTCTGCCTGAATACTACAGACTCTGCTAATGAGTCTACTATCTTGCAGTTCTTCCTGCCCATCATTGATAGATGATTCTTAACATCATTTCCCTTTTCAAAAATGTCCAATGGCTCCCATTGCTTGTTGAATTAGTAAGAAGAGTTAGTATCATTAATTATTGTTTAATGACTGATTCAAACAAGCAAAAAAAATAATGATACTGGAAGTGGGTTTGGCCCATCACAGGAATGTTGAGGTATCAATATGTTGTACGTATAATTAATCATCTTCTAAAAGTACTTGGCCAAACAAGAAGAAAAATAAGAAAGAAGTATGAGAAGAGGAGGAGGAAAGAGAAGTAAAAGAATGAATAGATTGGGGAGAAGAGGAGGAAGGGAAGGTTGGAGAGAGAACGGATGAAAGAAAAACCCATCTAAGGCTATTATATAATTGCCTCTTTCCAGATTGCTTACTTCCTTCGAACATCTGGATTTCTCTTTTTGTGTAAGTCTGATCTTTAAGAAAAAACAAGTTCATTCTAAGTAAAAACAGAAAAAGTAAAATTTATAAAACTAAAGAAAAAGCAAATCACTTGGCTTGACTTTAATGCTTTCCTGGAAAATATTAAACTAAGATAGCTCTCTCTATTCCAATTTTCCAATTTAGGAACAGGAAATAGAAAAATATTTTGTGGCTTTCTCTCATAAAAGACAGAACATTCTGTATATTTGAACCCTGCATGGCTCAGATGTGGTGCTTAACATGTTTTCTTTTTTCTTTTTTTAAGATTTGTTTCTACTACCTTTGCTTATGTGTGTTGTTTAGTATGTCAGAAAGAATATCAAGACTGATGAATGGTAGTCTGGATTTAAGGCATCTTATTGGTGCAAGAAATAGAAAGTAAACAACTTTAAAAGTGAAAAGCAAGCTTTCTCAACTAATCTATGTTTTTAGGAGTGAATGCAGAAGCATGATTGAGAATGAAATTAATGGTCAGAATTCTTCAACCAAAAATAATTTTGTTTTAAAGAATAAAAAGTAATAACTGCTGCTGATTTTAATATTGAGCTTGGCTCTTTACGTCACCCAGTAGGAAATCCATCGGGATGTAGATCCTAATGTGAAGGAGTTGAGTTAAGGTCGTTTAATTAAATTTAAAGATTTTCTTACCCATGGGAAAGGGCAATAATTAGCTGTTTTCTAACGCATTTGACCTGAAGATGCCTGAATCAGCACATAATTGAATGTATTAATAGGAGTAGCAAATTCTAATTATGAGACTTAGTTGTTGGGGTAGGGGAAAAAAGAAGTTATTCATTATTTATTCGAGAGAGTTCATACAAGTATAGAAGAGGGGGAGGAAAAGAGGCAATTACCAACTGTCTCAGGTCCACAATCGTGCAGCCTCACATCGTGGTTCTTAGGAGAATCGGGCAGCTGAAGACGTGAGTCATTTTGTTATTCCCACCAAAGATGTCAATCTGCATGCCAAATAAACTACCACTAAAAATAGAGTGAAGCACTCACAGCAGAATGTACCAGCTGGACTGATGCCTGCATCACAGATTAACTCTGATATATTGGGCTTTGGTAAGTTGCTGCGATGTTTCTGAGGGCACATATATCCAAATCTATACTCTAACAAGCTGTTCTCAAATGGAGTTCTACTGAGTAAGTACTTGGGTTGTGTGGTGCTTATGCAAATTTGAGTAAAACATGGTTTCTTTTTAAAGGAAAACAAGTGTCATGAACTCTCACTCCAAAATTATTTTAATATGTTAAATACTTACACAGGTAAAAACTATGAACTTAAATATAAATTATTATACTTATCACCTCTTGTACAACTAAAACAAGAAAGAAATTTATAAAATAAACAATGAACCAGTAAAATTCAAATCAACAAATTTGTGTGATAGATGATACTATTTTGTTGATCTCTACTCAAAACCCAGATATGATATTGGCTACCATGACAGAGATTCTGCTGAGTTTATCATGCCTAACCCACTGTGTTCCTTGTGGTGACTCAATTCTCAATCACTCTTTTTTATTTGAACTAATGCAAAACTGACCCTTTTATTATATGGCATGAGGGCATTTGGCTTTCATTTACATTAACATGACATTTAAATATTAAGCAACCTTTTTTATTACGCCTAGGTAATTAATGTAGTATTACTGATCAAAATAAACTAAAACATAAACTCAGATGCTGAGTGTAGTGTATAGTATATTATTTTGCTTTCTTAGCAGATACAGAAACTACTATTTGGTTTCTTCTGATTCATACATGCATCATTCACTCAACAAAAAAGAGTGTTTTCTATGTATTAACTACTGCAAATAATGATCATGATGATTATGATCAATGCTGCACAATGCCTGGTCAAGGAAAATTTTTAAAACTTTAAACTTAAAACTTTAAACTTTAATGTTCAGCAATAAATTATACACCCAAAGAGCTACAATTTGTGGCTACGTTAATAGGGTTAAGAAAGTATGAAAGTAGCAGAGCACATTTCACTGGACTGGTAAGTGAAGCCCAAATTTAAAATAATTACAACAAAATAATGATGATTCTTATTACATTTCACACATACTCTTGAGTGCCTGATAGGTGCAAGTCATTGGTTGGGTGTTATCTTGTTGAATCTTCACAACAAACTAATGAGACAGTTACTATTTTCATCATTTTATAGATAAGGCAATTGAGATGCAAAGGCATGCAATTAGTAGTAATAGAGCTAAAACTGTAATGCAAGCAGAATAGCTCCAAAATATGAGTGTTTAATTACACTTACACTTATACATCAAAGAGTTGGTATTTGAATACTTTATAATTAACAAATAGGAATTGAGCACATACAGTATATCAAGTGGTCTTGGATGCTAAGCCTAGTGGTTCACACAGTAATAATGCATTATATAATATGATGTATAATAAATTATATCCCCTATACATGTATATGTTATAAAACTACTAATACATATTGTTATAAATTTAATAATATTGTGGTTAATTTCATGTGATATCTGTAACTTGGCAATGCAGGCCTGGACTTTAATCTTTATGGTAGAATTGGAAATGGAAGAAGGATGAGATATTCCTACGTATTTTATTTATGTAGTCATTTGTGTCATTTACTTTAATAATCAATCAATGCCACTTTGGAAAAATTATTTTTTTAATATTTCTTTTACTTCCCCTTGTAACCCTGTTAATTGGGAAATATGAAAACTTAAGACAAAATATATTTCTGCTCCGAGATCAAATGGTATTTTATTTAAAAGAACAGCATGAAATATATCTTTGTGTCTATCGTTTCCTTCCACACTACTAGATTTTAGACTACTATGAAGAATTTGCTAGCACCCCTGAGGATCAGCACTGGCCCTACTCCTTGAAGGCCATATATAAGTATAGTGTGTGAGTAAATTTGGCGGGCTTTCTTATACAGTAATTGGGGGCTATAATTTAACTGATGCTTGATTTTGATATAAACTGTGTAATCTAAAAGAAAAACATACATATATATATATATATATACACAGACATATATATATATCCTGAGCATGCCAATTTCAACTTACCAACACACACATACACGCACACAGATATAATAAACAATGAGTAAAATTCAAATCAAATTTGTGTGATAGATAGATACTATTTTGTTGATCTCCACTTAAAACCCAGATATGATATACATATATATCATATATGTTGATTTCAACTTACCAACACATACATATAATATATATGTATATACGCATGTATACATATACATATATTCATGTACATATATACAAGTATATACATGTACATATATAACAAATGCATATATACACATATATGTATATATGTATATAGACACATACCTGTACATATAGACATGTATATATATACATATATACACATGTACCAACACGTACATGCATATATATACAGGTATGTGTCTATATACATACGAGATATGTGTATATATACATATGTGTGTGTATATGTGTATATAGACACATACCTGTATATATATGTACATGTTGGTATATACACATATACATATATATCAGTTGAGCTGGTCCTTTGGTGTCTCATAGATTCCCAAGATCACTGTTTCACAAAGTTTGATCTGACATTGATGAATGATGTGCCTTTATTTTATCTATTGGCCTATAACAAAGAATGTAAAAGAAATAGTGCGTTATTTCACATGGAAGTTAATATAAGGTGTAATTTGGTTAATATAAGGTGTAATTTTATAATGTAGTTGGCATTCTAATAACAAAACTTCATATTCTCTAACTTTTAGGTTCAGGTGTACATGTGCAGGTTTGTTAAATAAGTAAATTGCATGTCACAGGGGTTTGGTGTACAGATTATTTTATCACCCAGGTAATAAGCATAGTACCTGCTAGGTAGTTTTTCAGTCCTTTCCCTCCTCCCACTCTCCACCCTCAAGTAGGTCCCAGTGTCTATTTCTGTCTTTGTGTCAAGGTGTTCTCAATGTTTAGCTCCCACTAATAAATTAGAACATGTGGTATTCGGTTTTCTGTTCCTGTGTTAATTCACTTGGGGTACTAGCCTCAAGCTGCATCCATGTTGCAGCAAAGAAAATGATATTATACTTTCTTATGCCCACATGGTATTCCATGGTGTATATATACCACATTTTTTATTCAGTCTGCCATTGATGCATATGTAGATTGATTCAATGTCTTTGCTATTGTGAATAGTGCTGCAATGAACATACTCACGCATGTATCTTTATGGTAGAATGGTTTATATTTCTTTGGATATATACCCTATAAGGGATTGCTGGTTGGAATGGTAACTCTGTTTTAACTGGAGAAATCATGACGCTGCTTGTGACAATGGTTGAACTAAGTTACATTCCTACCAGCAGTTTATAAGTATTTCCTTTCTCTGAACCTCACCAGCATCTATTATTTTTTGACTTTTTTGTAATAGCCATTCTGACTGGTGTGAGACAGTATCTCATTGTGGTTTTAGTTTAGATTTCTAATGATTAGTGATGTTGACATTTTTTCAAATGCTTGTTGGCTACCTGTATGTCTTTCTTAAAGTTTCTGTTTATGTCCTTTACCCACTTTTTTAATGGGGTTGTTTTCACTTGTTAATTTAAGTCCAGAATAATATTTCCTAGGCTATCTTCCAGGGTTTTCATCTCAAATTGAGTTTTGAACGTGGTGTAAGGGGTCCAATTTCTATTTCTACATATGACTAACCGGTTATCCTACCACCGTTTATTGATAGGGCGTCCTTTTCCCGTTGCTTGTTTTTCCATTTGTTTGTTTCCTCTCTGATTTCTTTGAACAGTGTTTGTAATTCTCATTGCAGAGATCTTTCACCTTTCTGGATAGCTATATTCCTAAGTATTTTATTCTTTTTGTGTCTATTGTGAGGGCAGCCAGGAGGTGGGGCAGCTGTGTTGCTGGCCAGAGCCAGGGACCCCACTTGGTGAAGAGCAGGTAGTCGAGGGCTTATGGGAGAAGAGACTGGGCTCCTTTCCTTATGGTGACTATGGCATACTGGAAGCATGAGTAAAGCCCTCAGTCTCTTTCCCTAGTCCAAGGGCAACAGAGGAAGATCTGCTGCCATAGCAATAGCAGAGGGGCTGTTGGTTGCCTCTGGGAGTACCACCCCAGAGAAAGACAGAGGCACTACCAGTGGGAATCCTCATCTGAGGGTAGGGCAGCTGTTCTGTGGTTCTGAGCCAGGGGTCCTTTCTGGTGTAGAGTGGGGAATAGGGGCTCATTGGGAAGAGAGCCTGGGCTCCTCTCCATATGGTGGCTGTGGTGTGCTGGAGGTGCCACCATAGCAACCAGGGCCTTTATTCCTCCCCCAGCCCAAGGGCAGCAAGGATGGTACCACTGCAGCTGCAATGGCAGAGGGGCTGTGGGTTGTCTCTGGGATAAAGGCAGAGCCACCACCAACTGAAGTGTTCAGGAGGAGGCAGCGTAGCTGTGCTGGAAACCCAAGTCGAGAGGCACTGTCCAGGGAGGAGTGGCAGGATTGGAGATCCATGTGGAAAATAGTCTGGCTGCTTTTCCATAAGGTAACTATGATGTGCTAGAGGTCCACATTAACTCCTAATCACCGAACTCTCTTCCAAGCTTAAGGGCAACAGGAGTGAGGGCTGCAGTAAAATAGTGGCCAGCCTGCTCACTCTGAAAGCGTCATCCCAGGGAAGTGCAGAGCTGCTACCCTACAAGAGCCCAGGGGGAGGATGGCTGGGATCTCAGCCTGGGAGGCCCCACCCAGGTATCCTTTCAACATAAAAATCATCTTTCAGCTCTCAACTTCCATATGCGTATTCAAGGATTCACAGAGAAATCAGAGGATTGCTAGTAGTCAGGATCTCAAATCCATAGTGGAAAATAATTGTACAACTTCAGAATAGGGAATTTGCTATGCTAGACTTACCAGAGAAGTATTCAGGACATAGATAGGATTTGAAATAGGCCCTGAAGTAAGAAATATGATGGAAAAGCAAATTTCATTTACTGATCATAAATGTACTGTGAAAAAGATGATACAAACAAATGGAAAAACATTCCATGCTCATGGATTGGAAGAATCAATATCATTAAAATGGCCATGCTGCCCAAAGCAATCTAAAAATTCAATGCTATTCCTACCAAACTACCAAAGTCATTTTTTTCACAGAATTGTAAAAAACTATTCTAAAATTCAGATGAAACCAAAAAGCCTGAATAGCCATAGCAATTCTAGGCAAAAAGAACAAAGGCAGAGACATTATACTATCTGACTTCAAACTATACTAATAGGCTACGTAACAGAAAACAAAAATGGACATACAAAACAGACATATAAACCAATAAAACAGGACAGAGAACCCAGAAATAAAGCCACACCTACAGCCATCTAATCTTTGACAAAAAGTTAGCACAAATAAGCAATGAGGAAAGGACTTCCTATTCAATAAATAGTGCTGGGACAGCTGGCTAGCCATATACAGATGATTAAAACTGAACCCCTTCCTTTCACCATATACAAAAATCAACTCGAAACAACTTAAATATTTAAATGTAAGACCTCCAACTATAAGGATCCAAGAAGAAAACCTAGGAAACACCAGTCTGGACAGCAGTCTTGGGAAAGAATTTATGATTAACTTTTCAAACGGAATTGCAGCAAAAACAAAAATGGACAAGTGGGACTTAATTAAAGAGCTTCTGCACAGCAAAAGAAATTATCGACAGAGTAAACAGACAACCTACAGAATGGGAGAAAATATTTGTCAATAGTGCATCCAACAAAGATCTGATACCCAGAATCTATTAGGAACTTAAACAAAACAACAAGCAAAAAACAATCCCATTAAAAAAACGGGCAGAAGACATGAACAGAAACTTCTCAAAAGGAGACATACCAGTGGCCAACAAACATATGAAAAATATGCTCATCATCACTAATCGTCAGAGAAATGCAAACAACAAAAACCACAAGATACCATCTCACAATAGTCAGATGACCATTTTAAAAAAGTCAAAAACCAACAGATGTTGGTGAGGCTGTAGAGAAAAGGGAACACATACATTCTTGGTGGGAATGTAAATTAGTTCAACTATTATGGAAAGCAGTGTGAAGATTTCTCCAACTACTTAAAACAGAACTACCATCGGACCCCGCAATCCCATTACTCGGTATATACTCAGAGGAATAGAAATCATTCTACCATAAAGATACATGCATGCAAATGTTCATTGCAGCACTATTCACAATAGCAAAGTCATGGAATCAACCTAGGTGCCCATCAACAGTGAACTGGATAAAGAAAATATAGTATCGATACACCATAGAATACTATGCAGGCCTAGAAAAAGAATGAATTTTTGTCCTTTGGAGCAACATGGATGCAGCTGTAGGCCATTATCCTAAGCAAATTAATGCAGGAACAGAAAACCAAATACCACACATTCTCACTTACAATGGGACCTAGACATAAGTATTCACGGACATAAATATGGCAACGAGATATGGGGACTCGTAGAAGGGGGAGGGAGGGAGGCAAGAAAGGGTTACAAAACTTACTGTTGGGTACTATGCTCAGTACCGGGGTGACAGGATCATTCATACCCCAACCTCAGTATCATGCAATATACTCATGTACCAAACCTGCATATGTACCCCCTGAATCCAAAATAAAAGTTGAAAAAGAAAAAAATAACAAATGAATGTACTGTGAAGAAGAGAAATAAATTCACTTTCTTTGGCTAGAAATTAATAATAGAACTAATAATAAATATCTGAACTTGTACACTTTATCTCACTCACAATAAGATTGGCTCTTAAGAATACGGTCCTGATTCAACTATGATTTTTATTTGTTTGACTGATTTCCTTTTGGATAATGAAGGCATCTTTAGTCACCATATCTTCTGAGACATTTGTGGAAAAAAAAATTTTAACAAAAGAATAATGGAAATCTGAAGGCCTGGCATGGTAGCTCATTCCTATAATCTCAGTTCTTTGGAAGGCTGAGACAGGAGGATCGCTTGAGGTCAGGAGTTCAAGACCAGCCTGGGCAATACAACAAGACCTCGTCTCTGCAAAAATAAAAAATAAAAACTATCCAGGTGAGGTAGCACACATCTGTAGTCCCAGCTCCTTGGAAAGTTGAAGCAGGAGGCTTGCTTGAGCCCAGGGCTTTGAGGGGTGACCTGAGACAGGATTAATGGCATCAAACTGAATATAACCTGTTCGGAAAACAGAACGTTTTAGCATTTCCTCTCACTTTATACTTGACCACAATTAGAGGATGCAAGTTGGGAAATCTCCATCATAGTTTCCCTGGGGAAGCAAAAGGATATAAAGAATGAAACAATTTACATAGTGAGATGATGAGAAGAGTAAGAAAACCATGCAGAAGCCCTGAAGTCTCAGAGCTACATCATCTTTGCGAAATGGCATTATACGCTAAGAAAATTTTGAGGCTGAATTTCACCCAGTATCAGGTAAAACCAAAATTATTTTAAACAGTGATTATCAACGTATACAATTAATAAGATTAACGATTAATATTTGGGTGTCTTTATTTTGTTCTAGTCTTTCCCCCAGAACAGTATCACCATTCATTATAAATTGGTTCATGGATATAATTTGTCATTTTAACATGTAATTTTTTGTTGTATTTATAAAATTTGACAGTATGAGGAAGTGTGGGTTCTAACACTAGTCTCAGTTAACTGTGGTTATAACCATATCCATTCATTTGGACCATGAAGTGTTGTAAAGCTGTCAATCACTATGCACCTGTTGATAATGTATCTGAATTGCAGACCCAGCTTGTGGGAAGAGGAGAAGTATCCATATTTATTTGCTTGGCAAACCCAAAACTCAGAAGAAATACCAATAGTCCTTATAGAAATGCTATGGCTGTATATCTAGCGTGATACTATAAACAAATAGGTGATTACCTAAAGCCCGCATAGCCAACAGGACTGTGAGAAATAAATTTGGAGGTGAGATTACATGGCTGACTTGGATCCTCTAGGGAACATACAACTCTCACAGAATTATGCAGTGAGACTTTGAGTGGTAGCTTTGGAATAACTAGTACTTCCATTTTCGACACTTGGCTATTTTAAACCTAGCTTTCTCTGATACCAAATGCCTGAAGGGTTCCACAAAAACATTTAACATATTTTAAATGCAGTAGCTTTACAAATACTTGATAATTTAAATTATAAACTTCAGATACCCTTCATAACTCCTTCACAGCTCTGAATTCCATATTGTATCTGGTTTTGTTTTATATATCATCTGAAATTTAAAGACACTTTCATCAATCATGTTTGAAGTAAAATAATTAATGAAATGTACACAAACAGTATTCTCTAAGGCACTTCTAACCAGTCATCACGGATGGCATACAACATGTTTCTTAAAAGTGGTATGATAGCATATTATTCTAAATTTGGTTACTCCCAGAGAGTCTAAAGGAACATTACCAAAGGATATAGCTCAATGATTATGCAGCCTCAAATAACTGAATAATTTCGTTACGATTTAACCCAATAAAATCACTGTCCTAAATTACCATATACTATGTGGCTTTTCTACCAAGAAGTTCTAAGGTGCATGGGATAAGTGTGAAGAAGCAGTCTTATGTACGGCATATTGTCCCAGACCTCTAAGCCCAATTCGCCCCCGAATTCAGTACTTAACTCTGCTGAAGTATACTGAATCCAAAATATTGACATCCTCATTTTTAAAATCCCCATAACTTAATATCAATAAGCACATATGATGAGTTATGACACAGCAATCTAGTAATTCCAAGGCCAAATTCTTATAGCAAGCTATGCATATTTCTAATACTGATACTCACTCCTGTGTTTTGCATGCTTGACCTTGTGCAGTAACTCTTTAGCGCAAGGTCAAGCACCTCACTATGTTGTTTCAAAAGAAGAATCCATTAGGCAAATTGGGCAAAAATTTGTTGGAGGAAACAAACAGAAGCAGAGTCTGAGAATGGTCTGAATGGAAGAGTCATGGTTGGAGTCAGACAGCAATGAGAAAACCCAGAGATCATGAAAAGGGCTGTGCCTACTCTGATCTAAATAAAACGAGGTTTCCTGACTTTTAAGAAAATCTGCATTTTTAGCACCATTATTTTATTCACAGAATACTACATTCTAGATTCTTGAGGAATGACCAATACTCCTCTCCCAATTTTCCTATCTGTGTAACTCACCAACTTGACATAATATACATCAAGGAATTATTTTTTCAAACAGTAAATTATTGATCCAGTGACCAAAAGAAGTTCCTAAAAGAGTTTAACATTCACTCAAGGAGTAATTTGTTATACTGGAGAACCATGGAAGAACTTTCTAAATCGGTGTGATTTACAGAAATACACATTTTGTATTTATATTGTATGAGCTGAAAGTACCACGCTGGCAATTCACAGAAGCTGTCTTTAGAAACAAAGTGAAGTGTCTCCAATCAATTCCTGCTAACACACAGTAATGAGAAGCAAATCACTCAGTCACCAGCACAGAAAAATAGATTACAATGGCCCATATTCAATAGCCCCAAAACAAATTATAAAGGGCTAAGTAGGGTGGGGTGAGGCTCAGTATTGGGAGGTTTGTTTTTCATGAAATGATGGTTTCATCGTTATTTGGGGTGCCAACTAAAACTTGTGTGGCCGAGAGGCAGAGATCATTTCCTGTCCAGCCACTATTCTATTCTGCAATTCCATCCATTTCAGGAACCTCTCCTAGCAAGCTGTGAGCCTTTCTTCTCCTGGCTACAATGCATCCTAGAGTTGATAACAAATTGCAGCTCTTTCACAACCCATAATATCTTTTCAATGACCAAAGCAAATCCATACTCATGTAAGTGTGCCTTTTCCTAGGCGAATGCTGAAGTAAGTTACACACAGTTAATTATACCAAAGTCTCACCTACACAGTTAGAAGCCGCCATTATTATCTCCTCAGACTGCTCCAAACTCAACAACCTCAATAAGTTCTGTTTCCCAGTCAACCCTCTAATTGCTTTTGTTGTTGTTGTTATCTCATTTTCTCTGGATCCCATCCAAATTCTGTATTTCTTAGATCAATAATACGGTTAAAATGAGTCTCACTACAATAGCAGTCAAAAGCAACATGAACTATGCTGGAGGAATCACTTCATATTTCCAAAGCCTGCCTTTTAGAGCTTGGATTGAATGGCGGGCGTGTGTTATTGACTGTTACCTCATATTTTAGGCCTTACACAACCATGTTTATATACAACTTGACTGAAAGAATCACATAAGCTTGCATTCAAGTTCCATTTGCCTACCCCAAAATGCTTTTTCAAATTCATCCTTAATGAATTAGACTTTACATGTCAATTACAATATCAAGCTTAATAATGTATTCAGTTTCTAAGGATATTTAAATGTTAATTAATTTGTGTAGGGTCCTAATGTAAGTTGGTATTATGCACATTAAGGAATATATATGTCTTATTTATACATATACCTAGTTGGATAAAATATAATTCATTTTTAAAAAACTAAGAGTAGCCAAAAATTAGACTCATGGAATCTTATAGGTGGAAGAACAGTGCATCATATTGTATTCTTTCAGAGACTTCAGTCTAGTTGCCTTAGTTTTCAAACAGGGAAGACAGTAAACTCTGTGATTTTAGAGCATATAATTCAGCCCACCTTGACACAGATACTATAAGCTTGACACAGATACTGTAATAAGAAAATAATTAAAAATATAGTCAAAGATTGCTCAGATTGTGCATTAAATATATTCATCACATAATTACAAAGGAAAAAATTATAAATCCCCCAACTAAAATTTCCAACTGGAGTCAGCCACTTTTTTTTAACTTAACGGAAGGAAATCTTCCATATGCAAATATTCAGTGGATTGAATATTGTATATCATATGGACTACAGTGGAAAAATCTGAAAGTACGACCTCAATCAGATGATCAAGGTTGACAACATCAATAGTGATAGGTCATGTTGATAGCATGTACACCTGATGTGATGAAAATGTCACTTTACCTGTTTGGTCTTCTTCCCCAAAACCCACAACCTCAGTCTACTCCTGAGAAAAACATTATGCAAATCACACTTAGGAGGCATTCTTCAGAATATCTGACCATTAATCCTCAAAACTGTCAAGGTCATGAAAAACAAGAAAAGTTTAAGAATCTGTCATAGCCAAGAGGGGCCTAAAAAGATATGCTCACTAAATGTAATGTGGTATTTTGGATGAGTCAGAACAGAGAAAAAAATCAAGAAAAAAAAAAGAAAATTTGAACATAGTATAGACTCTAACAATAGTGTATCAACATTGGTTTCATCAGCTTTAATATGTACCAAGATAATGTGATATGTTAATAATAGGGGAAATTGGGTGTAGGGTGTATTGAAAGTCTCAGTACTATCTTCACAACTATTCTATAAATCTAAATATATTCTAAAATGAAAAGTTTATTGAAATATTAAACATGTACACGCACACACACACACAGTGCATTTCACCACTGCTACAGATTGACATCAACACCTCTCCTCGACAGCAAACCCTTAAAGTAAGAATGTTGTTTTATTCATCTTTGTATCTCCTAGAAATATTTAGGCCATGCCTATTAATTCTTACAGAATAAATGTCCATGGAATTGAAAGAGAAGATGATCTAATGTCCAGGGTCAAGCTGACTGCACAGTAAGAAAACAAAAAATTCTGTTAAGATGCACTTTTCCCACTCCTAGCAATTATTGCAGAATTTATTCTTACCTTGAGAGAAAGACCCATAATGGTGGATTGAAATTGGGGGAAAAAAAGAAGAAAGAATGAATACAGGGTAGCAGCCATGCCACTAACAAATGCAACATATAGGAATCTGTCTCTTAACTTACAAAAGTACCTTAAACTCCATCACTTAGTGCTTCAAAGTCAAAAGAAGAGAAACATCTTAAAGAAGATAACACATATACTTACATTTGAAGGTTGTTCTGAGGATTAGAAGAAAAATATACGCGAACGCCCTTTAAAAACCACCACACGATCAAATAGCAATTCCTAAATTTCCCCAGAGGTGGAGCACCTGAAAGTCATAGTGGTCCTTGGAGACCAAAATGAATACTGATGTACTGAATTGCATTAGAGGAACCATTTTAATGGTAAAAAATATAACAATGTGATGCAGAATGATATAACCATTAGTATAATTCACACGCACACACACACAAATTAAACTTAGTTCAATTGTCTCCTAGTAATTTTTGCCATTATTATGCATCTGCTATTTTGTGATCCTGTTTTCCTGTATCCTCTTGTTAATTGTGTGTCTTCCCCACTAAACTATTACCAAGTACCCATGTCTTGTTAATTCTTGTATCTTGAGAAAAATAGATTTGGGCACATAATAGACATTTATTCAACAAATATTCCTGGAGCACTTACTGGAAATCATGAGATCTAGTAAACAAAAGATTAAGATTCCCATTCTTAAACTACTTACATGCTAATTCTAGCAGGCTAAAAGGCTAGGAGGTGATAGATGCAATGGAGAGAAGCAGAGCAGGATAAGGGGGAATGGGAGTTAGAAGCAGGTTGTAGAATTAAGCAGAGTGGTTGCACTGTGAATGTGAGATTTGAGCAAAAACTTGAAAAAACTAATGATTTCAACCAAGCACATATCTGGGTGCTAAACATTCCAGGCAGAAAAATAGGGCACTATCCCTAGGTGCAAGCTTGCCTGTCATGTCAAAAAGCAGCCAGGAAGCCAAGGTGCCTGGGGCAGTGTGAGTGCAAGGAAGAGGAGTAGGCAAGGCCAGGATGATCAGGCCAGGTAGGGCCTTGTAAGCCATGATAAAGACTTGTGCTTCCCTCCACAGTGAAATGGGGAGTCACTGTAGAGTTTTGAGCGAGAGCCACATCATCTGAGCTACATTTTTACAGGCTCACTCTGGCTGCCATGTGGCCACTACGTGGTGGCAAACACAGAAGCAGGAAAGAGACCTGTTCAGGGTGGTTGCCATAATCTGGTGGCTCAGACCAAGGCAGTAGGTGTGGCCATGATGAAAATTAGTTGGATGATAAATATATCAAAGTACAGCCAAAAAATTTTATGATGGATTCAACAAATACTCCAAATGGATAAATATTGGGCAATATTCATTAGCAGGCAATCATCATCAAGTACCAAAGGCTTAATAACAATTTATGGGCAAAAAAAACCACTTAAAACAAAAACTATTTGTAAAATTAGCATGATATGTATTAAACTTATATTATGTAGACGATGACTAATTATTTTATTTTAGCCTCAGAACATTGACACCCAGCTTACTGACCCAGGGTTTTGGGGGGAGAGAGTTTGATAACCACTAAGCTACCTACATGTGTGAATGTTGATACTGATACTGAAACTAATTTATGACAGGTGCTGTGAGGGGGGTATCTCACCTGTTCAAAGAAATATCATTATCTGATTTCAGCCTTACACTGGAGAGTATGTCAGAGGCAGCCAGGTGGAAAGGCTTGCCGTGCTAAGCCCTGGAGTTGGCTCTGCTTAGTAATTGATACCATTTTCTGGCACTAATTATTTTTATAAAGATATTAGCAAAGCAACAGTAAAATTAAAGGGCTTCATAATCCTCAGCACTCATCATCAACTTCTGAAATATGATTGCATGTTAGCTTTTACTGTTACTATACAAAAGCACTTACTCAAAGATAGGGAGGACAAACTCTGTTGATAGTAGTAAAGGGGAGAACTATTGCCTCTTTCCAGACTGTGGCATCCCTTTTCCCAAAGCAACAGGAGTTAGAGATCTCCTGAATCTCCTTTTTGCTGAACTTGGCAAGAAACGGGTAGGTATCTTCCAGGGTTTGTGAGCAAAATATGTCCCTAGAAAGGTTAACAAACGGGTGAGAGGTGACTCCTGTATTCCTTCCTCATTCTTCTCTTTTTACATATTTCTTCCCCCTGCTTCCGGTGGCCTCCCAGGGATCCCAGCCTGCTCATAGGAAATTAAATGAGGTTAGTGATTAACATTTCAAAGTGAATTTAAGTCACCACTTGCCCTCTGTCTGGGGAATGCACGTCACAAGCTTAATTTGTGGAACAGCAGACTTTGTATCCGTCTTAGCTATCAGGTAAGGGTGCTGTTTTATTTACTCAGGGGATCTGGGGAGCATAGCATGTTACCTCAGGGGAGAGGAGGAGGATTTTGCTAGTTGAGGCATGTCCAAGCTCCCCAGATCAGCTGCCTAGCAGCAGCAGCCTTCCCTGCCTCATCCCAGGTCATGCTGTGAATATGAGGATACCAGTCCCATGACACAGCTAAATCAGAAATCAAGAGACTAGTAATGTTTGCTGGACCCCTAATTTTCTCTTTGTAAAATAGTATCACTCTATAGACACCCTGCCTCACAGGGCCTTTTTGAAGACAAATGAAATAATGTCATCTCTTCAATGCAAGCCTGTCCCGCAACAACTCAATGAAAGGTGCTATGTATAATGACCAAGTTCTCTTTTCAGCTGAATTTAGAAACTCCAGATTACAGTGCTTCCTATGTTTATTCACAGTGGCATCTAATTTTGCATAGGAAAGTAAGGCCTAGGCATTTGCATTTTTCCTCTTGGTTCCACTCTCCCGGCCAAGAAACAACATGAAGAAGGGTCTTCACTGGCCCAGAGCCCCTGATAGGATTCCATTCATGCCCGCCACTCACTGACAGAGAAAGCCCCCCGCCAGAAGGCTCCGCTCTCATAAAGAGCTCTGCCTGATTCAGGAAGACGTGGCTTTTTGTTCAGTACCATAGGACCTTGTGTGACACTCCACGGCCCGGGCTAGGGGCTGTCACAGCAGTCTTTCACAATTCAAAGAGCAAAAGAGAATAGCCTGCCTTTGAGCGTCAGAAATGTGGGAGAGGCAGGAATCAAATCATGAATAAATAAATAAAGACACCAACAGCTGTGATATTTAAAACAGACAATCACTATAACAGCAAATGACAACCCTGCAGCCTACAGAATCTGCTAATAAACTGTCTGCTGTGAATGTTATTAAAGATAAACTTATGAGCCATGATTATTCAACCATTAAACCTAAGTGGAAATCAAAGGAAGATGTGTGTCAGATGATGTTTTTGGTGCCACGTAGCCTAGGAAAATTACTCATCAAATCTGAATCCTGATCTCTCTGTCCTCCAAGGATTGGTCCCTTGAATTTTTGGCACTGTGTGCAGAAGCTGTCTTTTCTTTTTGCCTTTAATTATAATTTTAGTTTCAAATGTGTGGCTTTTTTATTTCCAATAAGTTGTTGTGATAAACACATCTCATGATCCGTGGAATAAAGGGAGCGCCATTCAATTCAGCAGGGGCGTATCTACAAGAAGGAAAGAAAATAAGACTTTCCCCACAGCCAACCTGCTGACCAGACAACTTTCGGCCCTGAGGGACCGATGCTGAAGAAGCTCTCAAGAAGTCTAGATTGTGGGGAGCTTTGTCAATATATTAGCTAATTTAACTGAACCAGAATTTAATTTCAATTCAGTAGTCATCATATTCACACTTCACTTTAATCTCAAGCTCTACTGTTAATATTACAGTCAGCAACACGGTTAATAGGAAGAGTGGGCCTGATATGGTGGTTCATGCCTATAATCCTAGCACTTTGGAAAGCCAAAGTGGGAGAATCTCTTGAGGCCAGGAGTTCAAGACCAGCGTGGGCAACATAGCAAGACCCCTATCTCTACAAAAAAGTTAAAAAAAAAAAAAATTGCAGCTGTAGTCCCAGCTCTTCAGGAGGCTGAGGTAGGAAGATTGCTTGAGCCCAGGTCTGAATTCAAGGCTGCAGTGAGCCATGATTGCAACACTGCCGTCTAGCCTGGGTGACAGAGAAAGACCCTGTCTCAAAGAAAAAAAAAAAAATAGGAAGAGTGGCATATTATGGAAGAAACAAAATTATACAATAAGATTCCTATATGAGCATTTTATTTTGAAGACATAAAAGGATGACTTAAATGAAAAATAATTTTCAGTTAATGTCCTGAAGAATATAATTATATGCAGGATGCAGAACATAGTGAAATCAGAGCTACTCAATCTGGTGGTTTTTAAGGAATGGCCTCCAAATGTCTGCTTGATATTCATATTTCCTAGGCATTCTGAATTAGGAATTTGAAATAACCTTCAATAATGAAGGTGACAGTTTTTAAAAAAAAAACACAATATTAACTGGTGAATATGTACAACCTATACTGGTAAGAGGTTAAGGGGATAAAGAACGTGTAAGAGGTTAAGGGGATCAAGAATGAATAAGATACCTTTCTGTCATCCTGCATTTGGTGTTTGATTTTTAGTTGATTTTTATCCCCTTTCTACTTTGCCCACTTTAACATCTCCGTGTGATGTAGAAGAGATTTCGTGATGTTGGGTGTCTCCTCCTCTGCATTCTCATGTATGTAATAAATATACCTGCTGGAATACATATTATGCACTTGACAGACTTTGAAAGAGCAAATTAATAAGTGGACTAAGTACTTGGATGCTGGCCTAAATCTCAAATTCTTCCATGCTACACCGTAATTGGGAAAAATAAATAAATGTGGTATTTATAGCACAAATGAAAAGGAAGTGAAGAGACCAAGCAACAGCTGTGTACAAATACTGAGTACCATGGTACTGTGTACAAGTACCAAGTACCATGGTACTGTGTACAAGTACCAAGTACCATGGTACTGTGTACAAGTACCATGTCCAGGTAGGAAAAAAGCCCACATAAAGCCCAGATTGGGCATTCAGAACATTGATGTTGGAACTGCAGGGTAACACAGAAACTACACAGAGTGACATTGGCCCTGGATCTAGGAGGCCTTCAAGAAACTAAGGCAGTAATTCTCACATGTGGCTTGATATCAGAACCACCTGAAAAGATTTTGTTGATAACATTTTGTGTTATAGCACCGATTACTATAAATAATCTCGATTACTACCCCTATGTCTAGGGTTAGTAATAGCCCCTAGACATAATGCAAAGGTTTGGATTGATAGTTTATTTTATATTAAAGGGTAGCAGCGGATGATCAGGAAAACTCCTGCCGCAACTATAGTGCTGGAGTGGAGTCGATCTGAGACTGGGGTTGGGCCTTCTATGGCTGATGGAAGTCAGGGATGGAGTCTGAATTGAGCTGACTTTCCTGCTGCTGGTAAGAGGAGGCTAATTAATGGAAGGGAGTTGGGGTTTTTTTTCTTTAAATTCAAACTCCCAGATCACCTCCCCAACCAGTTAAATAATATGGGAGGGCCCCAATAAATCCGTTTCTATATTTGAGAATGACTGCTGAACAAGCAACATAGCCTCCACCTGACTGTCATCTACTCTGTGAGCTGCTTTGTGAGGGGAGTGAAGTCCCTTGGAGTAGCCCTGCTACCATTATTTCTGCAAAAACAAGGTTAGCCTAAACATCCATCTAGTAACATAACTAAAAGAATATGCAGAATGAAGAACTCAGTGATAGGCTTAATCTCTGAATATCATAAAATGAAAGTGGAGCCAAAATAAACCTCTTTAGTTTCAATGCACAAATGCTACAATATGGTTGAGGAAATAACCAAGAGATTTTCTTTTATACACTGGGTATCTTTATAATGAAAGTTGACTTGAAAGAACTAGAGCTATATGCTGCATTTAAGAGACTCTCCTGCTCCCAAGGATCCAGCAAGAAATCTGAAATGTTTTCATTTCGTGACTTGAGAGTAGAGTGCGCCCTGGTCTTATGACAGATGTGTTTCTTAAAATTTGTGCAAACTTGGAATCTTTTCATTAGTTGAAATGATGGGCTTGCTATCTAAAGAAGACATAAAATAGCTTATTTTTTGAATTAAAAAATATTTAGAGATCCTAAAACCACCTCCAAATGTGTCTGTTTTAGTGGGTTTTTACACTGCAGAACTGCATAACGGCTATCATGTTATTATGTGGGCTTGGGTATTATGCTATTCTCAAACACAAAATCGAATATAACAAAAGTCTGCTGCAACCTAGAAGGTATTTAAAAATGGTTTGCACTGAAATTTTGGAAATAAGAATACATCTGATTTATGCGAAAGCCAAGTTGCTAAAAATGTAATTTAACAATTGCTATTATGTGCTAAAATCAATAATTTTTAATGTGGACACATTAACATTTTGAAAATGAAAAAGAGTGATTTATATTTTATAACAAAAATTTAAACAAATATTTATAACAAATATTTATACAAATATAACAAACTTTCAGAAATACGTTTCTCATAAAAACTTATTTATATGAAATTAACTTAATTGAGTAACTTAATTGTATCCTTCTTACTACTGTAAGAGTTTTTTTTTTTTTAAAAATCATATATAGTAAACTGTGCAATGAAGCAAATATTTACAATATCATTGTCCCCATTTTACAGGTGGAGGAAGTAACTTCAGGGAACTTAAGAGTTCTAAGATTACACACAAAGTCAATAACAGAGGTAGAAATTCATTTCACATTTTCTGGCTCCCAAGTCATTTCCATCAGACCGTGAATGCAAAGAGACTGCTTGCAAATGTTAATGAAGTATTTATTTTTGCTCCATAGAAAGTAGAGCCAAAAATGTCATGTTGTAGGTCCCAGAAGTGAATTCTCAGCTAAAAATAGAATTGCCATGAATTTTCGTCCAAAATTTAGAGTATATTTAGTTCAAAAAGTCAGCAATAATGTCCTTTTTGCCTACAGTGGTTTAAGAAAAAAATAAGTTTCCTAACAAAGTTCTCCTTTGCTTTGAGCACATCACAAGTCAATTGCTCATTGGGTGAAAAGAAAGAAGAGACACATCACCTGAGGTGACTGTTTGCACAAAAAGCATTATAATGAAGAAGCAATTATAGCATGTGTATTCATCTGTTTTAAAACTACTATAAAGAACTGCCTGAGGCCGGATGCCCAGGTCAGGAGATTGAGTCCATCCTGACCAACACGGTGAAACCCCGAAAAAAAAAAAAAAAAAAAAATTTAGCTGGGCATGATGGTGTGCACCTATAATCACAGATACTCAGGAGGCTGAGGCACGAGAATTGCTTGAACCCAGGAGGCAGAGTTTGCAGTGAGCAGAGATCGTGCCACTGCACTCTAGCCTGGGTGACAGAGAGAGACTCCGTCTCAACAAAAACTGCCCAACACTAAGTAATTTATAAAGGAAAAAGTTTTAATTGACCACAGTTCAACCTGGCTGTGGAGGCCTCAGGAAACTTACAGTTATGGTGGAAGGCAAAGGAGAAGCAAGGCACCTTCTTCACCAGGTGGCAGGAAGAAGAATGAACGCAGGAGGAACTACCAAACACTTATAAAACCATCAGATCTCATAAGAACTCACTCACTTTCATGAGATGAGCATGGGGAAAACCACCCCCATGATTCAATTACCTCCACCTGGTCTCGCCCTTGACCCATGGAGATTATGGGGATTATAATTCAAGGTGAGATTTGGGTGGGGAGACAAAGCCTAACTCTATCAGCATGTTTGTGGGAATCCCTCATCTTAACATCATAGGTGAACAAGGTGGGTGTCAGATTCTTCTTACTGAATAATGGGTTGGGTGGAGTGGAGAGGTGGGCAGGAAAAAATTAAGACCTGCACCAGAGCCTGCCACCTTGCCTGAGCTATTTGGTACATGATTTAGGGAACGTGCTTATTCTCTACCTCTTATGTTTCCTTTTATACAAGAGACTATGTGTTAGTATCACAATCCTGGTCTCCCTCCAATCTTCTGCTCTACTCTTGGTGATTTTGGAAGGAGAAACAGGACAGACATACCTGGAGCCTTCCTCTCCTCTTCATCTTCTGAGTGGGCCTGCCACAGAGATGATGGGCTCCTAATTGTGCTTGACTGTGTCTAAGCCTGTCCACTGAGAGGTCCTATCCCCTCACTGGAGATGTCTCAGGTTGATTCTCTGAGAACCAAATGATGAAAGAGAAATTATTAGCCTTTGGAATTTTAATAGGGGTCTTCTTTCTTAGTTGGAGACAAGGCCAAATTTCTTATGTCAATTTCTAAGGCCACGTAAGTTACATACAAGAAATTAATGCATCCATGTTTCTCATAAACTTTCACTTGGAAAATAGTATACTTAATCTAAAACTTATGAAGGATTTTGGTAAAGGGTAAGTATCTGCTCAAACAGGTATGGCGACCATTATATATATAATCATATCTGTAGAGCCACAACAATTCATCCATGGTGCTGGAACAGCTAGATAAAAATATGTAAATGAGTACATTTGGGCCTGATCTCACAAGAAAACTTAAGTGGAAATGGATCATAGACCTAAATTTAAGATCTAAAACTTATAAAATTCTCTTAAAAAAACATAAATCTTTATAGCCTTAGGTTAGGCAATGGGTTCTTAGATATGACACCAAAAGCACAAGTGACAAAGGAGAAGCAACACCACTTATAATAGTCAAAAAGTGAAACCCAAACATCTATCAACCAATGAATGAATAAAATGTGGCATATTGATTCAATGAAATATTATTTAACCATAAAAAGGAATGCAATACAGATACACGCTATAACATGAACGAACTTTAAAAACATTATGCTAAGAAAGAGGCCAGACACAAATGGCCATATATCATATAATTCTACATAATTCTTATCATACAAAAATATTCTATATTTAATATAATTCCATCATGTATTCTATGAAATGTCCAGAATAGGCAAAGCCATAGAGACAATACAGATTAGCGGTTTCCATGGATTGGGGGTATTAAGAATGGATATGTGATAGCCAATAGATATGAAATTTCTTTTGGGTGTGATAAAAAAAGTTCTAAAATTAGATAATGGTGAGGGTACCACAACTCTGTAAATGTACAAAAAACAACTGAATTATACAACTTAAAAAGGTGAATTTTTGTGGTATGTGAATAAAAGATTTCAATAAATCTGTTATAAAAAACTGCATTCATAAGTATTTGTAAAGTGTGTCACTGAAACAACATGTGAAGGTTTGTTGCAGGGATATATTGCATGATGCTGAGGTTTGGGCTTCTATTGAACCCACCACCCAAATAGTGAAGAATGGTATTCAATAGGGAGTTTTTCAACCCTTCTCCTCTCACTCTCTCCTTCCTTTTAGAGTCCCCACTGCCTACTGTTGCCATCTTTATGTCTGTGTGTACCCAATTTTTAGCACCCATAAGTGAGAACATGTGGTATTTTGTTTTCTACTTCTGTGTTAATTCGCTTGGAATAATGGCCTCCAGCTGCATCCATGTTGCTGCAAAGGACATGATTTCATTCCTTTTTATGGTTGCAGAGTATTCCATGATGTATATGTAGCAAATTTTCTTTACCCAATCCACTGTTGATGGACACCTAGGTTGATTCCATGACCTTGCTATTGTGAATAGTGCTGTAATAAACATGCAAGTGCAGATGTCTTTTTGGTAGAATGATTTATTTTTCCTTGGGTATATACCCAGTAATGCAACTGCTGGCTCAAATGGTAATTCTATTTTTGGTTCTTTGAGGAATCTCCAAACTGCTTTCCACAGGGGCTGAATTAATGTACAGTCTCACCAACAGTATATAAGTGTTCCCTTTTCTCTGCAATATCACCAAAAAAAAAAACTGGCTTTAAAAAATTTTAATAATAACCATTCTGACTGGTGTAAGATGGTATCTCATTGTGGTTTTAATTTGCATTTCTCTGATGATTAGTGATGTTGAGCATTTTTAAAATATGTCTGTTGGCTTTGTGTATATCTTCTTTTGAGAAGTGTTTGCCTTTTTTTTTTTTAATAGAAGACGGAGTCTTGTTATGTTGGCCAGGCTGATCTTGACCTCCTCAGCTCAAGTGATCCTCCTGCCTTGGCATCCCAAAGTTAAAGGTGCTATTTAAGTTCATTATCGATTCTGGATATTAGACCATTGTCAGATAGTTTGTAAATATTTTCCCCCATTCTGTAAGTTGTCTGTTTATTCTGTTGATAGTTTCTTTTGCTGTGCAGAAGCTCTTTAGTTTAATTGGGTTCTAACTGTCAATTTTTGGTTTTATTGCATTCGTTTTTGAAGACTTAATCATAAATTCTTGGCCTAGGCTGCTGTCCAGAAGAGCATTGCCTAGGTTTTCTTCCAGGATTTTTAGTTTGAGGTCTTACATTTAAGTCTTTAATCCATCTTGAGTTAATTTTTTTACGTGGTGACAGGTGGGGGTTGAATTTCATTCTTCTGCATACAGCTAGCCAGATTTCCTAGCACCATTTATTGAATAGAGTGTCCTTTCCTCATTGTTTACTTTTGTAGACTTTGTCAAATATCAGTTGGTTGTAGGTGTGAAGCTTTATTTTGGAGTTCTCTGTTTTGTTCCAAAATCAGCATACAAAAAGCAGTCGCATTTCAATACACAAATAAAATTCAACCTGAGAACCAAATCAAGAATGTACCTTCATTTACAGTAGCTGCAAAATAAATAAAAGACCTAGGAATACATCTAACCAAAGAGGTAAAAGATCTCTGTAAGGAAAACTACAAAACACTGCTGAAAGAAATCACAGATGACACAGAAAAAATGGAAACACATTCCATGATCATGGATTGAAAGAATCAATATTGTTAAAATGTCCAAACTGCCCAATCTACAGATTTGACATCATTTATATCAAATTACCAATGTCATTTTTCATAGAATTAGAAAAAGCTATTATAAAATTCATATGGAGCAAAAATGGAGCACAAATAGCCAAAGCAATCCTAAACAAAAAGAACAAAGCCAAAGACATCACATTTCCCAACTTCAAACTCTATTACAAGACTACAGTAACCAAAACAGCATGGTAGTGGTACAAAAATAGACACAGACCAATGAAGCAACTGTTGAATAGGACATAAATCAGCAAGGAAAGAAATAATTCACCTGAATGCATCTAAGAATACTAATAACGCACGGAAACCTGATCATACACATCTCCTAGCTTTTTGGTAAAAGCTCTGACACCTGAACCATTTGTACTCAAAAGTGACTTTGAGAGTCTCTGGTTTAGGGCAAATTGCATGACAAAACAAGTATGTTTTACATACAAGGCATACAAAAGGCTTAGTCTGTCATTCATTGTCTTACCCTGTTAAGCCAATCTACCCAAGCTTATCTACCAATTTCCCTATTTAATATTCTTTGTTCAGAACTGTATGCCTCAGTATTTCCCATCCATCTCATTATTTACCACCTGTTTGTTTGTCTTATGTTGTTACAGTCCCTGAAACACCGTATCTTATGGGTCACTTCTACTTACCTTTCAAAGCCCTTCTTAAATGCCATCAACTCTATGGAGCCATTGTTCATTTTCTTCAATTAAATGTGTTTCCCTTCTACTTTGCTTCACAGTTTACTCTGTTTCATATTATTTGTAAGTTTATAATATTTTCTGTTTTTCTAGAAATATCTCAGTGGTTGTCCAATGAGTGAGTCAGTGAGGATGGAGATTGCCCTTTACTCTGCAGCATTTGGAGCATTGAAACTTGCTAAGGCAGGCTATAAATGTTTGTTGATTAGACTGGACTATTTGCAGATTTACGGTTTTTCATCTTCATTTACATGTGTGGAGATGGAACATTATGTTTAATTATTTGACATTTTAAAAAATCAGTACTTTAACCTATTGAATTGTCCCTTCATACTGAATTTACTAAACAGGAACATCATGTATATTTATATTAAATATAAATATATTAAATTTATATTTATGAAAATATAAATTTTCATAAATTTATGTTTATGAAATTTTTAGGGTGGAAGATAAAACATGTTTCCTACTATAGCAACATTCATTTTATTCAGCATCGTGCTGAAAGAGAATCTTCCAGAGAGAGAATCTTCCAGGTAAGTTTCCATAAAAGCTTACCTCTTTGAGTTCCAGAATTTTAAATTTTTATACATTTAGAAATGAGAATTTTATGAAATTGCACTGCATGTATTGATATATGCAAATTCAATATATTGATATATAGCAAGAGAGCTATTTAATTGGAACAATTTGACCTTAAGGTACCCTTTTATTGAGGAGTTATCCTCAAAATCATTGTACCATATTAAGCATAGAACCACAATTATCACTTATCACCTAAGTTGACTGCAGACCTTTGAACTGAAAGGTAAGTCCACTGAGCTGCCTGCCCATGACCTATATGTCTTTATATCCCATTTGCCACATATTTCTTCATAGAATGTCATGTCTCTGAGAGCAGGGGCGGCACCTTCCATTTCTCTGTGCCAGTTTTATCGTGCTTCCATGTGTGCAGAACACCAGTTTTTGCTGACTTTCATTTTATAAAAAGAAACAAATTACCCATTAAAAGGAAAATCCTGCTTTTCAAAAGGTTGAATAATATAGATTTTTTAAATTTTAAATAAAAATCCAGCTGGTTAAACTGAAGCCATTGAAAAGAAGCTTAATTGAGGAATATTTTTTGGCTCTGAGCCCATCATCTTTTCATTTGATTGTAAATTGGATACAATTTTATTCACTTCAAGCTCTTGTCTTTCAGTATTTTATTCCACTGAGACCAGTAAATAAGTGTTAATAGTCATGTTGAGCTCAGTTAGACTACTTCCTTCACTTAAATTACCCATTTTGGTTGTATTATTGCCAGCCAGCATTTTGCTTGTTGACATTTTTATTGAATGATTGTGCAAGAAATGTTGATACCTTCATATATTGTTTTGACCCTTCACTAATCTTTTTTTATCTGTCATTTTCTTCACCTGAAATATGCTCTTCTTCCCCCATGCTTTTATCATCCATCCATGAAAGCATGCCCTTTTATTCTCCTATAAAATTATGTCAACTTGTGTCCTTTAAGAATCTTTCCAGAGGATGTAACCTCTTATCTTTAAGGTAATACAAGCCAAGCAGATGCTGTGATTCCTTGATGGAAGAGAGTTTTATCTTCTTTCTTTGTCAAACATTGTTTTGTTTTTCAAAGGGAGTGGAAGACAAAATTGTTGAGGTGTGGAAATGTTCAAAAGCAATAAATAATTGCTTGTAGAAAAACCTGCATTTTCTAAGCTTTATGCTTTGTCAATTTAAAGCATTTGCTAAGGAAAGCAGCTGTTAAGTAATATCAACAATTGAGATCTGTTTTTCATGCCCACATTCTTTTCCCTCCAATTTCCATTTGCATTTCTATCTAAGTTTAGGACTTGGAGTCATGCTCGCAATTCAATCCTTTATTGCCCTCAAAATATGAAATATTCAGAATTTAATATATTTTGTCATATACTATATGTAGGCAAACAATGTGGAGAAACAATGATGAACATATTGGAGATACTTTCAAAAGGCTGAATAGAAGGGGAATACAACACAAGAGTGGGCCTGGGTAGAGACAGGATGTGCCTTTCTTGTGGAGCTTGGGGTTTCTCTTGGGTATCCAAATAGAGAGATCCGAAATGCAGATAGACATACCAATTTTTCTCTTAGAAAAAATAAATTTTGATAGACATATAATAAACATGTATTGATTACTTAGCGTATACCAGGTACTGTTATAAATATTTTATGTCCATTAACTCATTTAATCTGTACAATATCACTTTAGTTTAGAAGACATAATTATCTTTGTTTTCAAATTATGAAACTAATCTCAAACTCAGGAAAGTTTAACAATTTGCTGAATGTCACAGACAGCTAGTGGTCTAGTTGGCATTCTAAGTTAGGCAGTCTCCAGAGTGCACACTATATTGTGCATTTTCTCTGTTTCACATAAGAGTTATTATATAAGCATATAGAGGATAGTTGACATTGTTGCAATGAATGTGATCACTGGAATAGTGAAAAAAGTGTATGTCAGACAGAAACTAAGGGACACCCAATCTACTGATCGTTCCCTGTAGTCTTTAGGTTTACCTTCCATTCTGGCAGCTCCTGGTCATTGATGTCTGCTCTCCAGCACCATCCATCTGGGCAGCTTTTCCTTGTACAAGTACCTTACAAACAAATCCAAGAACTATCTCCAAGCCTGCTTTTGAGAACCTGAATGGACTTGAATTTGCACTCTAAACCACATAAAATAACCCTTATGATAAACTTCAAGTTGACTACTAATGGAGCTTTCTTCCCTTTCCTACTTTCCATTATATAGCCTTTTCCGGACACGCAAAAACAATGAATGTGATCAAGGTCACACATCTCTCTCTAAACTATCTCATTTCTTTTCTTGGGATACTTTCTCCCACTTTCATCTTCCTATGCACCAAAACACCTCTTGCCTCTCCTGCAAAACATACTCTTCAGATAGACTTTTTACATAAATCCCTACTTAATCTACTTCCATGTTACTCTCATTATAAATCACTATGATTGTGCAATACACATAACCAATTCTGTGCAGATGTTGCTGGAAGCAAATGTTTATCTGTTTCTCTAATTTTGTTTACAAATGATCAGAGAATGATGTACTCTAGTTCATCATTGGTTCAAGTTACTAGAAATAAGTCTATCCCATTCATGAATGGACAAGTGTCTAGTATTAAAATTCAATAATAGTCTCAAACTTAAACTAGACTGAAAATAATTTAACCTTCCTTTAATGATTCTGAAACACTTCAGGGTTTTGCAGCGTTCCAAGGTTATCATTATCATGGTCTTATATATGTATAACTAATAAAGATTACCAGCCCATAAGTTATCAGATTAATCAGCTTTTACTGCATTTCTTTAGGTTTGCCTCACCTCTTCCATTATATTGTAAGATCTTTGAGAGTCAGAATTATGCCTATTTATATTGCACATCACATAGGACTTTGCCCAAATAGGTGCACAATTCATATTGTTATTGTGTGGACTGGAGCTTAAAGTGCACAGCAAGATTCTCATTTTAATTTTTTATCTTCCTCTTTACTATATATGTCAGAATTTAACCTACTTTTCCAATCTGTAACTATAAGAAAATACAAGCAGTGGCCACTGTAACTGACTAGTGAGTAATACTTCTTTAAGTATACCTCTACATCATACAGTAGAAACTAGCACTTTTCACTAACATGAAATTCTCCTCTATGTATGGTCACATAGGGTGGTTGTATAGTCCTGAGGCAAAATTAAGCATGGCTATACAACTTGCTTGGGCAATGAAATATGGATAGAAGTTCCAAATGTCACTTCCTGTTAGAATATTTAACTCTGATGCCCTACTCTCCAGCTCTTCCCTAGCCATGAGGATTCTGAAATTACCTGTTGATGTAGGATTATTACAAAATTGAAGCAGCTGGAACAAGAAACTAACATATGGAGAATACCTGCCTTCTAGAGACACTCAGACTGAAAGCAGGCAATGCGTAAGCAAAAAGATAAAAATTTGTTATGTAAAGCCACTTAGATTTTGGGGTTACTGTGTTATCACTGCATAACTCAGCATAACCTGATACAGTACTTACTTTATAAATGTCTTATGTATCTTTCCATAAACAGTACATTCCTTCAGGTCAGGGACCATGTCTGAAGCACTTCTTTACTCTCAATATTATGCAAAGATACTTTTTACTAGGCTGTCAAAGAGTATTTGTGGAATAAATAAATGAAAAGTAAATAATCTTTGTTTCTCTAGAAAATGTGATATTATCCATTTGACCATTTCTTTCATTTTATCCTGTAGAATTAGAGTTTAGCCTTAGGCATTGGCAGGCCTACTACAGTTTTGTCAGTAAAAAGTTTTTCTTAAAGCTGCTTATTAAATTTATTCCCAACTATTTTGTATTTCTAAATTTCTTTGTTTTATATATTTGTATGTTTTTAAATATTATTTTAAAATTTTAATTATTAGACTAAATATTGTAATCAAAAGGCAGATATTGTTAGACTAGCTCAAAAAGCATGACCAGCTATCTGCCTGGAAGAAATATACTTTAAGTAGAAGGATACAGTAAGTTAAAAGTAAAAGGAAGAAAATAAGTGTGTACAGTCAAAATAAGAATATTCGATTGGTTATATTAAGAAAATAAAAATGGGCCAGGCGCAGTGGCTCATGCCTGTAATCCTAGCACTTTGGGAGACCGAGGCAGGCGGATCACAAGGTCAGGAGATCAAGACCATCCTGGCTAACACGGTGAAACCAAAAAAAAAAAAAAAAAAATCAGCCGGGCGTGCTGGTGGGCGCCTGTAGTCCCAGCTACTCGGGAGGCTGAGGCAGGAGAATGGTGTGAACCCGGGAAGCAGAGCTTGCAGTGAGCCAAGATCGTGCCACTGCACTCCAGCCTGGGCAACAGAGCAAGACTCCTTCTCAAAAAAAAAAAAAAAGAAAAAGAAAAATGTGTTCAATAAATTGTGCTAGAAAAAACTAAATATCTTTATGGAAAAAACTGAACTTTAATAGTTACCTTATACCATAAACAAAAATTTTCTAAAAATAGAGCTAAATGTGAAACTAAACGTCTAATACTCCTAGCAGAAAATATAGGAGAAAATCTTTATGAAATTACAATAGGCAGATTATTCATATAAAAGCTAAAAAATCGTGAATCATAAATTTGATAAAGTGAACTTCATCAAAATTGAAAACTTCTGCTTTTAGAATTCCCTGGTTAATTGAAATATCGAGCAGAATGATGAAAAGATAAATAACAATCTCTCTATATAACAATAAGCTGGCATCCAAAATATATAAATTATTCTTTCAACTCAATAAGAAAGTAACAAATTAAAAATGAGTAAAATATTTGACCATACACGTCACAAAAGAAGACACTCAAATGTTCAATAAACACGGGAAAATATGTTCAACTTCATTAGGGATAAGGGAAATGAAAATTAAAATCACAATGAATGATCACTGTCAAATTGTTAAAATAGATGAAACTAAAAAGACTGATAATAGCAAGTGTTAGTGAAGATATGGAAAAACTGGAACTCTCATAAAATTTTGGTAGGAATGTAAAATAATAGCTTTTGAAGAAATTTGGCAGCTTCTTAAAAGTTAAATGTATGCTTAATATATGACCTAGAAGTTCTACTCCTAGGTAGCTTATTGAATAAACTCCTAGGAGTTTATTGAAACATACGAACAGAAATGAACCATGTCTACACAAGACATGTACGAGAATGTTCATGGCAACTTTTTTATAATAGCCGAAAACTGGAAACTACATAAATTTCAATAAACTGAGGAAGTAATAAACAAATTATGATGTATTTATACAGTAGAATAATACTCAAAAGAAGAATGAACTTCTAACAATATACAAAAACATGGACAAATCTTTTTTAAAAAATCTTTCTGAGTGAAAAAGGTCAGATACCAATGAGTAAATGGTCTATGGTCCATTTTTATGAATTACAGAAAATACAAGGATAATCTATATTGACATAAAATAGATCAGTGGTTGCCTGGGGTCAGGGTTTGGGGGAATTGGCAGGAAGGGGACATAAGAGAACTTTTCAGGAAAGAAAAACTGATGAAAAGTGTTCTATATTTTGATGGTAGGAGTTGTCACACAGTGTATAAATTTATATATACTTAATATAAAAATATATACTTAAAATCTATGTGTTTTATTGCATATAAGTAATAACATCCATAAAGTTAAATAAATAAAAATAACTCTCAGAAATAAATATTTAGGAATATGTACTGTTAATATTTCTGGAAATTAAGGATAAAATGGAGTGTCTCCTCTCATTCCTAGTGATGAGCTAGCAAGGTATTTTCACCCGAAACTCACGAGTTTGGGTTTGCTAGTCCAAAGACCTTATTTCCCAAGGGAAGAATCCCATAACCATGGTTTCATTAAAACTGAAAGATGATACTGCCACCAGGCTACTTTGGGATTCTCATGCCAATGAATCAATAAGCAAAGAAGGGGGGTTACCTTGCCAGCTAGATTGATGGATCTTGACTTTCAAAAGTGAAATTAAATTGCCCCTACAGGTGATACACTGAGGAACATCTTAATAATTCCATGTCTTATGGTAAAAGTTAATGTAGAACTACACAATGCAATAAATGTTAGACTGTCGAAGGTCCACACCTTTCTGGAATGAAGTCTTGGGTTACCACACCAGGCAATAAACCATTAACATCTGAGGCCCTTGCTGAGAACAAAGGGAACATGAAATGGTTAGTGAAAGAAGATAGTTTTAAATACCAGCTATGACCATGTGACCCGTAATAGAAATGAGACGTGTAATCGTTATTACTGTCTTCTATATTTTGATATAAACAAATTGTGAATATAGTAATCATTTGTTTTTCCCTTTTCCATTTCCCATATGTTAATAGTAGTTAACCTTATATCTCAGTAATTAAATGCAAATATGCTCATGTAGAAGATTAATGAACATCTCCCAAAGATTGATAAAAGGACTTTGTATCTTATTTTGGAAGAGGGTTGGTGAAGAGATTAATAATAAACAACGTAGCTGTTTTGGGATGCCATGTTAACAAAGAATGGAACATGATGGCTTTCCCTGTGTTAATTTAGCTAAACTGGAACTAAGTGTCCCAGACTTTTCTTACCTGTATAACAATGGTTTAGAATTGGCCATTTACCTTGTCTACAGGATTTGGAAGACAGAAGTGAAGAAACAATGAATTTTTTGCTCTGAAGGCTAGTGCAGGACACTAGGCACTGTGACTGCTCATGTAGACTTTTATTGATCTACTGGCTCACTTTATTGACGTGGACAGAACCCAAATCTACAACTACTGTAGCTACCTCCAAAATCTTTTCCCTCAGCTTCTCCAAGTTGTGATCCAGAAACACATGGAAAACGGTGTAAAAAGACATTAGCTAATTCCACAGGTCACCAGTATTATTGAGGCTGAAGGTGATAAGAGACAGATGTGGACTCTCGATTGTCTTTCTGTGTTCCTGCTGGTTTTTGCTCCCCACTTCACAACAAGCTTTCCTTCCTAGCTACTTACCCAGTTTACCTAATGCCTCTCTCTACCATGACTACATTTATGATTTTCTAGAAATCTGCTATTAATAATGTAAAAGCTATATTAATTTAATAATACTGTATAGCAAAAGCAACAATTAGTAGCCAGGAAGAGATTTCACAACTCTCTGAAGTCATTTATCATTTGAAAAGTTAGCATGTATTTCATGTGTTGCAATACAACCATTGGATAAAGACCTCATTTTTCAGGAAGGGCTAGAAAAGGAGAGAGGGTGTGTGGAAGAGTACTTGATACCTTGTTCTAAAGATGGGAGACATAGGACAAATGTAAGTGTCACTAGGAAGAGTGATCACAGGGCTAGGACTATGGTGAAACACATAGAAATCAAATCACTAGATGCTATATAAATTGGTATTGCATTTGCCATGTTTATATAGTTAATGGTATTTACCATTACTCAATAACCATTTGAGAAGGTCCACTTAAGAACTATAATTCATACCAAAGTCCAAAGGAAAAATGTTTCTCCTAAAAAACTGATAGAACTTTTTTCATATTAAGAATAAAACTTATATAATCAATTATATCTCATTCTCTTTTACTGTGGCCACTTGGAAGCTCTATATCACTTTAAAAATTTAATTATATATACCTTGCCTGCACCCGCCCGGAGCCAGCGGTTCTCCAAGCACCCAGCATCCCGCGAGACATGCCGCGCACCGACGGAGGGGACGTGGGCAGAGCAATGGTGGCTAGGCTCGGGCTGGGGCTGCTGCTGCTGGCACTGCTCCTACCCACGCAGATTTATTCCAATGAAACAACTCCTGGAACAACTTCAAGTAACCCCTCCCACAATACTTCCAACTTTGGGATTGCCCCAAATCCAACTAATGCCACCACCAAGGCGGCTGGTGGTGCCCTGCAGTCAACAGCCAGTCTCTTCATGGTCTCACTCTCTCTTCTACATCTCTACTGTTAACAGACTCAGGCCAAGAAACATCTTCTAAACTTCCCCATCTCCTAAACCCAATCCAAATGGCGTCTGGAAGTCCAATGTGGCAAGGGAAAACAGGTCTTCATCGAATCTACTAATTCCACACCTTTTGCTGACACAGAAAATGTTGAGAATCCCAAATTTGATTGATTTGAAGAACATGTGAGAGGTTTGACTAGATGATGGATGCCAATATTAAATCTGCTGGAGTTTCACGTACAAGATGAAGGAGAGGCAACATCCAAAATAGTTAAGACATGATTTCCTTGAATGTGGCTTGAGAAATATGGACACTTAATACTACCTTGAAAATAAGAATACAAATAAAGGATGTGATTGTGGAATAGAGATTCAGTTTTCATTTGGTTCATTAATTCTATAAGGCCATAAAACAGGTAATATAAAAAGCTTCCATGATTGTAATTATATGTACATGAGAAGGAACTTCCACGTGTTACTGTAATTCCTCAACATTTTGTTTCGGCAACACTAATTTAATGCCGTTATGCTCTAGATGAAGTTTTACATTGTTGAGCTATTGCTGTTCTCTTGGGAACTGAACTCACTTTCCTCTTGAGGGTTTGGATTTGACATTGCATTTGACCTTTTATGTAGTAACTGACATGTGCCAGGGCAAATGATGAATGAGAATCTACCCCCAGATCCAAGCATCCTGAGCAACTCTTGATTATCCATATAGAGTCAAATGATAGGCATTTCCTATCACCTATTTCCATTCAACAAGAGCACTACATTCATTTAGCTAAACGGATTCCAAAGAGTAGAACTGCATTGACCGTGACTAATTTCAAAATGCTTTCTATTATTATTTTTTAGACAGTCTCACTTTGTCGCCTAGGCTGGAGTGCAGTGGTGCGATCTCAGCTCATTACACTCTTTGCCTCCTGGGCTCAAGCGATTCTCCTGCCTCAGCCTCCCAAGTAGCTAGGATTACAGGCACCCGCCACCACGCCCGGCTAATTTTTGTAATTTTAGTAGAGACGGGGTTTCACCATGTTGCCCAGGCTGGTTTCGAACTCCTGACCTCAGGTGATCCACCTGCCTTGGCCTCCCAAAGTACTGGGATTACAGGCTTGAGCCCCCGCGCTCAGCCGTCAAAATGCTTTTTATTTCTGCATATGTTGAATACTTTTTACAATTTAAAAAAATGATCTGTTTTGAAGGCAAAATTATAAATCTTGAAATTAAGGCAAAAATGTAAAGGAGTCAAAACTATAAATCAAGTATTTGGGAAGTGAAGACTGGAAGCTAATTTGCATTAAATTCACAAAAGCTTTTATACTCTTTCTGTATATACATTTTTTTCTTTAAAAAACAACTATGGATCAGAATAGCCACATTTGGAACACTTTTTCTTGTCAGTCAATATTTTTAGATAGTTAGAATCTGGTCCTAAGCCTAAAAGTGGGCTTGATTCTGCAGTAAATCTTTTACAACTGCATCGACACACAGAAACCTTTTTAAAAATAGACACTCCCCGAAGTCTTTTGTTCGCATGGTCACACACTGATGCTTAGATGTTCCAGTAATCTAATATGGCCACAGAAGTCCTGATGACCAAAGTCATTTTTTTCCATCTTTAGAAAACTACATGGGAACAAACAGATTGAACAGTTCTGAAGCTACCGTGTGTGTGAATGAACACTCTTTTGCTTTATTCCAGAATGCTGTACATCTATTTTGGATTGTATATTGTGTTTGTGTATTTACGCTTTGATTCATAGTAACTTCTTATGTTATGGAATTGATTTGCATTGAACACAAACTGTAAATAAAAAGAAATGGCTGAAAGAGCAAAAAAAAAAAAATTAATTATATGAACTATTTTTCTTTCTGTTCTATATTTTCTTGGCCTTTTGGCAATAAATTAAAGTTTTGAAATTATGACATACAGTTTTATAAGCTACCTAAAATATTAAAAATAAGAAAATTAATTCATGAATGAATTAAAAGCAAATTTAATAGACATTTTTGAAATAAATATACCAATATAAATAATTAAATTCATATTGTTAATACTAAGTGTATATCTGCTTAATTCATTTTTTATTAGTAAAGCGTCTTAGTCATTTGAGACCATTTTAGATAATATATTTCACTTAGAGTAATGCATTCTAAAAGACATATTAAAAATTACATTTAATAGTAGGTAAGTTTGATAATCTTTTCCCCTATGTCTACAGTTTCTTTCTTGTAGGCATATAATAGAATTATTTCAAACCAATAGATTACTTTCAGGGAGGTCAATCCTAGGCACTGACAACTTATGGCATGGTAGCCCTTTTTTTATTTACAGAACGTTTAACATATTTTAATGTTTAGATGTTATTCAGTGTTTGGGTTTTTTTATTGTATGATACGGTTAAGACAATATCTGAAATTGAGGAAAATATTAAGATGTAGACTATAGTCTTATAGACAGTTCATTTCAATCCACACATGATAGCAGTTGTCTGGTTCCACTGTAAAATTATTCTTGTTTTCCACATCAGTGTTACTTGAATACGTGAGCTCTAAAAGGAGTGATATCATAGTCATTCCTGATTCGACATGTCCCAGCACCATTAGCATTCATACTAAATGAGTGCTATTTAACTTAATGAGAAGTTCATTTCCTCTGTCCATTTACTACCGCTTTAAGTGCCTCTCTTCCTTCCTAAGGCTGCTGCAAGGCATGGAGGTAGCTAGCAAATTGAGAATTTAAAAAGATTTTTATTTTATGTGCCTTGAACTGGATTGCTCTTTACTGGCATTCTGAAAGCCGAGGGACCTATGGTCGTGTCATATTTTCAGTCTTCTTTTCTCATACCTTAGCAACTTTCATAATATTCCTACCAAAGTGGTTTATTCAGTAATATATAATAACTTAACTGTCAACTTTCCAGCCTTATTTGTGTTTTGATGAATTATTTGAGTTTTTTAAAGGAATGAATGTTTGGGTACCATTGTTATGGCTAAAAGGAAACCATGGTACCTTGTCACATCTCAGGCAGATATTGTATTGCAAGTGTTTGAATACTTTTTAATATTGAGATGATTGAAGCTCACAATAAGAAAGCACAAATTCTAAGAAATTATATAGCTGTTGAGATGAAGCTGCCATTTTCCAAGCATAACACCCATTTCTTGTCATGAAATTTTATTCAAGATGCTGAACTGCACACCACAGAGAATGAGATATCGGCAAAGGAGACGCTATAGAAAACATAACAACAAAAAATCCTGATGGATTCCTTAATCATATAAGCCACTGGTGAACAAAAAAGCACTGTTAAGATTGCTTCAGAAATTAGGTCGTGACCTGACTTTTTGAAAAATAGCGCAAAGTAAATTGAAAACATAAATGGATACATGTTTCTGAGAGAGGCTGGGAGAACTGCCTTTCAGTATAACGAAGATGAAGGATGTTTGTTCTATCAAAGACAAACATTAAAGTTAACGACACCCATCCTAAAAAGGATGAATTATTTTAGAGTATGTATCATATATTCATCTCATCAGTATGTATGTAAAGGGTGTGACTCTACTCACAAAATAATTGGACTGAAATGGGGAAAATCAAGCCAGGAGCACATACGGTTCATTCAGAGGTGCATGTCTGCCCTGACAAATGTGAGGACCTGAAGGAGATGTGGTATGTCCATGACAGCTTGCACACATAGCAGTGTTATCCTATTGTGCCCTACCAGATGACTTTGTTTTTCTCCCGAGGGTCTTTGCTCTATTCTAGCTTGATGGCTCAGCTTTCTTTCACTGATGCTGGCCCTCCCCTTTTTGGCCTTTTTCACTACCTGCCTGGCTCCAGATTTATGGATATTTTTCCCCAGCTCCAGCCAGAGACTGATGAATTAGCACAAGGCATAGCCCAACTAAAGGAAAACTCCCTGGCCTTCAGCCTCAGGTGTCAGGATTCAGCACTGCTTACAACAGGAACCAACTCCTGTATCGTTTTGACCATTTTTGTGCTTATTGTTATCTAAAGTTTCAGCAGCCTAACTGTGAAAACAATGCCTGATCCCTTGAATGTTGCTGTCACCAGGTGCTAGACAAGAGCCAGGTGCTTCAGTAGCAGTAATAGAGCAGCCTGGTGACTTTGGCATTTGCATGAACTAGACTCATTAAGAAAATAGGAATTAAAGAGAATAGTTTCAGTCAACATACCAAGGTTAGAGAATTTACAAACCAATATTCTAGTCCACACGATAATAATTAAACCTAAAATACTGACTAAAAAGAATCACAAAGTTTCCTGATACACAGGGTGTTTATAAAGTTTGCACTGTTTAAATTCTGGGTGATTCAGTATTGTGCCAAGTGGTTTTTGTTTTGTTTTGCTTTTAATCAGACCGAGCTCAGAACTGTGACTCTACCTTAGGACTCTGCCACTTAGAGCTGGCTTCATTAAGGGACTTAGGCTCCCTGAGCTATAGTTTCTACATCTCTGAAGTTGTAATAACATCTATTTTTTAGAGTTGTTTTCAGTATTCAAGATAATATTGATAAACTAGCACACATCAGACACTAAATGATACATTTAGTTTTAAGAAACTTACTGTAGCACACCATATATATAAGTATGCATATAGGTAACATTTTTATGTCTCTGACATACGTAGCATATAAACGCTTAATGCTTTTAAAATGCTTCAAATATAATGGACTTGCCCCGAACAGCCACACTCTCTGATGTTTTGTCACTTTGCATCTTTCTCCCTTCTCCTCTCAGCTGATGAGAAGTCTCTCTAGGTTCCCTAGGATAAGGAAGCTTAAAGCCTATGTGGTACATCTCAATTCTTATGAAGAAAGAGAAGGAAAACAGGAAAATCTCCACATTCTTTAATACATCCTGTGAAGGATAAATAATTTTTAAATGTGGTATTGTCTTTTCCAATCTGATTTATTCAACCTGAAGTGACATTAACATAGAAAGATCAGAGAGCGGTATGATTTAATGTAAAAACCAGCTTTCACCCCAGACTAGTCTTCACTTGAAATACTACTCTCTTGCTTGCTGTTTCAAACTTCCATCTACCTTTATAGCTTTAGACACACGGTGCTGCCCTGGGGATGACGGTGTTTGTGTAAATTGTGTCACATTGGCTGAATTCCTTTCATGACATAGCCTCCATCGTAACATTGGAATAACCAGGTAAAAGTCATCCTCATTTTCCTTGTGCTGATGAATGCTTTGATTTCACAAACCTATTGTTAACTGCTAGCCTCTTTACATTTTCCTTAAGAAGCCTTCTGTCCCCTCAATTTCCCTGTATGTGCTGGAATTGCTTACTTCACTAACAACATTTTTAAAGCTTTTTTAGTTTAATGTTTGTTTTAAATGTATTTTAGAAACTTAATATACTGATTATCAGTATATTTGCATAGTTTGAACTTACTCCACATACAAATAGACCTAAATTATTAAAAGGTGGTTATGCAAATTGACTTGTTTCCAAGATGGTCTGTCTAGGATCACTTTGGTATTTCCCAGACAAAAAGAAGTATATCTCCATATGTAAAAAGCCCCCTAAATCCAGATATGATCAGACAAGCTAGAAAAACTATCAAATGAGAATTTCAGCTTTAGGAGTTGAAGCTCCTCGTGTGTGTGTGTGTGTGTGTGTGTGTGTGTGTGTGTGTGCGCGCGCGCACGTGCACCTCTCTCTACAACCTTAAAATAACAGACGCTCCCTTCCCAGCTCCTCCTCCTCCTCAAATACTCGGTGACAGCCTCAAGCTTTCTCAGTCCAAGAAGACCTCAGTACTTCAGACTTCATGTCATTCTTCACGATAACTGTGTGAGATAGGTTATATTATCCTCATTTTAGAGATGTGAAAACAAGGCTCAAAAAGTTAAGCCACTTGCTTAGGTGAAATAATTATTATGTAACAAAGATTTTAACTGAGATTCATCTAGAATTGAAGCTCACATTAACTCCATAAAATAGTATTTATCCAGGAAAGATCATACAAATGTTGGTTATGCATCTAGGGAAGCCAAAAAGTGGGAAATGAACATTAAAGAGAATAGAATATGGGCATTCACAAATGGGGAAAAAAATACATCTTAAAAAAGAAAGCATATAAGCACAAAAACTAATGTGGAAATGTTTGAATCATAAATGAAGAATAGCAACCTTTCCATTTGGTTATTTTTTCTAACGTGAAGCAGAAAATTAGAGACATTTTTGGGAAAGAATGCTTGGCACAACTCAGAAGCCTTAAAATGACAGGCTGAGGAGTTTGAACTTTATTCCACGGGCCATTGGGAACAGGTGGAGGCATTTGAGAAGATGGGTACATTTCAAGAAAAGCTATGTGGAAGAGTTTCATAAGGAAGAAATACAGGAAAAGAGACTGAAGCTGGGGAGAACATTTATCCAGTTATCAGAGTGGTTAGAGAATAATAATGGGATGGAGATCATGGAAAAGAAGGGAAGGAACACCTGCAATGTTACAGAAAGGTTAAACATGGAGTAGAAGGTTATTCTGAACAACCCTCCCCACTATGTTTTCCTCAATTGCCCATGATTTGTGTGCAAGTCCTAGACATTATTTAGCAGTTGTAAAAAGTAAAAACTAAATTTTGATCAAGAAGCACTTAGAAAGTTTGGGCAAATACTGTAAGGAGATAGCACCCTTCTAGCTCAGAGTGACTTATATTAAAAATACATATTATCTTCCTAGAAATATGGGGTAAAGGTAAGCGAAGACGAAGTTGACAGGTGAATCTATACAATTAGCTTGATATATTTTAAGCTGAAGTTTCATCATTGGAAAGAAAAAGAGATGTTCAATAGAAAACTTAGAGGGCTATTATTGAGTGAGATATTTGGAAGGACATAGAGTCCAATACGCTCAGTTAGGCTACGGGTTTCCCTCCAGCTGATCACCTCATGCCTGTACTTTCTTTTGCCATTAAAGATAAAGTGTGAATAAAATTGAAACCACACATGTAAAGCAAACACAATTTAGATAAAAGGCAATAATGTAGTATAAAATAAAAAAGATAAAATAGCAATCTAAAAATTCAGAATAGATAAAATATAGTAAAAAAGGCAAGAATAAAACAAAAAAGATTAAAGTAAATAAGCAAATATTGACTAAAAGAGTATAAGAAGAAGATAGGCTATTTAAGGTTGATAAATTTAGCTAAAATAATATCCTTTTTAAAAGGATAGGAAAAGTACCACAGAGTTCAGACTTAACCCTTGGGACAGACTGACCTATCAATTTCCAGCAGTCACCCTGACACATATCCTCCTTCTGAGCCTGAGCTTGGCTCTAAAGGGTCTGCCGCCAAGAGACAGAGGCTCCTGAGAGATTGTCCTTTAGAAAGAAGCCTTTCGTTTCCAACACCTGGGCTCCTTTACATATTTGGCAAACTGTTTTAATAAGCACAATTCCAGCCAATTTTTTCTACCCAGGTTCTGCAAGTTAGCAAAGTCTCTCTTACACATAACACAGAGATAAGACAGATGGATTGAGAATATTCACCAGCTAATTTAACATGGGAAACAAAGGAACGGTAGCACTGGTGAGAGGCCCAACATTACAAGTGTTCATCCACGGCTATTGCAGGTACCAAGGGGGATTTAAAAATGTGAGATATGTTCCCTTCTTATGTGTGAAGCCATTAATACTGAAGGAGCAGCTTACAGATAAATCACATGGAGACAAATCAGCAAGAACCACTACTAGAAAAACATTTGTGTCTCTAGTCAATTAGATTGTGGGAAAAAACAATGCTTACGTTTTATGAATTTCACTAGTAAATTCCACATAGTTATTTATGAGCCATGACTCAAAAATTCTGGTTGGTTACCAATCATACAATAAGGCTGGAACTCTTATTTGGTCAAAGAAAAACTAAAAGCGATCAACTTGGTGGCTGGTTGTAGTTACAGCAGAGAGTGAGGTGTGCCTCTGGAGCCAGCCTGCAGACCTGGCCTGTGATTCTGCCATTTCCTGGCTGGATAATCGCTGGCAAGATCCTTCAACCTTCATATACTCAAGTTCTCCATCTGTCACATGGGGATAATGCTATAGGGTTTTTACGAGGAACAGATGCATTAATCCATGCAAAGTGGTAATGTGCATAAAGCCTGGCACATAAAACGTGCTCAGTAAACATTTGAGATTATTGTTATTATTCTGATAGCAAGGGCTTGCTTGCTGTTTGGAAAAGATGACAGCCAAAATATCTGGATTTCCTCAAAGAAACGTCAAAATGCAGAGCAGCTAAAACTAATGAGAAAAAGAAAAACAAAAAACAAAACAAAACAAAACAAAAACCACCTCAAACCGCACACAAAGCTTCTGACACCAACACCTGACTTTTCTTAAGAAAATTTTGACAAAATGTCTGCAAAAGATAAAAGATACACAAACAATAAGAACTAGCACTTATGGCATACTTACTTTGATCCAGATACTGTTTAAGCATTTTACATTCAGCTTACTGATCCTAATAATAATATCATAACGTAGGTGTTACTATAACCTATTTACGGTATGAAAAGCACAGGGTGGTTAAGTAACTCGTCCAAGGCCAAACAACCAGTTTGCAAGAGGAGCCAGGAATCAAATACAGGCATGAGGCTGCAGTGACTGCTTAATTAAAACTTCTGAGAGAATTCTATTATTCCAATGAAGTAAAATTAAATTTTCTCCTCTTCCTAGAAGCCCACATCTATTGCATGGATAGCCATATGTTTCTATAGCTTAATTTCCTTTAGGATTCTTTAGTTGAAACTTACGTTTCTATGAGCTTTAATGGTGTGACCCTTGGTTTCTTTATTCTTTTTCATTCTCCCTTCCTGGGCTATGTGTGAGTCATAGCTAGAGCTAGAAGCCAAAGGGAGAGAAAAAAGACTAAATCTCGATTAAGATCTGTATACCAAAAACAGATCATCTTTATTTCAAAGCCTGTTAGCTTAGAGCTTTTGTTAACTTTAGAAATGTATTTGGATTAAATATATGTATAATACTTACATATTATTGAGCAAGATTTTCTGCAATCAACAGCATTCTGTTTATAACACGTTTTCAATATTGTTTAAAAATGAATTCCGACTAGTCAGCTCCAGACTTCACCTCACATTTTCTATGTCTCGATTTCATTGACATTTGTAATAATTAAATCCATTTGCTTTTCAGCAATCCCCACCCTCTCCTGACATCCATTCTGTAGACAAAACTATAAAACAAAACCCTCTGGAACAAAACATGAGGGAAATAGCGGATCCAGGTTAAGCAATCAGCTATGGGCAAGATACCTTTGAGAAGTGTAAAGAAAAACCAGGTAAGCAAAGAATACATCAATTTGGAATGGGATAAGATGGTGACATCACATAGAGGGGCTACGGCACAGAGGTAGCAACAGAATATTAATCACCGTTCCTTCCCATTGATGTATGGGCCAAGGTTCCAGGGGCCCCACAGAACTAGAATCGCAAAAGCACCATGCAGCACTCCCTAATCAATTCATAGGGTGACCTCACAGCATCAGTCAATGGAGGTTAGTAGTCATTTTCAATGCACTGTGAAAGAAGAGCTTTTAAGGAAGCCCTTAATCAAATGTAATTAGTCTGGAGGGTGACGGACGATCCATTTAGCCAAGCCTATGTGAAGTAACATAAAGTAACCTTAAGTAGGGTTGGCCTTGGGGCATCTTATTTACCAAACCAAATTCAGTTTCATTTTATGCTTTGTTCAAAATGATGTTGCAGCAATTTCTCTCCTTTACTCACCTAATGTGATCCTGACCCACTGCAGTGACCAAAGACATCCCTTGGTTTTTCTCTCCACACTCTACCTTATAGTTACAAAGTGAACTAAAGCACAATTACTCTCCCTAACAACTTCCATCATTTTCTTTCTGATGCCTTGTTTCTGATAAAAAGTAAATTTGGAAAATACAGAGAATCCCGTAGAAAAGAAACACCACCACCCAGAAATAACTCCTGTTACTATTTTGATATACGGCCTTTCAGGTATTTTTCTTTGCCTTTTTATAGGTTAACAATATAATGAGCTTTTCTTTCCTGTGCTGTCTTATTTTGAGTCTTTCCCTACTTAGAGAAATCCACAGGCCTCCAGGAGAATTGGAGTTCTTAGAGCAGGAAGGCAAAGACACAGTAAACTAGCAAACTTTAGTCAGCTTGATCTACTAAATAGGCAGTTAAGATGAAAGCAGAAAACTCCAAGGGGAGCTAGGCATAGGATTTAAGACAAAATAATGGACTGGAAAGAGAATAGGGGATGTGAGTTGTCCTCCCCTTGGGAGATGGATTGAGGGTCACTGGGGAGTTGGGACATGCAGATGACCAGACTAAAGGGACCATGTGCAGGACAGTCGTGTCAGGATCAAGGGACTACTGATCCACTCTTCCCCCTCCTTCTCCTCTTGTTCTAGCACCTCATAGAAGCTGGCCCATGTGTGCTGGCTTCCTGTACCTGCAAGCCATGATCTTGTCATGTGTGCTGAGGAGACCTTTTGGCCAGCCTTCTTACTGTTGAGAGAAGGTCTTCCAATTATAGTAGAAATCAGTTTTGCTAGCCAACAGTGTCCCCAAAAAGAAACATACAAAGCCTGCATTTTCAATTCCCAGACAAGGGGGAATAACTGACATTTTAATATTGGGTTGTGATTTTTATGATGCTAACTGGATGTCTTGTTACTGTAAAAGGACTTTAATTTCCTTTGAGTTCCTCAGAAAAAGCAAATCCTGAGGCGTCCCTTTATGTCTGAAGTATTTGAGATATATATATATTTTTTTCATTTAAACCTAAGATCACTGGATTATGACCTTAATCAAAATGAGACAGATGAGTCACTCAGAACTTCACAGCTTTTTTGCCATCACCATCACATTGTGCCTAAGCATATTATTCTGAGATCTGCAAAAAAAAGATCTTGAATGTGTTTGACATACAGTAACAAACATCAGGTTGACGGACATATGGTAAAAGGTATGTACGGTTGCACATGGAGAGAGTTAACAGCATCATTTGCTCAGCCCCAAACCCCTTGGGAAACAGTCAGTTCAGTTCTCCTTACAGCTCAGGCAAATTGGTGCTCCATGCGAGAGAAGAGCTCCCTTCACCCTGACCCACGTTGCTGCAGTAATCACGGTAATCACATCCATCAGCTCCCGTGCATTTCCCTGTAGGGTGCCCATGGGAGTGGAGGGTGCTGGCTTATTGCCTCTCTGCTGCTTCCCCAAGGGGCAGCCTGACAGTGGTTGCTGCCTAGCCAGATGGGAGCTTACTCCTGGGAAAGTAAACAAACTTATTTTCTACCTTGAAAAAGAGAGGGTCAGGCTTTATTTTTCTAATCTGTACTGGAAAACAAATGCTACTATTTCTACTTTATCAATGATGGTGTAATACCACCAAATTGTGTAAGACTTGTCCATAGCCTACAGAGCATTAGGGTCTGAATTCAGAAATTCCCAAAGCCTGATTTCTGGTGGGCATCTTGAATCCTCCTGCCAGTTATATCCATGGTCACCATTCCTTATTTCCTTCATTCACATTTTATTCCTCTGCATAACCCGTGCACAGGGCAGCTGCTTTATTAATTTTCATTGACTAAATAATAAATCCAAGCGTGGCCCTGGACATGCTACTGTCTCTCTGGGACTTATTTCCCATCAGTAAATAAGGGGTTGGACTAGGTAATTTCTAAGTTGCCTTGAAGCTTCAAAATCTTCTAAGGCTCTGCCACTAGCAGTTTACCTGTACTGCCTGGTTTTCTGCCTCAGCTCACTCTCCTCCTTGAACCAGTACAGGTGGGCACTTACAGTGTGTGGCCCCTAAACCTGGGGCTTCATCTGTAATACTGTACATTCAGAGAGAGAATTTTCCAACTGAGAGAGGAGAGCAGGGCAGGACATGGAAGTCTGACAGCAAATCAGGACAGCATAAGCAAGACCAGAGCAGAGGAGAGAAGCCATCACTCACGGGAGCCATCCCATCCCGAGGGATTGCTGTGGTCAGGGGTGCTTCATCAGGGCTCTGTCCGGCTCATACAAAATAGCCACTTCCTTGTGCATTCATTCTCTAGTTTCCAAATCACTTTCTGATACTAATTTGACTTTCCAATACCAAGAGAGAGATTAGGCTGTGTAATCAATGGAACAACATATTTTATTTCATCAATTAATTAAAATTATGGTTTAAACTTTGTGGTAGGCTAAATGGCCCCGAAAGATATTCAGGCCTTAATCCTTAAAACCTGTCAATATTACCTTTTATACAAAAAGTGACTTTGTGGATATGACTAAGTATATTGAGATAGACAGGGAGATTATCCTTCCTTATCAGGGTGGGAGCTAGGGAGAGGGATATTTGATACAGAAGATGAAGGCAATGAAAGCATCTTACAACACAAGTAAGATGCTACACCGGGGGCTTCAAAAATGGAAGAAAGTCTGGGCGCAGTGGCTCACACCTCTAATGCTAGCACTTTGGGAGGCCAAGGCAGGCAGATCACCTGAGGGCAGGAGTTCGAGACCAGCCTGGCCCACATGGTGAAACCCTGTCTCCCCTAAAAATACAAAAATTAGCCGGGTGTGGTGGCGCATGCCTATAATCCCAGATACGTGAGAGGCTGAGGCAGGAGAATCACTGGAACCCAAGAGGCAGAGACTGCAGTGAGCTGACATCACACCACTGCACTCCAGCCTGGGTGACAGAGCAAGAAGAAAAGAAAAGAAAACGGAGGAAAAGTCCAGGCGTCAGAGAAGGAAATTAATTTTGGCAGCAGCCTCTAGAAGTTGGAAGAGTCAAGGAATAAATTCTTCTCTGGATCCTCCAGAAAGAACGAGCCCTGCTGGCACCTTGACTGTAGCCCAGTGAACTAATTTTGGGCTTCTGGCCTCCAGGATTGTAAGAGAATAAATCTGTGTTGTTTCAAGCCTCTAAATTTGTGGTAGTTTATTACAGCAACAATAATAAACTAATACAAACCAACTCCCTTGTGATATTAGTACCTATGGTCCTTTGTCTAAGAGTCTAATTGCTTTGAGTTAGCCTAAAAATGCTTTAAAAATCTAGTTTCTGGACATGCAGACCCTGGACCATACACAGCATAAACCTTCTAAGAAACCCACTGCCCTCCTAGGCAACACACTTTTAATGTGGATTCACACTTTCTTTCAAACTGCAGTAGGATGCAGTTTCCCCTACTGTGGCCTCTGAAAAAGACATCAGTTGGTTGATTTTGCATGTAACTATAAGGCATCTAGTAGGGTTTGAAAAAAAATAAGCCAAAATAAAGTATCGAGTTTACATATTATTAATGGGTGCACCTGCTGTCATTCAAATGCAGCTATTCTCCCTCACTTTCTTATTACAGAATGCCCTTACTAATCTTTTATAGGCATCAATGCCACCCAGCCCTGTCCGGACTGGATGCTAGTCTGCTGTTTCTAAAACTTTAATATGCATTATATGCAGTGAAATCACCTGGGGATCTAGTTAAAATGCAAATTCTGATTCTGTAGGTCTGAGGCAGGACCTGAGATTCTAAATTGTAATAAGCTCCCAAGCGATGCCAGGACTGCTGGTCTACAGACCACACTTTTAAGTAGCAAAGTGCTAGATCATATTCTGGAAGTTTTAGCCTAAGGTGGATTTAAATTGGCACTACCAACAAAACCTTGTGATATTCCCAAACCCTTGCAGAACTTACCTTGAAATACCTTTGCTAGATGCGGCACTCTACCTAGCGCACCATCTCTGGTCCTGGCCTGCAGATTAAGTACTTCCTTTGCATGCCCCTATCAACATGACACCCTTGAATCCCATCCTGGTCTCCTGAGAATTTTTTCCTTATGATGGGGACACTGAACTTGTAAGAATCTCTTCTGCTTTTCCTGAATGTCAGTGTTTCTTCAGTTCCCTGAAATCTTACTCTGAAATGTTTCCTTTATCCTGTTCACCTGCACCCCTAGGTTGCAAAGACTTGCTCAGTCCTTAAATAAAGGCTTTTTCTCCTGGTTTGAGTCTGTGTCTAGTGAATCTATGGCTAGACAGGGCCAGTGTCTCAGGAGCTATCAGGGGCCCAGAATCCTGCCATATTTGGCTTTACCTTTGGTGGCTCCCAGCAGTATCTTAGAGCCTATTTCCATCCCTTCCTGTTTTAAAACTACCACTCCCTATGGCATCCCCTATTGACTCGTTTCTGATCTGAGTAATGACTCTAGTCTTTGGTTAATTTATGAAGCACACACAACTGGCATACCCTGCACCCCATAAAGGATCAAATATTTTCTCTTTCTCCACCTGCTACAGGCTCTCCCATTTAGTTCACTTCCTCCAGCCTCTATCAAAGGGCTTCTCAGCTCTCTGCTGCCCTCTCCTGGCATTCTTTAGCCCTGTGTTCACATCAGCCCTTGGAGAGCCAAAACCAATGGGATCACAGACCCTTGATCTACAAGACCTAGGAAGGTCATCTAACTAGCAAGTTGAACCGGGCATCTACTACTTTTATCAGCATTTTCTAAGTAAGAATTTCAACAGAAATATAGAAGGATCACATCCCTAACAGAGTTTCTAACAGAATGAAAATCACAAGAATAAGAATAGAGGAGAGAAACTTTGGAGTAAATTTAAAGAAGACAGAGGACCCCAGTTTGGCTAAACTAGTGGTTCCCAGGTCTAGCGGAAAGATTTCAAGAAACACTGTCCTCTGGGTCCCACTCCAGTTCAGTCCTGATTACTTATGTTTTTGATAACCTTCCTAGTGATTCTAATGACTGTTAAGAGCTCCTTGTTTAGACTATAAAATATGAGATATGAATTAAAATCTGTCATATTATGGAAAATATTAAATGACACATTTACATTTTATAGATGATTTTTGAATATTTGTAAGGAGCAGCAGACCTCACATAAAAGGGTGCTTTGGTTTATACTTTCAGAGTACAGATCCTCCTGACCAGACTTTGTTCTCTGGCCTACTGCCATCCTTCTGTGCTTGTCCGGCCTCCTGCCTCATTAAGTGTTTTGCACTATATATTTAATGCTGACCCACACAGAGGATCCATGGCTCCTCCTGATTAGGCACTGCCCCTTCACCCTAGTACTACAGACTTAGCCCACTCAGGGAAGCCCCCTACCACTTCATGCCCTCCAAGCAACACACCCTTCCCTCTCAGACTGTGCTGCCCCGTGGTCTGTGGGCAGACCCAGATGACGAAGGCCTGTGGTGGGCAGACAAGTGGAGCCACACTAACAAATGATACAATGAGGCTCTCTGATACTGTTTTCTCTGATACTCCTAATGTTGCTTCTATCTAGCTAATAATATGTTCTGATTCTATAAAAGCTATTGTCTGTCGCCTTGGCTGGAATCTTTCCCATCCTATCCTACTTATCATAAGGACCACCCTTTCCCAAAAGACGTTCCTGACTGCTCCACCTCTCCCTAGTCAGAGTCCCCTTGTACTTCTCTTGTGTACCATCATTTTGCATTTAACCCGCTTTAATTTTCTTTCCTTCAAGACGTTCAAGTTCTCTATCTTACTTAACATGTTGTATTTTTAGTCGTTGCACTGCAAGACTATCTCATCTTTATACTGCTTTATTGCCCTGCAAAGGCAGACTACAATGCCTTGCACACAGTGGGTGTTCAGTTAGTATTTGCTGATTGGATTTCTTCCAAGCATCACTGGCTCATTCCTTAGAAATAAAACCCCAATCCTGGTAAATCTGTCTTTCTTGGTCACTTGGCTTTTTCCCTTCCAGTTCACCAGTGCTTACCCAGTATTTTCTTATTCCTCAGAGGCTACACTCCACGTTTCTTACCTCCTTTGGATGATCATTTGTATCCTTTAGCGAACCTCAGTGTGCTTTTTCTCCTTTCCAGTGTTTACTCTGCTTAGCTAGAAGATGACTGGCAACTTTGAATTTGCATTTTTAATCAGGCATTGCATCATATTTTTACTCTATTATTCTTAGTTCCTCTTGCATTTAAGCTACTGCAGGGTATATGGGTGAGAGCATAAACATAAATAAGAAAGTAATTTGCCCTACTTCATCTTCTAAAATCTCTTAGCGTTAATTTTACATAAAGCAATATCACTTTATCTTCCTTTCCTAGAAACGTTGCCTGCTATTTTTAAGGTAAAAATAAAGGCTCTCTTAGGGCAAAACCTACTATTCCAAAGCCCCTTCTGGAAACAAATATTATTTAAATTCAGTTAGACCTTTTGCCCAAGGTACATCCTCCAGAGGAAATGAAAGCAGTACACTTCATTCGGCTCTGCTCCACCATGTCCCTATCCTATAATTCTTGTCCATTACAGCTTATTTCTGACCCTGGGATGGTGTGTGTGCTTCGTACATAGATAAATCTGATCCTCACTAAGCTGTCCAACTCCAGGCAAACCCCAGCCCTGTGATTATGGCAGGGAACTGCTATAGCCTGCCAGGTTTCTCTGTTGCAGGTTTACTTCCTGTGCAGTGGAGTCCCCCTCTCCCAGGTGTCTGGCTTCCCGTGTCATCCAAGAGAACCGCACAACCAACGAAACACCCTCAAAGTTCCCTGCATTTAGGCTCTTTGCTGCCCTCTCCTGTTGTCCTTTGACACTGACACACCAACGCAGGAACATCAGAAGTGAGCCTCCGTCTCTCCCTTCTCACTGCTGTCTCACTCCCGTGTCTGACAGCCACTGAATGATCTCCAAACAAACCTGAAGATGTGATCATCTGAAATGGAATTCAAATTATCTCTGCTCTTCATATTAGCTAAGAATATGAAATGACTTTCTAAATCCTAAACAGAAAGGCAATGGGATGCCCAACAATGTGGTTAGTTGTTAGGGGTTTGCAGGGAGCCGAGAGAGGAAATGAGTATGAAGGCACAGGCTCCTCCAGCTCTGCCAGTTACCAGTAGGATTCCTTCTGCCAAGTTGTTTTGGCCACTTACGCTCCATGTCCCACATCCACTAAATGAATATAACATTACCTCTGGGCCATTTGCGTAAGCAAAATCCCAAAATAGTTAGCAGTCAGATAGTGCTTATTATTGTGCCAGGCACCGTGCTGAGAGTTTGGTGCATTCCATCTGTTAATCTTCATAACATCCACGAGAGACAGAGACTACCCCAATCTCATTTTACAAATGGAAAGACTGGCTAAGGGGGTACTTTTTAAAAATGCTGCAGTGTGTTGTATTTGACTGAGATTTTGACTTAGGACAACAGAAGCTGAAGCCAAGAAAAATAGCCACATAATGAATATCTAGCTGGGACATCAGGGACACAGCGGGGTGACTGGTGAGGTGGAAGGGGAATGAGCAGCAGTGGGAGCCACATAGAGAAGAGCTTGGATGGGGCACCGAAGAGCACAGCTGTGGCCTCAGCCTTCCTAGATCTGAATCTTATTTGGCCAATTATTAGCTAACCTCAGGCACTTAACCTTTCTGACCTTTGTAAACTGGAGATAATAAAACCTGCCTCACTGGAAATATTACAGGTAAAACACTTAGCAGAATGCCAGGTAGACAATAAGTGCTCAATTAAAGGCTAGCTATTGGCTTATTCACTTGTGAATCTGCACAGTTTTTCTCTCAGTAAGGAAGATCAAAAGTCGCAATCCTAGCAAGTCATTTAATGTATGAATAAAACTGGCCTGTGTGGTATGATATTTTTAAGGATCCCAGGAAACTACCAGTTGGCCAGAAGCATAGTTCAGGGTTCCTAGAATGTAGAATGACAGAGTCCAGGACTGTGGCAGGTAGCTCCCAGGAAGACCAGGGACAAGGAGATGAGTCGAAGGGAAGAAAGACAGAAAACTGCTGTTTCCTTTCTTTTATGTCCCTTTACTTACTGTACACACACACACACACACACACACACACACACGTGTGTGTCTCCTTCTATGGCTGAACAGATTAGCTTTTAGCCTTATCCCTCAGACCTGCTGCATGTTCTGGACAGCACTTTAACCTTCAGCACTACCCCTAGCACATGCCTGGGTCCTTCTAGCCTTGCCAGCCCGGCAACACAGAAGGTGCCAAACAGCTAATAACAGCAGGTATTGCCACTTCACTGGTGGACATGAGAGTCAATAATCAGTATTTGCAACAGTGCATGACCCTGGATGAGGACCATCTGTCTGACAGGTACGGTTTAATTGAACTAATTCTTAAATCAAAAATTAGCACATATTGGATGGCTGAAGGCCAGCTAGCCAGCTCCCTCCATGTCTCACTTCAGAACAAGGACAGAGAAGAAGGACTTGAAGCCTTCTTGAGCCACTAACTTTACCAGAAGTTATTTTTCTTAATCCCTGTTTTTCTGTAGTGTTCCTTAAACAGATGAGGAATGGTGTGCTTATCTCACACGTATAAAGGAAGAGAGAGAGTGGTGCATTTTTATCTACTTCACAGACTGTCTGCTACTAAACGAAATTCCTTAGAAAACATCTAGGTCCACTATCCAGAATGGAGGGTGATCCTGTTGGGCTGACTTAGCTTTCCTGAAGAAGAATGGGAACATGGGAATAAAGGGCTCAAGAGAATAATGTATCTGGACTTTAATAGGAAATATGCAGTTGAGTGACCTTCCTCTGGCCATAGTTCAAAGTACCGCCAAATTGGACTCTGTTTTCCTGCCTACTGTTTTCATTTTTGAATCCAGATGGGCAGGCACTGTGGTCTCGAGGAAACAGTTCTTCCTTCTAGATCTCTGCCAAATTGGAGCTGAACCAGCAGCTTGAAATTTGCATCACCTCTATCAGTCTTCTCTGACACCTTCTTCAGAAACGTTTGGAATCATTGCCTCTAGCTGACGTCTTACATTTTGGCTGGAACTTCATTTTAGAAAAGACCATCGCCTCTCATGAACATCAGACTTTGTTCTTTCTGTGTGTGGCTTTTTCACATTTCCTGGCTGAACAACCTATACTTGACAGGAAGACTTCATTTTCCCTCCAGCTAAGTTAAATCATTAGAGCAACTTCAAATTTAGAAGCCTCCATTTCTTACCATTTTTAAAAGATGTATTTGTTTTAACTGTTCTGACTAAAAGAATTTTTTTCTCATTCAAGTTTTATTAATTCAGCAGTGTTTCTCTGATTTTATAGTTCTTAAACTGCATTGGACTAAACACACACCTCCAGGATTCAATACAACTTAAATATTAAGGGCAATTTCCCACTTCAGAGTAAAGAGAGAGCCCTGAGTCAGATCCTTGCCTTTCTCACTTTCTGGAGGCCCAGAGATTGTCTTTATTCCTAATAGTAACTGTGACTGAGTTCCATCTGTGAGCCAAACTAGGCATTCATTCTTTCATTTATTTATGAGACTGAGTCTAGTGCTATTGCCCAGGCTGGAGTGCAATGGCACGATCTCGGCTCACTGATACCTCCATCTCCCGGGTTCAAGCGATTCTCATGCCTCAGCCTCCCAAGTAGCTGGGATTACAGACACCCACCAGCACACCCAGTTAGTTTTTGTATTTTTATTAGAGGCAGGGTTTCACCATGTTGGCCAGACTGGTCTTGAACTCCTGCCCTCAACTGATCTGCCCGCCTCTGCCTCCCAAAGTGCTGGGATTACAGGCGTGAGCCACCATGCCCGGCCCAAACTAGGTATTTTAATCCTTCCAGGCTGCTATAGCACAATTCCATAGACTGGATAGCCTATAAACAACAGCAACTTATTTCCCACATTTCTGGAGACAGAAGTCCAAGGTAATGGCACCAACAGATTAAGTGTATGGTGAGGACCCATTTCCCGATTCATAAGTGGTATCTTCTTGCTATGTCCTCACATGTGGAAGGAGCTAGCTAGCTCTCTGGGTTCTCTTTTATAAAGACACTAAGCTCATTCATGAGGGCAGAGCCATCATGACTTGATCACCTCTGCATCTCCTAATACCTTCTAATACCATCATCTTGGGGGTTAGGATTCCAACATACGAATTCGTAGGGTACAAACATTCAGAACATAGTATTCCACTCCTGACTCCCCCCAAAAACCTCATGTCCCTCTCAGATTAAAAATATGTTCATTCCATCTTAATAGCCCCTGAAGTCTTAACTTGTTCCAGCATCAATTCAAACAACTTAAATCCAGAGTGTCATATAAATATCATCTAAATCAGAAATGGGTGAGACTCAAGGTATGATTCATCCTGAGGCAAATTGCTCTCCAGTTGTAATACTGTGAAATCAAACAAATTATGTGTTTCCAAAATAAAATGACAGACACAAGACAGACATTCCAATTCCAACAAGAAAAACAGGAAAGAGGAAATTGTGATAGGTCCCAAGCAAGTCCCAAACCCAACTGGGCAAGCAAAATTAAATCTTAAGACTTGAGAATAATCTTCCTTGCTTTCATGTGTTGTCTTCTGGACACACTTGGACAGAAGTTGGTCTCCTCTGGCTTAGCTAGGCACGGCCCACACTACTCCTTTTATGGCTTCCAGCTGAGTGGCTTGCAGTTGGGTGCCTGTATCTCTCCCAGGCTGGAATCCCAAGCAAGTGGCTCTTCCAGTCTGGGGTCTCTGGGGTAGCACTTCCCTCATGGCTGTACTAGGCATTGTCCTAGTTGAAGATTGTCTACAGGGGCCCTGCCCTCTCAGCAGCCCTCTGCCTTAGTTTAGTGCTTGAGGCTCTGAGACCTCCATCCGTTGAAATCTAGGTGGAGGTAGCCATGTCTTGCCAGCTCATGCACTGTGTGAAATGGCACCACATGGGTGTTACCAAGGTTTTCTGCCTGTACTGTCCTGAGGGGCAACCACCACTGCACCTAGGCCTGCTGGAGCTGGAGCTGAGATAGTGAAGAAGTGCTTGGTGGAAATCAGGAAGCAGAACTTTAAAAAAGCACTGGACAGTGAGTCCAAGGTTCCATGGGCCCCTCCTTTGAAACTGTTCTGCCCCCAAGGCTCTTGCACATTCTTCCTTTGATGGGACTGGTGGCCTCAAAGATCTCTGAAATAGTCTTTGGGGTCATTCTTCCAGTGTCCTGATGACTAGCACTTGGACAATCTATACTAATTTCCTTATCAAACAGTTGTTTGCCCACACCTATGGGTTACTAGCTGGGTTATTCATCCACTGGCTCTTGTTTAACTTTGGCCAAGGGCTGTTCCTAGGAGGTTAATTCCTGACACTTCTGAACTGTTCTGTGCATGAGCCACATGCACCCCTGTAGTCCAATAAGGCTCTTGAGCTGAGAGTTGCAGGTCCTTTCATAAGAAGCCAGAGTCACGTAGAAGATGGGGATGGCAGTGGGAGATAGGCGGGACGATACCAGCACCTGCGTGACACTCCCCTGCCTAAGATCCTTCCGTAGGTTTTCCACCAACTTAAGGTTTAGCTAAGCTCCTTCTCTTTGCTTACAAATTCTGTCTCCTGTCTAACCTTGTAAGATTATCTTCTACCCCTGACTCCCAGAAAGCAATATCCACTGACGATGTCACGCTCTGTCACACCTTCACTCATCTGTCTAGGGGGTTGCTTCCACCTGGGTTACCCTCATTAGGCCTAATGAACACATTTTCTCCTTCAAGACCCGGTTCATGAGCTCTCTCTTCTCTGACGCATTTCCAGCACTTAGTCTCCTCTATTCCCTGTGTCTGCATGTTAACATGTACGGCATTGTAACAATGGTCTTTCATATTTTTGAAATATATATATATTTGAAATATATGGTTATATATATTACATATAATTGCTTACATATTATATATTATATATATTATAAAACAAGTACTTCTTAGAACAAAAATGAACAAAAAATGCACTGAAACTCTACCTCAGAGAGATACATATCTTTAATAATTTGGCAAACATGCTACCAGACAATTATGTATTTCTTCACAAACACATGCTCAGTCACATAAATTTATTCAAATATGATTTTCTACTATTTTTGTAATTTATTTTTTACTCAACAGTATGTCACACTCATCTTTTGAAGACAGTAAATGTAGATCCACACCTTCATGTATAATGGTTGGATATGTTTGTTAATATATCCTGTAGTTTGTTTATCCAAGTCTCTATTTATGAGTCGCGTAAGCTATTGTCTGTTGTCAAAAGCCCCATAATAGGTGGACCTAGCAGGGAAATTGCTTAGTTTCCTGTATGTCTCCCCCTGTTGGCAGCTCCAGGATGGTGTCTTTGACTGCTCACACCCGCTTTCTTCTAAGGAAAGAAGACATCTTTCACTTTGGCTTAGTAGTTTCTATGTCTTTTAAAAATCCTTTTCTATAAGGCAAAAGTATCCATTAAATCATATACTTCATCACCTATTACCGAATTAAATCAAGGAAAGCCTCACAACACCTTAGAGCAATGGGTTTTAAACACATTTGATCATGACTCGCTTTAAGAAACATATTTTTTATCATGAATCAGTATGTGCTTTTACATAAACAAAAGTTTATAAAATGATGCTCTTACAGCATGCAATGTATTCTGATATTTTCCATTCTAGCTCATTTTAAATATGTATTTTTAGTGAATATGGTATTGTATTTATTTATTTAAATGTGGATGTAACTCTCTAAATTGACTTCATGAGTCACTATCGGGTTGCAACCACAGTGTGTAAAACACTCATGTAGGATGCCAGGAGGAAGCACTGCTGAGGCTTGTTAGTCCTGCTGCCATTTTTTTTTTTTTTTTTGGCCTTACAGATTCACTGTAAGCATACAACCCTGAAATAATATTTTCTTCTCCCAGCTGCCCCAGGTTTTATATTTTAAACACCAATCTCACTATCACCACTACCACTAGGTAACCACAACACATCTATTCTCTTTGACAGAAATGGCTTCCAGCAATGAACTTTTGAGGGATTAAACTCATGTGCCAAATAAAATTATGACATTGTATGTGTGAGTACGTACACATACACACAGAGGTGGTCCAGGCGAGGCAGAAACTGAAACATAGGAAATAGAGTCCCTATTCATAAAGTGAGTGCAGTCTGATGAAAAAGGGATAATACAGTTTCAGATAGACTGAAATTCCTAACACGGTTCTGGGTCTGTGATTTGTGATGATGTCAGACGCCTCAAGTCAGGATCCAAGTGTTCTAGGGAGGGAAAGCTACCCTCTATCCAGCACAAAGGACAAACTGTCCAGGTCCAGTTTTCTTCATTATTGGGAATTCACCTCACCTCCCATCCACACTTCCAGCATAAGAAAGCAAATCTTATATCAATTCCCCTTCATGAGGACCGAGGGGTCTCCATGGGATACCTCCTTTCCCCTACCAGCTACGTGAACCTCTGGCAGGACTCTCCCCACTTAAATCATGAGCCACTCCCCTGCTCTCCTTTGTTACCTGGACCTACCTATCAGAAATTACTTTCCAGAAAAGACACTTGGAAGAATTATAAGAGTGACAATCACATTTTCTTTTTGGCCCTTTCTTTTAGCTTTGTTTTTGAATGACAGCCCTGATAAGTAGGGGTTACAGGTGAATTTATCATTTTTGTTGATGTTACTCTATTAGATAGCAGCACCAACGAACCATCTGATATCTCACAAATCCCTTTTTTATCCTAGCCACCTATAAGTCCTCAAAAAAAAAAAAAAAAAAAAAAAAAAAACAAAAAAAAAAAAAAAAAGCACTAGGATTCAGATCTTGGGTTCCATGCCAGCAGAAGCACTGAAACTGGGAGAAAAAGTACTGTTCCAGAATCGGAGCTTTTAAAATGTATTTATTGCTGACTTATGCAGCTTCTTGGTTTTTCCTATCTTAATCAGGTACATAGCTGATATGTTTGTATAAATTTATCATTTAATGTAATCAGTTGATAATTGAGTATGCTGTGCTTCTCAGATTGCAGGGCACAATTCAAGGTTCTGTGAGGAATATAAAAAAGTAAAGAATGTATCCCTGGCTCTCAAGAAAAAATAGTTCTGCAGGAAGAACAGGGTGCATGTATATGAAAAGAGAATGTGCAGCAATTAGCACTAACTACAAAATAAGTCATTTAGAAAATCAGTTCTCTAGGAGTTCAAAGCAGGTTTTATAAATGTGGCCTCTAGGTAGAGAGGTAAAATTTGATGTAGATCTGCAAGATAGGTAGCATTCCAATAGTCTGTTGCCTGAAGAATAGATCCTGGACTGCTAAATACACCAAAATAACAAAGAGGAAATATGGTAGGGTTTGGGAAGCCGTGAGTAAATCCTTCAGGGTTCCAGAGCTACCCTGGAGGTCAAGTTTAGGACCGGACCAAATCAGTCTATTCAAGACCCAATATTACTGCATGCTTAGATCATAAACACATAAATAAATCCTTCGATTTGCAGTTTGTCATCCTGTCCCCCATTTTTCATCAATTTTTTGAATGCCACCTCTAAGCATGTATTTCCAAAAGCTCTCCAGACAGCAATCTATGTTGGGTTGGCTCAGTGCAGAGCATTCTGTGGAATCCACAGCTAATGAGTGATTGGAAAGCAAATGTGAACAGTGATTGAATGGTAGTCACGTACAAGCTCACTTGATACTGCTTCAGGGACCTGCAATGCTGTTTTTAAATCCCTCGGCTTTTCCTTGATAAATTAGTTACAGTATTTATACTATGCAGCCAATAGTCTAATTATAAGAATGTTTATCTCTTGCATGCGGAAGGCAGGATAATGTGAAGGAAAGCACATTGGTTTCGAAATTGGAACAGACCTCGATTTTGCAGTTAACTCCCTGTGGAACCTTGGGCAACTCACTTATTCTCCCTGAGCAAAATTATCTCATCTACAAAATGGAGGTAATACTTTTCAATTCACAGAGAGTGTGAGGATCAATTTGAGGACACTATATACAAAAGGATTTTGTAAACTCTAAATCACTGTATAAGCCTAGGGGGTGACTGTTTTTTCTCATAACTACCAGACTAATTTATTAAACTGCTAATTGGTGATGTTACAGAAATTCATCATTAACATTTTGTTTCATCAAGTTCTAGAGCAGTGAATCTGAACTTTATTTGATTATAAATGTAAATGAAGATAACAAAAAAAACAATGATGACAGCTATTACTTATTTGTGCTAACTATACAGCAGGCACTATCATAAAAGTCTTAGACATACTGTGTCATTAATTTTCATCACTCCATGAGGTAGGTTCTACTATTATTTCCACTTAGCAGACAGGGATGGTAAGACACAGAGAAGTCATCCAGTAAATAGAGCAGCTGGATGGATTCCAACGCAGGCAGTTTGGCACTAAAATCTATGTTTTAAACAACACCCTCATCCCTGAGTAAACAGACGCTCAAATTTCATAGTTTCCCTAAAGATCTGTGGATCACAAATTTCAAGCTCCCACTTTGCAGGAAAATAATAGTCCACAGTTAGTTTTCTTCAGAATGTATGATTCAGTTACACATTTTTTTTCCTAACACTGCAGCTGTATTTCAGGAGAAACACATATATAGAGACGTAAAATGGAATTTCCTATTCCTCGCTTCTACCTTCCCTCCTTTTTATCCTGATTATATGTGAGCGCCTGTGTTTGAAAATGTGAGCGCTAGAGATCAATGTGCTCCACTCTTTCCTGCCAGCCCATGAGGTTCTCTTCTATCAACCTGGCCAGGTAACTTCTTGCTGAGAACAGCATGAATGTTCACAATGCACTGCTGCTCAGTCCTTAAAAGTGAATATTGTTTGGATGAATGTCGTCCTACTTCAGAAATCGAAGAGCCTCCTCCAGAGTTGGCAGCCCATAGCTCTTAGGAAATTTAAACAGCTTCCCTAACTCACAGGGAAACCTGCTACCAAAAGAAGTACATATGGAGCAAATGTACAGTGTTGCTCAAAACGGCCATCCTGGATAGCAATTTTCAGTTGGCAAACTCCTTCCCAAAATGTTCACTCCAGGAAAGAGATGCTTGAGAAGGCAGATATGTGAAACCACCACTGCATGCCAAGGTGCCCTGGAAAATGTGTGAGGCCTCTGACGCCGGGAGGTCCCAGCTAGAACAGGGATTGTGAGGTCACAACTTTCATTCCAGAAGTCTCTAGATTGCACGTAGCTCATTCTTATATATATTTTGTGGAATGAGAAAGGAGAAGATTTCAGCAGCGTACAGCTCAACACTCCTATGAAGTCATTATGGAAGAATTACCACACTCCAGAGTGGCCTTTTACCTTGACAGCATTTCCCTAGGTAACATTAAAAATATATCATCTATAAAATTAAATGACATTTGTTTTAAAAGTTCTTTCTTGTTCTCACTTTTTCGCATGAAAAAAGGAGTGCATTTAATTGTTTGCGGGGAAGTTGGGAAAGTGATGGCAGATATACCCAGCAAGAATGACGGTTAGGAAAGCTAACATCATCATCATTGTGTTAACATTTGCACACATTATTTTATCCTCCTCATAACCTTACTGGGGTTCCCTAACACTATTATTTTCTTATCATGAGAAAACTGAATCACAGAGAGTCTGAGTATCTTGCCCAAGGTCACATAGCTGGTTATTAAGAGTGTTTGGACCTAGGCATTCTGGCTCCACAGCTACTACACTCTACTCTCAAAACCAACATACTGTTTCTTTTTTGAGATGGAGTCTTGCTCTGTCTCCCAGGCCAGAGTGCAGTGGCATGATCTCGGCTCACCGCAACCTCCACCTCCCAGGTTCAAGCAATTCTCCTGCCTCAGCCTCCTAAGTAGCTAGGATTACCAGTATGTGCCACCACGCCTGGCTAATTTTTTTTTATATTTTTAGTAGAAACAGGGTTTTACCATGTTGGTCAGTCTGTTCTTGAACTCCTGACCTTGGGATCCACCCCATCTCAGCCTCCCAAAGTGCTGGGATTACAGGCGTGAGCCACCGCACCCAGCCAACATACTGTTTCTAAATATTTACAAATTACTTACTGTGAGCATGTGAATTGGAGGAGGAAAGAAACAAATCCTTATTGCATACTGACCTAAATTTAACATTAAGTTGAATGACATAGATAGTTTTATCCCTATTTTAATTCCGGTTTCATTGTTTTCTTTGCAGAAATAAAAAGCAGAGGTTAAATAATGTGCTCAAGGTTACTCTGTAAGGAAGTAATGGAGCCAGAATGCACGGACCATCTGGGACACTGATACCATCAGGAACACAAAAATGGATGCTAATCAAAGGAGCCTCTTGATCTCTTTATTTAATAGCAGGTGGACATCCACCTCAGAGAGGGCTGAGATACAGGCAGCTGTGGCAGAGCCGTCTGGCAAGATTGCATGGCCCTCTGTTTCATGCCCTTATTTTTATTTATTTATGTTTTCTGAAAGAGTCTCGCTCCGTCAGCCAGGCTGGAGTGCAGTGGCATGATCTCAGCTCACTGCAACCTCCATCTCCCCAGCTCAAACAATTCTCCTGCCCCAGCCTCCTGAGTAGCTGGGATTACGGGCATGTGCCACTAAGCCTGGCTAATTTTTGGAATTTTTTTAGTAGAGACGGGGTTTCACTACGTTGGCCAGGGTGGTCTCAAACTCCTGACCTCAGGTAATCCACCTGCCTCAGCCTCCCCAAGTGCTGGGATTACAGGCATGAGCCACTGCTCCCGGACTTCATGCCCTTATTCTTACTGTAACTTTAAACTGGCCTCAGAATTTGGACTTGCTTGGACATCCAAGTTCCTCCTCATCTTCCCGGCCAATCCAGCCCTCAGAATTGCTAGCTGGGTTTGTCCTCCACTCATTTCCTAGTTTCCAGATACCTATTCTCATGCTGCCCACTCGTGGCTCCAGTCCAGCACTAGGCCACTCCCTCATATTCTCTTCCCACTTAGAAGGCAGGGTAGAGAACATGGGATCTGAAAGTTGATCTCCTCCCCTGGAAGCTCACAGCATAACCAGAAATTCAAAACGCAGATTTGCGAAACAACAGATCACAATACCAAGACAGCTTGTAAACATTGAGAATGTGTGAAGATTGAACAAAGCAGCAGAGTTCAAAGGAATTCAACATAAATCTAGGCTATTTTCTAAGAGGCTGGTGACAGCTGAGCTTTCCTCTTACTGACAAGTCCAGAGCAATGCAACCTCCCCAGTGTCCAGAGTTTTGACTTTCAATAGAGATTAGCTAACTACCTACCAATGAACAAGCCCATATGCTTTTAGCAGGTAGTATGCAAAAGAAGCCCACAGGGCTTCTTTATTTATTTAGCTGGATAATGCATCTCCCTAGGATCTGTGCAGGGAGGATAGCTACTTATGAGGATGCAATGACGTGGCTTTTAGCTCAAACCTTGACATGCCACCCCTCCCTCATTCCTTTTCTTACCCCACAATCATTACCCTAAAAAGAATTTTCACTTTAGAAAGTGACCTTGCTGGGCTGAAGCTTGAAGTTTTAAAAGCCCCCTAAGGTTTCATTTTGAAAAGTCATCATGGACTTTAGATTGACTTTCTCTTGAAGGCAGCTTAAACCTTGTTCATTTGGGAGCACAAAAGAGAAGGTTTAGGAATCCCAAGGCTTTAATTGCCAGCTGTCTTATTTCTCTGTTCACATTTTTTTTCTTCTCTCCAGGAAGATTAAGATGAGTGAAATAATTTCTTTCTTTTTAGTTATCATTGTAACATTCGGGTTTTCCATTACTGTCAATTTCTTGAAACTTGTCTCATTAGCATTTTCAGAAGAGTTTGAAAAAACCTTTCATCAAGGAAAAAAATGTGCATGATATCTAAATGCAAGTAAGTTGTCATGGGATTTCACTGACATAAATTTGTCCTCTCTTGTCTTCATTTCCGCTTTCTCAGTTCCTCTTTTGATATCTTAGAGCAAGCTCGTCCAACGCGGCCCAGAACGGCTTTGAATGAGGCCCAACACAAATTCACAAACTTTCTTGAGAATGTTATGAGATTGCTTTTTGGATTTTTTTTTTTTTTTAAGCTCATCGGCTATCGTTAGTATTAATGTATTTTATGTGTGGGCAGAGACAATTCTTTTTCCAGTGTGGCTCAGGGAAGCCAAAAGATTGAACACCTCGTTTAGAGCCTAGGAACCATACCCATGGCTCTTCAGAGACTTGGAAATAAGTGCCCTAGATTAACAAATAAAGCATCTTAGAAGCAAGGTATAAAGAAGGATTGTGGGGCTGTTATACCATACCCCCCAAAACTTCTAAGAACAAAGAAAGAAATGCCAAAAAGCCCAATACAAGCAACAATATAAATAACAAAATAACATTCTAGAGGAAATCAACCCATGACTACAGGGTTTTCTGCAAGCTTTACATATTTTACGTGTTTTTAAAACAAGGAGAGCTGGGTTAGTGAGCAAACCTAAGGAGTCTTGGGTGTCCTTATTGCCAATACAACTAGCGGGTAAGAGGTCCCTGGTGGTACACCTCAGTGATGGAGATCTAATCACCTCTTTATTTCTCCTAACCCAAAAGTGCTTTTGTAAATGCACATAGATTAGCACTAAGGAGCTAATTATTTTGTAAGCTGAGATCACTTTTCCAAAGAGACAAACTCTCCCAGGATGTAGAGCAACAGCCTCTCTTATAGTATTTCCTGGAAATGGAGACATTGACTTGGAAGTTGCATCAGCAAATTGAGCATGCATTCTCCTGTGGGAACATGGCGAGTTAGGAAATGTGAGTCTTGTACGTGGCCACAGACAGAGAAGACAGGCAGACTGAATGGCTTTCAAGCCAAAAATGCAGAATTGGCAAAATCTAGAGTTGCTCACTCCTTATCTCCTAGGTGATGTTTTCTTCCAGCTCTGTTTGTTAGAAATTGTGTAGTACCCACAGGACATAGAAAGTATTGTTTTAAGGGAGCCAGCATTTTTGAAACAGGAAAGGTTCCCTTGTTCCCCTTGCAGGGCATGCAATGGAGGTGTGGCTCACTTCTTCAGTGCCCTGCTGCTCAAACCTCTAGGGGAGGTTAAAAAAATCCATCTTCTGCAATCCATCATAGGCTTCTAAATTTTTTCCCCTAATTCAAAAAATATTCATCGACTACTTGCTATGCTCCAGGCATAGTTCTAGACGCTGAGGAATCATTCATGAACAAAATTAACCAAATCTCTGCCTTCAGGGAGTTCCCAGGCAAGGACAAATTACAAAACAAATAAATTATTAAGTTATTTGATGTATTAGAAGGTGACAAACATTATGGGAATAAATGAGTCCTAAAAGGAGGTTAAAGAGTTGAGGAAGGGGAGGGTTTCATTTCAAATGGGGTGAACAAGACAGCTTTTTGAAGAAGGAGAGAGACATTTGAAGAAAGAGAGAGACATTTGAAGAAGGAGAGGGAATGAGACGTGGCTACCTGGGGAAGGTGGGGTGCGGGGCAGTGCGGGAAATGATCTAAGCAGAGGGAAAAGTACAAGCAAACACCCTGAGAAGAGTTCGTGCCTGTGGAACAATGCATGAGGGGGAGATGCATAAGGGGTCACATTGAACTTGGTAGCTCACTGTGAAGGCTTTGACTTTTTATTTGAAGTAGGATGGGACTCGTTGGAGAGTTTTAAAATCAGAAGAGTAACATGATCTGACTTAATATTTTTAAAAGAGCTTCTGGCTCTAATGTTAAGGCTAGAATCTAAGACGATAGAGGTCAAAACATGATTTTGTATTTTTCTGGCAATTAAGATAAAATACATTAGGTAAAATAAATTGGCTGGGCAGGAATGCAGGGTTACATCTATATATCTGTCTTCAAATGCTTGCCTTGACTTCGCAGATGCAACTCTTTTTATAAAGTCACCCTTCCCTCTTAAATTTCCCAGAGTTTGAACCTGGATCATTCTTTATCAGAATAATCTAGCTGTACTTTTTATTGCTCTTGAAAAATGAAAAGAGCCGATAACCTTAAGGCCTTTTTCTTAATGCAGAAAAGTAGAAGTTTTAACTAGTTCCTCTAAATGCCTAAGAATATAAGAAGCATTTTGAGACCGCCAATGACCTTTATAAGATAAGATATCTTAAGTGTTCTTGGCATAGATATTCCTAAGAACCCAACTTGCTAACAAATACAGCAGTGGCCATAATTCCATAAATGGGAATAGTGGTAAGGAACCTAGTGGTCACCATCCCATTTTACAGATGGAGAATCAGCCCAAGCTCACACAACTAAGAAGTGGCAGAGTTGAACTTCAACTCTGCTCTGTCTAGCTAAAAGCCTTTCACCAATGGTTTCTGGCTAAAGTACTCTGCAGCTTCTTTTATAGGAAGCTTATTTTAAAGCATGTCAAGAATCTAAATTACCTTCTTATTCCATATTCTACGCTTCCTTAGGAAACAAACTTTTATTTCCCCCTTTAAATAAAAAAAGCAAAACAAAAAGATAAGGGGTATCACTGGCCATCATGATGGGGAGAGAAGTTGGAGATAGAAAGGCTAAAATGAATCAAGCTGAGAGGCCTGAAAACTAATGCCTGTCCCCTAAGTCCCCTCTTAAAACTGTCTAGTCACAGCACAGGACAGGCACCACATGCCAAGTAACATTACCCAAAGATGAACCAAACCTGAGAAGGCAGCTGATTTTGCCTTCCCCAGTGCTAAAACTTGTTAAAGGAATTTACTAAGTCTCAGAGGGCGTGAACTGAAATAATATCCTTCATCCTGAACTGAAAGAAGTGATAAAAACCGAGACAGCCAGTGGCCTAGGTAGGGAGCATTTGGCTTTCAGAAAATAAATCGAACATGTACAGACAACTCACACTACCAATAATTCCCCTCTGAAGATGCAGGTGTCCTTCTGGGTAAAGTCCACCAAACCTGACCTTTAAAAAAACAGAATGATTGGCTAATTATCATCAATTATTTTTTAAATCAATCTGTCAGAATTGGAATAGAACAACCTTCAGGGTATTCTAAAAACTGATTTTAAATAGAAAATAGCAATTATTTCAGAATGATGCTAGGAGTCATGGTGGCCCTTGCAGTACCTGTTGCAACCTTGTGTGGGAATCATTCCTGAGCCTGACTATCCCACTTGGGACACAGAGAATGCAAAGACCAGGCAGGCAGCTACTGATTTGAAACCAGTCACTTCCGGAAATCAAAGAAAGCCGGAAAGTTGTTGGGAGCTAGTTTTGCTGGAGAACTCTCAGAAAGAGGTACCCATCGGGACTGCCCTGGGGTTTGCTTGAGAAGTAACCAGTCACCCGGGGCAGGGGGAGAAGAGGCACCTGACCTGGAAATAAAGCTTTGAGGCTCCAAGGAACAGTTGCAGGTGCTGTAGAAGGGAGCAGCAGGTTCTAGGGGAACTAAAGGGTTCAGAGAGGCAACCTCCTCTTCCTGCACCTGACACAAAGACTCACCTTCAAGGGAATGTTTTGCACTGCCTGAACATAAAAATTACTCTAAGGAGGAAAAAGTGTGTTTATTCTCTGAAAAAAGAAAATTCACAATATTGATTGCTCAGTTTTCCCTTTCTCAGGCTGTCATCTATATGCAGAAAGTGTTTTGACTTTACAGTTAAAAGAAAATCCCAAGGGTAAAATATTTTTACTTTTTTAAGACTTGTGTTTTCTATTTTGTTCTCTTGTGTTAAAGTTGGAAATGAGTTACCAAAAAAAAAAAAATGTACTTGTTTATTTCCAGATGGAGTGGATTAAAGAGAGAAAGGGAGGAGCTCATCAGGATTGATATGGGGACACTGGGTAGCCTCCAGACACCTCCAGAAGAAGGGATTATTGAGAGTATATTATATATTTAAAAACGTTGTCTTAAACACCATGGGGGAAGGGGATGAGGTTGGGGAATACGTTTTTACTTCCAAACAACCATGTATTCCAGAGTTGTCAAATAAACATTATTTTTATTTCACTCAACTCAGGTGATTTTTTTTCTGTATTGTCTAATATAATTTTATGTATACACAGGCAAATTTAGAAAACAGAATTTTTCAAGCTTAAAAGCTTTTTTAAGCACAAATAACTTTTGAGACAACAAAGATACATTTTTGTTTTCAAAGACAATTCCTTATCAAATTAGCAAATATAAAATGTTAACAATAACATCAACGACTGATGAGGCTACAGAGCACTGTCATTTTTATTGATGATCATGTAAATTGGTAGAACCCTTTAGAAAAGCACTTTTGTGAAGTATACTGACAGACATAAAAACATGCACCTCTTTTGGCCATGATACACAAGCAATTTCTCCTATGAAAATAACTTTAAACATATAAAGAGCATTATTTAAAAATGTGTTTATAGCAGGACTTAAAAATAATAAATAAATGCAAAAAAAACCATCTAACTGTGAGGGAATTGTTAAGTACTTTGACTTGTTACTATAATGCTCACAAATCTTATGTGAAATACTTTTGATGTGATGTTAATTTTTTTTTAAAGCTGACTTCTGATTTGACTTTTGATTCTGGCAGTATGGTGCATCAGACCTCCTCGATAACCATTCAATAATCATTGAAAACAATAAAAAGTCTAAATATTCTTTTTTAATTTTAATGATTCTCCAGATACCAAAAACAAGTAAAAGAGGCAATCACTGCTAAGTAAGCCAGCATCGTAGCCCAGCATTTACTCTAATTGCATCTCCCAAATCCTGGTGACCTTGAGCTTGTGATTTAAAAGCTGCCCAGGGTCACAGAGTATGGGAGACAGGAGATTCAGCCTATGACCCACCTAAGGAGGAGAATCTAATGGGAGATTCCAACATTAATCTGTAATCCCAAAGGTCTACACTCTTATCTCAGTGTAAGAGTAAATGAGAAACAGACTCATTCTGCAGAAAAGTAAACAGCAAGATGAGGATAAATAAATCTCCCTTCAAAATATGTAACCACAAGCCAGTTTTCACACAGGTTTATGGTCAGAAGTTATTTGAGTTATGAACTGGCAATACACCAGTCAACATCAGAAGCAAAGACAAACTTTTCTCTGAAGGGACTCAATCTCAAACCAATTCTTAGACAATTTCTACAAATAAAGATTCAAGGAATATGCACTTACAGCAAAATATCACAAAATATCATGAGGAACTTCCAACCAGAAACAACTAACTTCAGACTCAATCTTGCAAGGAATTAAGATATTATCAAACAAAATATACAAAACTAATGCTTAACATATCCAAAGAAAAAAAGAAGCTGAAAAAGATAAGTAAGCAAGAAAAAAATAATACAAGTCATCTAAACAGATGTGAATATAACCAAATTGAAATTTCCAGAGATAAAAATGTAATCACAAAAATGAAAACTCCAGTGGATGGGATAACTGATCAGATGTGACTAAGGGGAAAAAAATCAGTGAAATAGAATACAGACCTGAATTAATTATGCAAAATGCAACAGAGTAATAAAAGCAGAAAATGTGTAAAGAGATGAAGAGACACCGAAGACAGAGTGAGAATTTCTAACGTATGTCTAATTAAAGTTTCAGAAGGAAATAATAAAGAGAATTTGGAACAAGAAATAGTTTCAGAAATAATGACGGAAAGTTCTCATAACTTTTAAATAAACAGTGATCCTCACCTTTGGGAAGTTCAAAAAATCCCAGGCAAGATAAATAAAAAGAATTCCTTTTCTAGATATAAATCACAGTGAAACTGCAAAACTTCAAAGGCAAAGAGAGGATCTGTAAAGCAGCTAGAAAGTAAAGACATTTCTCTACAAAGGCATTGTAAATAGCCTTATTGTGTGATTTTTCTATATAAGTAATAAACAACAGAAGACAAATGGTATCTTTAAAATGCTGAGTGAAAATAATTCTCAACCAACAATAAAATATGTCTTTAAATTATCTTTCAAGAATAGGAAGTAAAAATAATATACCCAGGTTAACAGAAAGTAACAGAATTGACTACCAACAGGTTTTACTAAACATAATTCTCAAAGGTGAGCTTCATGTCGAAGTTATAGCAAATGAAAAGTCTCCAATACGGAAGGAAATGGTAGGCAAAGATTTCTGTAAGTATGTAGCTAAATCAGAACAAATACTGATTGTATAAAATGGCATCTCCTTTTCAAATTAAAGAAAAATCAAACCAACTACTGACAACAATAGCATATAATTTGAGAGAAGATCAACTAGATCTGAAGCATTCTAATGTCTTCTTATTGGGGAAAGAGTTAAAAATACTCATTAGCCTTCTATTTTTTTTTAAGTATCCATGTTAAAATATCTGGGGTGGATTATGGAAAAAGATGGCCAACTAGATGCTACCAGGAGAAACATCTGCCACCAAGGGACTGAGACATCAGGAAGACTGGTACACTCTCCACAGATCTTTGGAAGGAAGGAGGCAGGACACAGACATTGAGCTGAAGGGAGAGAGAGCTGGGAGCCCTTCATAGGGTACTGTGCACTGGGACTCATTCCTGGACCCTAATGATGCCTGGGGAAGGAGTGACTTGAACAATCAAGGAGCGACCTGCCCTCACATGAACCTCTGGAATCCTAGCAGCAAGAGACCTCCACAACCCCCACGGACAATTGAGCTGGCAGGGAGAGCTGCTGAGAGAGGTGGTAGGGGCAGGACTCCAGCTTGTGCAGAGCCCAGAGGGTTTGGTGCAGGAATGTCTGTAGAGGAGCACAGCCAGTGATGCACAACCCCCAAAGCTTGACATGTTCCCCTAGGAGACTTGCCTTGGGGGCACTGTTGGACCTGAACAGAGCAGGGTGGTCTTACCTATGAGATGGGACCAGACTGATCTGAGTGACCTCCTGTCTGCTGGATTATTCCAGGGACTCAGCCTGTCCAAGCCTTGTTGAAGCGCAGCCTTGGATGCCCAACCAGGATGCCTCCTGAGGTCATGCATCATAGGTCCTTTGCCAATGTACTGCGGCTGACCATCAGAAATTTCCAGCAGAGTGGCCCCCACTGATGCATACCAGCCCACCCACACCCTCCCTCTTCCCATTGCAACCTCCCCCATACTGCTTTGCTGGCATGCATTTGCCCATGGATACTCCCCCACTGCTGTGCTGGGTGTGCACACAAGAAGGACCTTGCCTCCCCTCCCATGCCAGCATGCATGTGCATGTGCACCCTACCATGCCACTGCTGCAGGCATGAGCTCACCTTTCCCCTGCTGGGCCCCTATTACTGGCACAGACATGTACATGGACACCAGTGGCCTCATCCCCTGACCTGCACTGCCACCACAAATGTGAGCATGAAAGCTGGTAGCCCTACACCTGCCAGCACCCCACCATCACACAACGCTGCCACTGGTGCAAACATGCACACAAAGGCCAGCGGCCTCACCACTCACCCAACTTTGGCCCCTCCAGCACCAGGTTCCTAATCTCAAGCCAACAAAGATAGAGGCGCAATACTAGCCACTCAGAGTTAGAGAATGCAGCCCAAGAGGGCTGAGCTGAGCCTTGGCCCCCTAAAATCTTCTAGAAATGAAGCCACTCAACTGAACCCACCTTATACCACAATCAAACCTTGAGGATATCAAATAAGATAAAAGAAAAAACAAAAATCCATCCAAAGGACAGCAATCTCAAAGACTGCAGGAATATCATCCCACAAAGATAAATAAATAGTCCAATAACTCTGGAAATTCTGGAAGTCATAGTGGCTACTTACCTCCAAACGCCTGTACTAATTCCATAGCAGTGGTTCTTAACAAGGCTGAAATGGCTGAAAAGACAGAAATAGAATTTAAAACATGGACAGGAATGAAGATCACAAAGATTCAGGAGAAAGTCAAACCAATCCAATGATTCGAATGATTACAACAAGAGTATACAGGAGATGAAAGATGAAATGGCCATTTTAAGAAAGAACTAACTGATCTTATAGACCTGAAGAACTCCGAGAATTTCAGAATACAATTGCAAGTATTAACAGCAGAATCAACCAGTCTGAGGAAAGAATCTCAGAGCTCGATAACTGGTTATCTGAAATAACTCTGCCAGACAAAAATTTAAACAAAAAGTTTAATGAAGAATGAGCGAAACCTCCAAGAAACATGGAATTACGTGAAAATATGAACTATATGACTCATTGGCATCCTTGAAAGAGAGGAAGAGAAAGCAAGCAACTTGGAAAACAAATTTTAGGATGTCATCTATGAAAATTCCCTCCACCTCTCTTGAGAAGCCAACATTGAAATTCAAGAAATACAGAGAATGCTTATGAGATACTACACAAGACAAGCACCCCCAAGAAACACAGTCATCAGATTCTCCAAGGTCAAAATGAAAGAAAAAATGCTAAAGGCAGCTAGAGAAAAGGAGCAGGTAACCTACAAAGGGAACTCCATCAGGCCACCAGTGGAACTTGCAACAGAAATCCTACAAGCCAGAAGAGACTGGGTGCCTATATTCAGCATTTTAAAACAAAAGAAATTCCAAGTAAGAATTTCATCCATATCAAAACTAAGCTTTGTAAGCAAAGGATAAATAAGATCCTTTTCAGACAAGCAAATGCTAAGGGAATTCATTACCAAAAGACCTATCTTACAAAAGGTCCTGAAGGAAGTGCTAAATGTGGAAAGGAATGACTGTTACCAGCCACCAAAAAAAAAAAAAAAAAAATCACAATTAAGTACATAGACCATCAACACAATAAAGCAACCACACAAACAAGTGTGTATAATAACCAGCTAACAGCATGACGACAGGATCAAATTTGCACATAACAATATTAAGCTTGTATGTCAACAAGCTAAATGCACAACTAAAAGGCACAGTGGCAAGTTGGATAAAGAAGCACAACCAAATAGTATGCTGTCTTGAAGAGCTCCATCTCATATGCAACGACACTCATAGGCTCAAAGTAAAGAGATAGAGAACAATCTACCAAACAAATGGAAAACAGAAAAAAGCAAGGGTTGCTATTCTTAGATAGAACAGACTTTAAACCAATGTTCAAAAAGGACAAAGAATAGCAACATATAATGGTAAAGCGTTCAATTCAACGAGAAGACCTAACTGTCCTAAATGTATATGCACCCAAAACAGGAGCACCCATATTCATAAAGCAAGTTCCTAGAGACCTATGAAAACACTTGGATAACCACACAATAACAGTAGGAGACTTCAACATCCCTCTGACAGTGTTAGATTATCAAAGCAAAAAGCTAACAAAGATATTCAGGACCTGAACTTGACCAAATGGACCTAAAGACATTTACAAAAACTTCCCACCCAAAATCAACAGCATGTACATTTTCTTATCTGGACATGGCACACACTCTAAAATTGACCACACAATCAGCCATAAAACAATCCAAATAATCCCCAGCAAATTAAAAAAAATCATAGCAAGCACACACTTGGACCACAGAACAATAAAAATAGACATCAATGCTAAAAATAAAATCACTCAAAACTATACAATTACATAGAAATTAAACAGCCTGCTCCTGAATGACTCTTGGGTAAATTTTTATTGTTTCATTGTTAAGGCAAAAATGAAGTAATTCTTTGAAACATATGAGCACAAAAATATACCAGAATATTTGGGACATGGCTAAAGCGGTGTTAAGAGGGAGGTTTAGAGTGCTAAATGCCCACATCAAACAGTTAGAAAGATCTCAAATTAATAATGTAACATTACACCTAGGGGAACTGAGAAACAGAAGCAAAACAACTCCAAAAGGTAGGATAAGACAGGAAGTAACCAAAATCAGTTAAACTGAAGAAAACTGAGACATGAGAAAAAAAAAAAAAACACATAAAAAACATCAACAAATCCAGGGGTTGGTTTTTTTGAAAGACTACTACTAGACCACTAGCTAGACTGATAAGAGAGAAGATCAAAATAAACACAATCAGAAAAGACAAAGGGGACATTACTACCGCCCCACAGAAACAAACAAAAAAAACACCCTCAGACACTACTATAATTACTTCTATACATACAAGCTGGAAAACTTGGAAGAAATGGATAAATTCTTGGACTCATATAACCTCCCAAGATTGTACCAGGAAGCAACTGAATCCCTGAACAGATCGATCAATAACAAGTTCCAAAATTGAATCGGTAATAAAAATTCTACCATCCAGAAAAAAATCCTAGGACCAGAAGAATTCAAAGTCAAATTTTACCAAATGTATAAAGAGGAGCTAGTACCATTCCTACTGAAACTGTTCAAAAGAAAAATTGAGGAGAGACTCCTCCCTAACTCATTCATTGAGACCAGCATTACCCTGATACCAAAACCCGGCAGAGACACACATTAAAAAAAAAAAAAATTTTAGGCCAATATCCTTGATGAACATAGATGCAGAAATCCTCAACAAAATACTAGCAAACTGAATCCAACAGCACTTCAAAAAGCTGATCCACCATGTTCAAGTAGGCTTTGGGATGCAAGGTTGGTTCAACATATGCAAATCAGTAAGTGTGATTCATTGTACAAACAAAAATAAAAATATAAACCACGTGATCATCTCAATAAATGCAGAGAAGACTTTCAATAACATTCAACATTGCTTCATGTTAAAAACTGTCAACAAACTAAGCATGAAAGAGCATACTTCAAAATAATAAGAGCCATTTATGAAAAACCCACAGTTAACATCATACCGAATGGGCAAAAGCTGGAAGCATTTCTCTTGAAAACCAGAACAGGACAAGGAGGCCCTCTTTTACCACTACTATTCAGCACAGTACTGAGAGTCCCAGCCAGAGCAATCAGGCAAGAGAAAGAAATAAAAGGCATCCAAATAGGAACAGAGGAAGTTAAACTATCTCTCTTTACAGATGATTATATGATTCTATGCCTAGAAAATCCCACAGTCTCTACCTAAAAACTCCTTGATCTGATACACAACTTCAGCGCAGTTTCAAGATACAAAGTCAATATACAAAAATCAGTGGCATTCCTATACACCAACAACATCCATGCTGAGAGTCAAATCAAACACACAATCTCATTCACAATAACCACAAAAAAAGAATAAAACACCTAGGAATACAGCTAACCAGGGAGGTGAAAGATCTTTACAATAAGAATTACAAAACACTGCTCAAAGAAACCAGAGATGACACAAACAAATGGAAAAGCATTGCATGCTCATGGATAGGAAGAATCAAGTTTTTTTTTTTTTTTTTTGAGATAGAGTCTTGCTCTGTGGCCCAGGCTGGAGTGCAGTGGCATGATCTCAGCTCACTGCAAGCTCCGCCTCCTGGGTTCACACCATTCTCCTGCCTCAGCCTCCTGAGTAGCTGGGACTACAGGCACCCACCACCATGCCTGGCTAATTTTTTGTATTTTTAGTAGAGACAGGGTTTCACCGTGTTAGCCAGGATGGTCTCCATCTCCTGATTGGGTGATCTGCCCACCTCGGCCTTCCAAAGTGCTGGGATTACAGGTGTGAGCCACTGCACCTGGCCAAGGAAGAATCAAGATTGTTAAAATGGCATAGTTCCCACAGCAATTTACAGATTCTATCAAACTGCCGTGACATTCTTCACAGAATTAGGAAAAACTATTTAAAAATTCATATGGAACCAAAAGAGCCTGAATAGCTGGAGGCATCACATTACCTGACTTCAAACTATACTGCAAGGCTACAGTAACCAAAACAGCATAATCCTGGTACAAAAACAGAAACACAGACCAATGGAACAAAATGGAGAGCCCAGAAATAATGCTGCATGTCTACAACCATGTGATCTTGAACAAAGTCAACAAAAACAAACAATGGGGAAAGGACTCCCCATTCAATGAATGGTGTTGGGATAACTGTCTAACCATATGCAGAAGATTGAAACTGGACCCTTTCCTTTCACCATATATAAAAATATATGCAAGATGGATTAATGACTTAAATGAAAAAGCTAAAACTATTATAAAAAGCCCTGGAAGATAACTTAGGAAATACCATTCTGGACATAGGTGCCAAAAGCAATTGCAGCAAAAACAAAAACTGAGGAGTGAAACCTAACCAAAGAGCTTCTGCACAGCAAAGTAAACTATCAACAGAGTAAATAGACAACCCACAGAATGGAAGAAAATTTTTGCAAAGTATGCAGCCGACAATGGTCTAATATCCAGATTCTATCTAAAAATGAAACAAATTAACAAGCAAAAACAATCTCATTAAAAAATGGGCAAAGGACATGAAGACACTTTCCCAAATAAGACATGTACGTGGCCAAAAAGCATATGAAAAAAACACTCAACGTCATGAATCATTAGAGAAATGCAAATCCACAGTGAGATACCATCTCACACCAGTAGAATGGTCATTATTAAAAAGTCCAAAAATAACATATGCTGATGAGGTTGCAGAGAAAAGGGGAATGCACACATGCTGTCAGTGGGGCTGTAAATTACTTTAGCCATTGTGGAAAGCAGTTTGTTTATTTCTCAAAGAACTCAGAATTACCATCCAACCCAGCAATCCCATTGGATATACACCCAAAGGAATATAAATTATTCCACCATAAGGATACATGCACTTGTATGTTCATTACAGTACTATTCACAATAGCAAAAACATGAAGTCAATCTACATGCCCATCAACACAGACTAGATAAAGAAAATACGGTACATATACACCATGGAATACTACACAGCTATAAAACAGAATGAGATCATGTTCTTCGCAGCAACATGGATGGAACTAGAGGCCACTGTCCTAAGTGAACGAATCCAGCAACAGAAAACCTAACACTGCATGTTCACCCTTATAAGTGGGAATTAAACATTGAATACATATGGACACCAAAAAGGGAACAGATTCTAGGGCCTACTTGAGGGTAGAGGGCCGGAGGAGGGTGAGATCCTACAGTACCTCCTAGTCAGGATGGTAGGTACATATTCTTTGAGTTATTACTATCCTTTAAAACCTTCAAAAGACCATGAATATTATGAGTATTTAATACTTACTTAAAATAAGTATAGTTTAACCCTTTTCTTGTTTGCCCTGAGAACACTTGCCAGTGATACTTGCAGCTGCAGCATTTACCCCAAGATAATTTTGCCACAAAATATCTCACTTTTATGATTATTTTTGCATTATTCTAGTATATCACCTTTGAAAACAAAAGACATCATTCTATTTAGAGCATTTTGTTTTTAGTAGTGGTATTTACACTTACAAAATATAATTTTCAATCACTGAAAATGTCAAATCTTAGAAAACGTAGCATTCTTACACGTGATGTTAACACTGTTCTCGAACAGTTGTTGGCCAAAGATTCATTTGAGGAATCTGATTTTTCTGAAATAGATGATTCTGATGATTCAGACAATTCTGATGCTAGTTCTGTTTAGAAATAACTCCCATTACAGTTTTTGTCTTTTATTTTCACATTGAAAATCAGTCAGATTCGCTACAGCCTCAAAGAGCGTGTTTACGTAAAAATAAATGAGCTCTGGCAGCGAGCTGCACTTATTTTTTTTTCTAAACAGGAAAAGGGTTAAAGCCTGTATAGAAAATTTTATATACAATAGAAATACAATTACATAACCCAAATAGACAAAGAGGAAAGACTAAAGAAATTTGCCAAAATGCCCAAAAGAAAAAAATCAATTAAAGGGTAAGGCCAAATGGGAATTTTCCCTTGATCTATTTTTCCTATGTTTTACAAATTTCATATAATACATTAATTTTATGATGACAAAGTAAAATATTGTCTTAGTTCATTCTATAGTTATATTACATGATGTCACTAAATCTGATGTTTTTTTAAAAAAGCATTTATTTTCTAGCCACCATAAAATATTCAGAAGAATAGCAAATTTATTAGTAGCACCTCTGAGTAGCCCTTCTGAGGATCAAGGATGCTACATGCTCCTGCTCCATAACTAAAGGGTAAATAACTCCACTAGCATCCCATGAAATGTTGCTCTTGAAAGTTCCTGCTCCTTGTGGCCCACAACCAACCACTTATCTTGGCAAATCTGACAGTTCATCTTTTGTAATACCTCCTGCCTCCATTCCTCCTTCCCATCATTAATGAATTCTACCCCGAGTGACCAGGTTGTTCTCCCTATCCACCTGCCTGAAATCATGCTATGTTCCTTAATGCAAATGCTTCCTAACTCTGAAAACAGCTTGGCTTATTCACTGATTCCAAGTACATGCACAGAACCTCTCCACCACCCCAAGGGCTGTGCCATGCTTTTCCTCCTGGCTCCTCTCCACACATCTGTCCTTCCAGAATTGGCTCAAACTTCACCTTCTCTGTAAGTTTTTAGACCAACCCACACTCTACTAGATTTTCCCTTCTTGAAACTTCTATTTTTGGCCTTTATCTTTTGGTGTTTGTATTAAAATTACCAATATTTGCTCTAACCTGTTTTTCAACGTACTTTTTGTACTTAATTTTGGCTCTCAAGCTCTAAGCATTCAATGCCATTCATCTATTGACAATTCTCAGCCTAGCTAACCTATCAGCACCCATCTTTCATCCTTTAGCATGGTATTTCTACGCTTATCAGAAGTTTTGAGATTCTGAGGTTTTCTCTGTGATGTAGTTCAACTCCAGGCTAACGTTTACAAATCAGTTGCAAACTCTTTACACTGAAGACAAGTATAGGGGACATATCTTTATCTCATCTAGGGAATGAGGACCGCAGTAGAACATCCCCCAAAACAATGCTACAGAAAAAAAAAAATGTAGGAGAATAAGGATTTGATTTCAGGATGAAGATGTAGTGTCTCATTCAGATTCCCACAAAACATACCTACTCACTGAACTAACTACCCCTCCTTGGCAAAAAAAAAATAAAGAAAGAAAGAAAAGAAAAGAGAAAAGAAAAGAAAAGGAGTAAAGAAAAGGAGGAAGAGAAAACAGTAGCTTCCCCCATTAGAGTAAGCCCTGAGCAGTTGGCTCTTTTGCCTAATTGATAGCAGGAATTGGCTCGAAGGCCCATGGAAGAACAAATTTAGCACATCTCTTTAATCTCTTAATTGTCAAATTTCTGAAACAAAAATACTTTCCAGAAATCTAGCTAGCTCAATTTGGAGTTCACTTATAGCTAAGCAGACTGAAGGTACTTCCTTGACCATAGCTTAAACTACTGATCTTTCACCAGACACTGGACTTTGGTGGTAGCCAGCTAACCACACTCTAAGTGTCTATCGTCTGAAGCAAGACAAATCAATGAATTTCTATAAAATCTCTTTAGGCAACCAGATAAACATTTTAATTCAATGATTAAATGGAACATTTGGTTATAGAATAACATGTTTGGGGCAAAAGCCAGTGGTTCTCAAGGGTATTGTACTTGGACCTATTTAATGCCACCTTCATATACAGCTGCATGCCAAAGGAGTGCATAGATCATTAGGGAAAAAAATAAATTCCTCTCCACTCGTCAAAGAACAAATAAGAGTAGCTATGAGGGGCGGAGTCTTTTACCACTCTCTTTTAAATAATTAATGGCATAAATGCAGCTGCTATTCCTGGATGACTCTAGTCAGAAGCATCTCAGTCACCACCCTTTACTGCTCTGTCACCTGAAAGGGATGGAGCTGAGAAGTCATTAGCTGTCATGCACCTGAAACCACCTGGAGCTGTCAGGCCAGCAGCTCTCCATCACAACTCTACAGTAAGGACACAGCTATCTTTCTTTGTCCATTAGAGATCACTCTAGTTCTTGTCTGCAGTTCAGGATAACTGAACTGTAAGATAAAATGTTGTTTTATCTCGATATAATATATAACCTTGTCAAATTGTTCTACGTATGTAAGTGGCCTTTTAAAATAAGGAAAACCAGAAGGGAAATCTTTGTATGGCCTTGCAATCTACCCAAGCCTCCTTATAGGCACAAAGCCTGCCTACTTCCTGCATATAAAGGACTGGGGCTGAGTGCTCTTCCCTCTGCTGGTTTTGTACCCAAGTCACTGCATAGGGCATGGATTTTCACTGATGCTTGGAGTCAAAACGAGGGCCAGAGGGCACTACTACACTATGGTTAGGTATGAGAAATACCTTGGTGTCCATTTTGCATGCCCTCTTCTCCTCACCAAAAGCACCGTAAAGAGTGGGATTTAAAAGGCAAGGTAATGGGACTAGTTTAGTGGGAAGATAATGTCTAACTTTCTATATTCAGTCTCAAGGCATTTGTGTTTGCTAATGAGAAGTTTATTAAGTCTTTTCCATTTAAAAAGGGATGATTTTTCCCTTTAATCATCCTGTAAAACAGGCATTATATCTCCTTTTCTGCAGATGAGAAAACTAAGGTAAAGTAACTTGCTCAAAATCAGACGAAACAGCTCCTGATGAAAGCAGATTCAATCCTTAATTTTCTGACTCTCAAACCAGCGCTTTTTGCACTAGAGTATCCTACCCCTCTGTACCTTATATTCTCTCAATAATGCATGTGGACCTGCCATCCATGAATTTATGCAGACACTTTTATAATTTCAGATTTACAACATAACCAACTCAAACCAACTTGGAGTAACTAGTTCCACAAGACTGGAAAAACGGAAAGCAAAATTTTTCTCCTTCCTCTCTCCCTCCCTCCCTTCCCTTCCCTCATTCCCTCCTTTCCTTCTTTTATTTGAGGGGGATATTAATGTATTGCTCAAAGGAAACCTTCCTATTTCTAGCACTTCCCCATTTCTCCATTCGAGAAGAATGTTTGTGCTCACTCACTCTACTTTTTATAAATTTTTATCACATCCCTTCTCAGCCTTTGACTCTTCACACTGTTCAAGTTTTCACTCAACCATACCTTGCCACCTCTAGTCCAGGGCAGACACAGCTTAGATTGGCAAAACCTATGTGACAGCTCATTATCACTGACTGCTCTACTCTAAGAAATTCAGAGTTAGCTCAACACAAACAGCATTTCTGTTTCCAGCTCCTTCATTTAATCCCATGCGTTATTTAGGTATATATAAGGCTTTTCTCTGTTTAAGTGTAAACCTCTTTTGGGTTAAAGTTGTATTCCTTTCTGCCTCGTCTTATAGCATCTAGTCTAGGGTCTAAAAACTCAGCTGCTAAACAGTAAATATTTACAAAATGAACAATTATCCCTTTGGTTGCACTAGGTTCTCCCATCTCTTTGGCCATTTTAACACCTTTTTTCAGAAATTCTTTGATTTCAAGGTCGGAAGCTTTAGAGACACTTTGAGATGTCGACTGTTGTTGTCTTGTCCACAGGTATGGGTGCTATATTCCAGCTTACTTCTAAGCCCTGACTGACAGTGTCTGGCATCTTACCGGACTTTATGACCACATGGCTTAGATAGGTTCATAGTGACAGGATTAATTCCCTGGTGCATGGTTAATAGATCAGAATGTTTTGGTCCATAACACATATCTACACAAATAGGTATTTTCAAAAGTGTTTTTTCATATTTCTCTCACAAACATTTGTATGCTATTTTTCTTCCCATTTCCATAGCCTGTGAGATGTTCCTACCATGTATTCCGGCATCCCGCTGTTTCACTTCATCAGTAAATAGAGTGTCACATATAAACATATAGATCACAAGACATGCCCTTCTACAGATAATTTATCACACTCTTTACAAAGAAAAAAAATCCAGATTCCATTTAACACCAGGGCTCACATTTCCTTCCCTAAATAACCCATTTGCCTCTCCATCTGCCTGAGACTAAAAAAGATAGGCTGGCTCTTATCCTTCAGTAAGTTGTAACTTCAACCTATCTTAATTTAAATTACCCAAATAGAGCAGGCCTATCATTTTATCCTCACGTTAAGAGGGTTCTCATTTTTATTGTCTTGAGTAAAAATAGATAATACTATCGACCTGGATTTGTAGAAAGTTCTTCTCAAGTAACTGAAATCCAAATATTCATGATAGAAAATGTATCTGATAATTGTTAGTGCCATTTTTGACAGATGTTCAATAGGTAATAATGATCTGCTGCTTTGACTAATCCAGCCAAATCAGCAGCTTTAGACAGAATCCAACGGCCAGTTTGGAAGCACTGCCAATATTTATTACAAGGGATTTTAACAATATAAGTCTTCAACTAAAGAGAGAGTGAGAAAGACGTGAATTATCAGACTATTTTTCCAATAACTGAGCATAGCATACCTAAAAAAAAGAAAAAAGCTGGACAGAAAACAAAAGCAAAAAAAAAAAAATATGGCCAGTATAATCATCCGTAGGCTCAATATTTACCAGTTTGTGTGCCATCTGAGCTATTTCCTTTCATCAACCATGCACATGGCATTTTTATTCTCGGGGGACATTATCGCCATGACAACTTTATCAGACTAAACAGTGAAATGCAGCTCTTAGAGCGATCTCAATTTGGGCATGGTTTAGAATATTATTTATGTTATTCTTTTATCAACATCCTTGGTGTGCCCAACAGGGATGAGGACATTTTTTAAATGACTATTAAAATCACAATAAAAAATGTAAAAACTTTACAAATAGAAAAGAAATAAGCTATTAGGCTGAAAAATGGGCAATCAAAGGAGCTATTGTGCCTGGCAGATGGAGAAGCAGCAGGTGCCCTGGTGTGACGGGACCTTGCTTCCCATCATGCACGCTCTACAATGATGCAGGCTGACAGGGAAGGGAATTAATGTGTCAGAGCAGGTACTTTCTGTCCATTAGCTGATTCCCAATACGTCCTCACAGACTGCTACCCGTGGCTCTTTGATAAAATGGCTTACAATGCACAGCTCCAAAAGTGGTACTGGGAAGGACAGCTGTGAGCGACTCTCCCTTCAATGCCTCAGCTTAACAGAGTATGAGTGACCAAGTAAACACTTCTCCACCCCAAACTGGGATTAGTGATTTCAGTCCATGAATAAATTATTTGACTACAGATGCTATGAATACATTATTGTGACCAAGGGCCACAAGCTCTCAGTGTGGGGGATGGATGGGGACGCTGATGAGAAGAATTCTCAAGGTAACAAATTAGCTTTTAAACAAATGAGAGTTGGAAAGGCCTGAAAGAATGCTCACCTCTCTGCTTTCAGAGAAAAAAAAAGCCAAATTATGAAGCAGCCACGTGAATTAGAGGGTCAGTTTAGACAGACATAACACATTAAATGTGGTAAACCCGGATACTCTGAGGCTTTGTCATGTGTCAGGCTGGTTTCCTTTCTTTTTTTTTTCTATCTTCCCATTTTTTTCTTTCCTTTTTAATCTTGAGCTTATGTTCCAATTCTGCAACACAGTCACCTGTGAAAACTCAAAATGAGACTGAAACAGAAACAGGTTAAAATAAAATGCGTACAGTTGATAAGATTAGCTCTTTCCATACCTTTGTCCAATAAACTAATTGAATTGCCAAACTGTTTATTAGCTTTGGCTAAGACAACCAAGACAACTGGATTAAGAAGTGATAGACTTTTTGCTTTCTTTCCATTTTCCAATCTGAATTGAAAAGCCAGGGCTGGCTATCCCACTCATGATGTTTACTTATCAAAGGAAAGATGAGCATGGATTGGCATTTATGTTAAAATGTTGGAAACTACATACACATCAGAGGAATGTTAGCAATCTAAGGACTCAAATCTAGCCTTCCTCATTCCCCTAATATAAATGAGGGACGCGTTATTCTACCTCATAAAATCTTGTATTTTTTCTGCATAGCACTTATTACATTGTCATGAATAAATACTTTTCATTTAATATCTGTCAAACCCCACTAAATTCTGACATGAAGAGGAAAAAGATGGATATATCTTGCTTACCATTGTATACTCAGAATTTAGCAAAATACTGGTCCCCTGGTAAAAGCTCAGTAAGTATTTGTGGAAAGAAAAAAAAAGAATAAAGGAAGAAGATGAATAAAGTGAGAAAAAGAAAAAAAAGAGACCAAGGGAGGACCCAAAGGATGAGGAAGAAGATGAATGACGTGAGAAAAAGAAAAAAAAGAGACCAAGGGAGGACCCAAAGGATGAGGAACAATCTTCAGCATCTCTCTATTTTTGCATGTCTTCTTTAGCACCCTCTATAAAAGCCTTCAACTCCTTGAGATGCCTAAACAAATTCTACATTTTTTAAGGAGGAAGAAGAGAAAAGAAAGAGGAAGAGAATACATCTAAGTTGACAATTATAGGATAGATATCATTGAATGGCATCCAAGGACATTTGGCAGTTCAAAGTCAATAGCCAGGTATTTACAGCCTTGGTCTTGAAATCAATTTCATAAAGAGATGATGGAAATCAGAATATTTTAGTCAGACTGGAGTGGGTTTTAGCCTATTCAGAGACCATACCCAGAAAGTTTAAAATTATCCTTGGATGTCTTGTGGTTCTTATCACATGTGTTTGGAATGAACTTCCAAATTTTATACTGCAGGACATTTTACTCAGATCCGATCACTCTTTTATTCACGTCCCTACTTAAATCAAATATGAGTGTATTGACTACACAGGATTATACAATGATAACACGTTTTAAGAGACAGGGTCCTGCTGTGTTGCCCAGGTTTGAGAACAGTGGCTATTCACAGGCGAGTAGTGATAACATATTTTAAGTGTTGAAGTAAAACAGTGGATACTATGAATCTGGTGGGAATTGTGCTACCAATGATAACAACATCTAAACTTCACAGCACCTCATAGATTCCAGAATGACTTAATATTATTTTACTTAAACCTTATTAAATCTTTGAGCGAGCACTTACTAGCCATGTCACACAGGTAATTACTTAACCTCTCTGTCCCTTAGTTTTCTCTTCTAAAATTATATTAGGTTGATCAAAGATTAAGATAATGCATGAAAAATACTGTGCTCAATAAATGCTAACCATTATTATTATCGTTAGTAAGTAGCACAGATACCACCAACTCCATTTTATAGATCATAAAAGAGCCTCAAAACGTTAAATGATTTCACCGCCTGTTAAGTGGTGGCCTCAGAACCTTCATTTCAATTTCTGAAACCATCTCACTTTGTACTATGCCAATTTGACTCTGAACTCTACTTGACTTTAAGACCTAAGTTTGAGGATATGTGGCCCCATCGGAACAGCCTTCATTACAGGATCCTAAGGACAGCAACTTAGTATGGAGCCAATGCATCACGCCAGCAGTGACAAGGTCCTGGAACACCAGGCCTGCTAAAGAGGTCACTCAATATCAAGTGCTTCCCAAAGCCTCCAGAGAACCTGACACTTTGGCTTTCCTTCTTTTCACTGTCAGTTTCAAAAGAGACAAGCTTCTAGGCCTGAAAATGATGTGCCTGTGTGACTATTCCATGCTGCTGAAATTGACAGAGGCTGAAACTGATGAAAGTAACCAATTTGCCAATTTCAGCAAAGGGACCACTTTGAAGGCAGAGATTGACTAAATCTATACCTTTCCACTTGATCAGAAAATTTAATTTTTTCCTCACTTTAAAAAAAGTTTTGTGTTTACTCTCAAAAATTATTTTGGACTGTTCTCTAGACACAGTTTGAATTGGCCTGACAGTTGAAGCAGATGGTCAATTCCATCAAAATTCAATCCAATGTATTGTTTTGCAGAACTTTTACATTGGATTGACTGATCAATTTATCCAAAATGGTTTTTAAAAAGTTGAAAAATGTGGAATCTAAATCCTGCTGCTTGTGAGTTTTGATACATTCCATGAAAACCACATAGCTTTGATTTGCCAAACACCCAGTCAAATCACTCCAAAAATCACTATTGCATTTTTCAAATATCTGATTTTGACAGATTTTTTTTATTTTAACTGACACATAATTGTATATATTTATGGGATACATAGTAATATTTCAATATATGTATACATTGTATAATGATCAAATCAGGGTAATTAGCAAATCCATCATCTCAAACATTTACCATTTCTTGTGGTGACAGCATTCAAAATCCTCTCTTCTAGCTGTTTTGATATATACATTATTGTTACGTGTAGTCACCCTACTATGCAATAGAACAGAGAACTTATTCCTCCTAACTGTAACTTTGTACCTCCTGACCAATCTCTCCTTCTCCCCACCTTGAGAGATTTTTGATTGATTAAATCAAAATGACTTGTAGAGGTTTAAAAATACACTAAGGGAAGCAGGTTCTATTTACCAGTTGTATGACACTGTCCGAGTTACCAGCCTTTGATTCTTAGCCTTTTCACCTATGAAATGAGAAGGTTGGACTACAGCCGCATTTTCCAAAGTGTGTTCTTTAGAAAAGTACTTTCATGAGACATTAATAGGTATAACAAAAGAAATCATGAGTAAGTAGCTTTGGAAAACACTACTTTAACATGTCTGTTGACAGGAGGACTTCCCAGAGCCTGTATTATCTCAACATGTTTCATGGATATGAATCTCAGTCACAAACTCTGATGCATAATTAACTATGCTACCTAGATCTCAACCTGCCAAACTGATGATAATCTTCTCTTCAGTAATGTTGGGGTCTTGGTTCTAGAATCTTCACAGATATGGGTAGCCTATCTTGTCCTAAGTCATCAGTCCACCAAGTTTGTTTCTAGAGCAGTCTACATTAGGGATCAGCAAGCTTTTACTGTAAAGGACAAGAGAGAAAATCGTCTAGGCTCTGCAGGCCATTTAGACTGTTGTAACTATCTGCTGCTTCTCAGTTCTATCATTGTTTTGTAAAAGTAGCCATATACAATATGTAATATGTACAAAACTTTTTAAAACCATTTTAAGATGTAAAAACTAACCTTAGCTTGTGTCCTATAGAAAAACAGATTCCGGGCTGGATTTGACCTGCAAGGTGCAGTTTGCCAGCCTCCGGTCTACATGGTTGGTTCCAAGATGCTCCGTGCCATGCTTGCAAGATTTCACATGGTCTCATCTACCTGAACATACCCACAGCCATTCCTTCTTAGAGGTCCTACCACCACATCATCTCTCTTCAGGGAATAGCGTACAGGCTTGTTTTCTTCTAAGACCTCCAGACTTCTCTAAGTGTGTTCACTACCTTTCACCTCCTTCTCAAGCGTCAGTGAATTCACAGGGAAATTAGTCTCCTTTCACATTTTGACAATAACTCCAAACCTTCTTCCCTCTTCGGGTTATCTCTGCTTTCCATCCTTCATAAATCTCCCTGAGACAGTGATAACAGGACCTAATTCCATGGGAGGAATTGGAAGCTACAGGATAGAAAACCTTTGGCTAGGAATAAAAGAAACCTAGAAGCAATCTCATTCTTGAGATTACTTCTTTGGTTTCTGAGGCATGATCTATTTCGGTTATCCTGTCCTCTGATCCCTACTCTCTCTCCTAGTCCTGTCTCCCCTTCCCACCACCTGTATATAGAAACAAAGCATCTGTGTCTTTCTCTACTTCCTTATAGAACTCAAAGAGCTCTCTACATCCTACAACTGCAACTTTGTGTAGCTGACTCCAAATGTAAATTTATTGTTCTGAACTCCCAGCATCTAGTTTGTTGATTCATTCATTTATTATTCATTCATTCAATATTTATTGAGTACCTACTAAGTGTCTGGCTCTATGAGAGATATGGAGTACACGATGTGAGCAAAAGAAGACGTGGTCTTCTACTCCACGGACATTAATGCCTAATAGAAGAGGTAGATATTCCACAAGTAAACAGACAAAAATATAGTTAAATATAGTTCAAAATAAGTAAGTTCTATGAGTAGAATAACCAACCATCCTTTTTTGCATATTGCTATCCTAGATTTAGTTCTGAAAGACCTGCATCCCAGACAACCCCCCAGTCCTGGGCAAACAGGAATAGTTGATCACTCTAAGTGGGTAAAAACTAGGTGCTATGAAAGAGAATAACACATAGCATATACTTTCATGCCTAAAAAACCTTTCTAAGGAATTATCATTTAAGCTGAGAACTGAAAGTTAGGAAAAAACAAAATCAAATAAATCAAGTCATACGAAGAAAGAAAGGAAAGGAAAACCCGAGCAAAAGGAATAGTTTGTTTGCCAAAAGTTTGGGATATTTAGAAAACTTAAAAAAAAAAAAAGCTATTTTAGCTAACACATATTGATCACAGTAGATGGTAAGTTGAGATAAAAGGTGAGAGGCAGGAATGACTTACATCATAGTTCCTGCTAAGAAGTCTAGGTCGTATCTAAATGTAGTAGAAAACCATTGTCTAATTTTAAAAGAAGACTTTCAAAATATTTACTGAGCCCCTGTTTTTGGCCTAGCCCATGGCCACTCATGGATACCCCAAAATATTAATAATTCTTGCTTTAAGACATACACAGTCTATCAGATGAGACCGTTCTTGATGTAACCAACTGTAATACAGGGGATCGAGTGCTAAAGCAGGATCAACAGTGAGAAAGGAATTCTGAAGTGAAGTAAATGGCTTCACCTATTCTTTCCACCTAAGGAATTTTTCAGGCTCTTCCTCTGAACTTCTGCTTCAAATTCTCCAACAGTCATTTAGTTTTGCCATTTGTATACAATGTTCTCATATGTTTGTCTGCTTAATCTGAGGCCAATGGAGTGGTAACCTGGGTTGATAATCTCCCTAGAGTTAATTTACAATTCTCTCCAGATACAGGCTTTTTGTTGGCTTCTCTTGACCCCACCCACTATATCCAGGACAGTAAGAGATCCCGTTTCTATACACTCCAGGACCTCATCGAGTACTGCAGGCCATGTTCCTCCAGGAAGGGAAAGACAGTCTAAGGCAATAACCCAAGGCATGCATTTTACATCTGTAGGTGCAGTCACAGCCCATCTACATGTTGATGTTTGAAACTTTAAAGAAAGTCCAGTACGCCTTCATGAAAACCTGTAAGAGATGCTACAGACTTTGATTTCTGGCTCAGGTCTTATCTAGGAATGATGCATTTCATCAGCCTGCATAAACAACTCTGCAAAAGAGAATGGAGTTTTTGACAGACATTTTCATGCCATGGAGTGAATACTCCATCTTAATAAGGCAGAGTATGGTTGTTAACTGCTGTGTTATTAGCACAGGGAAATCAAAATTACTTCTCATCATTTGTCCCATGTGAAAAATACCCTTATTTAAATGTCCTGAGATTGCTCGCAACCAAGTTCAAGGATCAGAATCGGTCTACAAATTTGCCTTTGGTTAGTATGATAATGAGACTTCAACTGCACACCACCAAATAATTGTATTTATTAAAATTTATGATTGTACATTAGTGAGTTCAGTAGTATTCAGGAGGTCTTGAAGCCATAACTTACAGCCTCAACTTCACCTTCTTCTATACATTTTACTTTTAGAAACTGCAATTTAAATGCAGATAGCTATATAAATTTCAACTCCTGACCTGAAATATTTTCACCAATGTATGCTATGATTAATTGGCACTTCAGAGCTCTGGTTGTTCCCTGGGGATCCTCTGTTTTGTAGCCTGTGAGACAGAATGATAGCCTCCTCTCTACCAATACACATTCTCTGCAGCATTCAAAAAGTAACATCTCACAGCAATGGTGGGCATTTAATCTTGATTCTCTATCACAGCTTGTTTTTAAGTTATATCCAACAGCCAGCAAAGCTCTCGCTTTGTGAAGGCCACTCTGAGTTTCGAGTTTCTCAGTCACCTTCCTTTTTATTTTTAAAGGTGAAGCTCAGAATCCCTATGTCCATCACTGCTGAGTGTTGACAAGCCACAAACACTGACACTGACAGTAGTTAAAACGCAGCTGGTTTAATGCTGACATATTGCTGTCTTTGAGGGCTGGTTTATATGTGTTCATTTATAATCTAATTGCATGTCCACTTTTAAAAATCAGCTCCCAGTGTGGAATGGATAAAAATACAATTACCAAATGATATGCGTAATCATTCAGCGCTGTTAGTCCCGAAAGGTGATATTGCAGTGACATTGAGAAAATTAGATCTATTCTTCATACAATTATATAGCTACACTTTCACTCTAATGCCATTCTAATTGGGAAGGAGCATTGAAATGTGAAGCTGGGTGCATTTCACTCTCTAATTGTCACTGAGGAACTCATTCTTAAGATATGTTTCTGGAAAAAGACAGTTGCCAGAAAGCTTTGATAATCCCAAATGTTCATCATTGATTTCATGGTAGGTAAAGCTTGTTTTCCTCCTATGAAACCTAGATTGCACTGAAAGCTCACTAGACATAGAGATTTGAGTGAATGCTTGCAACATATTTAATATATTTCTATTTTTGCAAAGAAAAAATCCATATGAAAATGCTCCCCTTATTTTTACTTCTGCATGTACTCTCAGAATGTGAATAGTTGCTGCTATATTTTACAGGGTGGTTGGAAGGCTCAAATTTTATAATAAAATGTGTAAGCTATTTTGTAAAAGTAACATCTAAACATATCAGTTATTAGGTTGGTGCAAAAGTAATTGCACCAGTTACAATAGTAATTGCACCTAATTACTATTATCAGTTAATATTATTGCTATGATGATGATCATGATCATGATGATTGCTCAACAGGTGTGAGGACCTAACTTTATCAATTTGTTGGCTTTGTGGACCATACCTACAGAAAATTTGAAGTCAAATCCGTATCTCCAGCCTTAATTCAATTGGGTCCCTGTTGTACAAGGCAAGAATGTCTGGATATATGTGTATTTATTAAGAATCCTCCTTCATGTCTTCTTTTTGAAATCATATATTTATAGAACCGCATTATACCCCATTAATTATTCTACTATTAAATTATACACTCTAAGAAGGCAAGAACTGTGTCTCTTCATGAAAGGCATTGAAAAGCATAGCCACAGACTATCTGAACAAATGAATTAACACCTTTGTATCTTTTCATTCTTTATGAGCTTATATTGCTTTATGTCATTGAGCACAGCTACAATAACTGCTTTAAAATCCTTGTCGACGAATCCCAACATCTGAGTTTTTATGATGGTATAGGTCTCCATTACTTGTCTTCTTTCTTGAAAATGAATCTTTTCCAGATTTCTAAATTTTAAATTATATTCTGGCTATGAGAGCTTTTGTGGAGACTCTGGATTATGTTATGTTCTTGCAAAGATTATTGATTGTTTTTGTTGCTTTGGCGAGTAACTTGACTTGCCTCAAACTTAAATAAAACTCTCTCTTCGGCAGCAACTCAAATGCCAGTTCAGTTCTCTTATTGGTAGACTGGCTGTTTGCAGTCTTCCCTCTGAATGTATAGTTCAAAAGTCAGTTAGAGATTTCCACAGACTACACACAGAATGTGTTGCTTACCTTCTCTGGGGCTCTTTTCTTTTCTAGGACTTCCCCTATCCTTTGTATGACTGCGGTTGCCCCAATTCTGTCTTTTGGTTCTTTATGCCAGAAATACCAAAGATTTCTATAGAAGCTTTAGCTGCTCCATGTATGCTGGCTTCATCCTACTCTCAGGCTAAAAGCAACAAAAAATAGGAAACTCATGCTATGTCATTTCCTTCACGCAAATGTTAACATCTCTTCAGAATCTGTCTACTCTTTTTCACTCTACACGGTCTTGTATTTTCCAGAGTTTAATCTGTAGGAGGGTTTCTTTTGTAATACACATGATAAAAATTAAATTCAAAAAGGTAATAATGACTTGTCAAAGTCCACAGAGCTGGTTTTAATGCTGTAGTCATAACCATAAAAACAAACATAGCAGCCAGGCACAGTGGCTCACACCTGTAATCCCAGCACTTTGGGAGACCAAGGTGGGTGGATCACTTGAGGTCAGGAGTTTGAGACCAGCCTGGCCAACATGGCAAAACCCCATCTCTACTAAGAAAAAAAAAAAACAAAAATTATCCAGACATGATGGCATGCAGCTATAATTTCAGCTACTTGGGAAGCTGAGGCATAAGAATGGCTTGAACCCAGAAGGTGGAGGTTGCAGTGAGCTGAGATCGTGCCACTGCACTCCAGCCTGGGTGATGAGACTTTGTCTCAAAAAAAAAATAGCCATGTATTAATAGATATTATCATTTTTATTCTAATGTAAGATTTCTTTTACCCCAGATTACTACCTTCTCAGTCAATGCAGCTTATTGTGAGTGGCTCCCTCAGTTTAAGCATACACTAGAATAAACTTTAAAGATGTTCCAATGAGGTCCAACTGCATGAAAAATGCTTCCTTTTGTTACTGAGGCTGAAATTCAAAGTTTATTCAGGGACACAATAGAAATTCCTAAACACCTAACCAACAGTTAGTGGCCACCAATTATGAACATACAGTGATATTAGATGTGATAGATCACTATATGTGAACATATAGTGATATTAAACCGAAACAACAAGCACCAACAATAAAATGATTTACACCCACTTCTCAATTTTTAAAAAAGTACTGGCCTATGAAATCTAAAAATCGAGGAATCACTGTGTATCATCTTAGTGAGAAATTTTACCGACTTAATTTCCTTTCTTTATAAATTGAAATGTTAGATTAAATCATTCTCCTGGGCTCTCAGAGCTCACTGATTGTATTCTACTGTGTCCACAACGACACAGGATTACCATTTAGATTGCCCTATCCAGCTTGCAAGTCTAGAAAAGACAAAGAAAAAGAGAGAGCAAAACTGAAAGTTTGTGAATCCGTTGAAAGGTATCCTTAGCTTTTAGGATAATCATCAAATAATCTTTTCTTAATTTTTCTGTTTTCAAAATGCTATGGGGCTGCTGTGTATATACGGTCATAATCATTACCTTCACTTTCAGTTTTCTAGGAATAAATTTTCCTGAACTGGTGATTGGTTCATTGCATGGAGGTTTAACTAACTCTGAAGTTTTTCATTGGGAGATGGCTTCTTGGCTCTTCCTTTTCTCCTAGTTTCTTGCATTCTCTGAGCATCTGGTCAACAAATGCATATCAGTCATTGGATTGAAAAAAACTAATGATGTAGGATTTTTTTTTTTTCCTCTGTCACTTTGCAAGCCAGGAACCCCCAGCTAGCGACACCCCACTCAGGCCTCACTAGGCCATACCGGTGTGCCCCAGCTCGCCTGTATTATAGCTTGTACCTGAATTTGGCAGTTCCCGAGCTCTTGTACCACACCCAAGAAGCATGAGGATACGTGGAACATTGAAGGATGAGGAGAGCAGAGAATTTTACTGAGTGATGAAAACAGCTTTCAAGGGAGACAGGATGTGAGGTTTATATTCATACACGAAGGTGGGAAAGTTCCCCATGTGGCTGGGTCTGGGGCCTTTTATGGACTCAGAATGGGGAGTGTGTGCTGATTAGTTTGTGAATATGCAAAAAAGGTTAAAGCAAAGACATCACTCAAAGGTGGACATGACAGTGTAGAAAACCAATGAGGAAAGGGGGGGTATATGTAAAATAGGTGAAGGGTGGGGATAAATCAGAGGAAAGTGCACCAAACAGGAAGACAAGTTCTCAGTCTGGTCCAAGGATTTCAGCTGTAGCTTGGCTTTCAGGCTTTAAACTGTCTTCAGCTTGGAGGCGGAGTTTTACCAGGGACCCGCCCCATCTGCTTAGGCATTTGGCTGCCTCCTGCCACTCTCACTAAGAGCCATGCTGATAAAAGAAGAACACATTTGCCGAATCCTAGGATTAGAATGATCACTCTAATTTATAGCCATGTACTTAGAGGGATATAGTAAAATACCCTCATAACTTGTAGACAATGGTATCCCTTTGAGAGTCAAATTATAAGTTCAACATTTAGTGGATGAGTCAGGCTATTCTCAGAAAGAGCAAAACTAGGATATATTTTCTAAAAGATATAATTTTTAAAACAAATGTAGCATTACAGTAAACACTATTTATTGAAAGCATATTCTTTGCTTGGGATTTTAGATATATTATTCTCAAATAACCTTTTGAATTAAAGGGTAGTGTAATCTCTGTTTTTCAAATAAAAAACTGAAGCTCAGAGACGATTTGTAATTTGTCCAAGGTCATTTGTCTGGCCAGCATCAAAGTCAGAATTAAAAGTCACTTTGTTTCTACTCCTAAGTTCATATACTCTTTTTGGTTGTTACAAGGGCTCTCAGAAAGGGGCATTTTTGCCCCCAAAGGAAAGTGACAACAATGAGGCCTGAATTCTATGAATCTAGAAAAGGAAGAGCCAAGTGGGCTCATGAGAGTTTATCAGGCTTTTTCATGGCCTCGATATCACTCAGGTTTATTCGATCTTCTTTGCACTGACCTTTTGCATTCCAACATTGGACCTTCAAACTATAGGCCAAGCCCTTTTTCGTGTCATAGGCAAAAGTCATAAAACACTGTGTCCTTGGCATTCTTGCTTTGGAGGCACTGGTATTCATCCTGTAACTTCTTCCAGCCTTGGAATCTATTTCCCAGAAGGTTGCTTATCTTATCTGTGGCATCTTTTTAAATTGCTTTTTGGAACTGTTGCCAGACTCTGCCCCTCTTGTCTAAACCTAAGCTTCAAGTCACAGTCATTCTTCAGATGACATGCACTTCCAACCACTGGAGAAACAACTCATTCTGACCCAAGTTTACCTAAACCAACCCCTGAGACTATAGCCGCAGTGTCTCGTTCATGCCACCAGACTAATCTTTCTTAAACGTAAATCTTATCTTGACCTCTAGGCCTGTATCCTCATTTGTGAAACAAGACAGTTGAACTAGACGATCTCTAAGATTACTTCATGCTCTAAAATTGCATAAACTCCTCTCATGTGTAAGTGTGCATCTTATTCTAGTATTGTCCACAGAGTGGGTGAGACAAGCTATGTTCTTTTAACGTGCTTTCTTTGCAGAAAAGTTTTACAGAAAAAAAACATTTTTCACTCAAGGTGTCAGTTATTAAAATCTGTCACAATACAATTTCAATATAGACTATTTAATCACAGAAGTTCTTTTAAGTGACCTTGTCATTCCCACTCCATTTGATTTGTTATAATTTACATCATTTGTACTAGAAAAGAGAAGTGTTTTTCTCTGAAGATGTTTCCTGAGCTTAGTGGACCCATGGGAAATGTAGAATTCCTTGTGAAATGCAAACACTGTTCAATTTTATTTCCATTTTTAAGGTTACTGTAGTGACAGAATGCCCCCAAATCTTGCCGTTATGGCATTTTATTTCAAGGAGTAATGCTATAGGAAGATCATTTCAGAAAAGTGATATGAATGGGATATCAAAGTTTCCCAGAAGCTGTCTGTCCTTCCTTGAGAGTGAAGTTATCCCACACTATCATCTCTTCAGCTGAGGATGTTCTCCCAGGAACCGCGCATTGTTGGATTGGTTTAAACTTATTCAACTTGGTACAGAAGACAGTTTACCATGAATTGATTCAGGCATCCCAAGTAACTATTTTTTTTTTATAATTTATTTCATCCTAATGCCAGGATTCTTCCTTGATTTATTATATATGATTCAGTCATAGCATAGAGCAAATATCAACTACTCAATCTGATTAATAACCCTATGTTTTCATAGTTGACAAACCCAGCCCTCACACGTGTGTATAACATTAATATATGTCTAACTTTACTATATATAACATTAACAATATTAAGAATGATTTTCAATCACTTGACATAACCCATACCCTAAACAGACTTGATGAACATCCCCTCATACAGAATTCAATTTGTGAATATAATTTTTAAATATCATCATCTCTACCATCTGGATTAGGTATTACAAATTAAATTTTAGAGAATTGTGATGTCAGTATTTAAGAGATAACTTATGAAATTTAAAAATACTATATAAATAAGGGCTGGCTTAAACAATAGGAAAAAATTAAGTCAGTTTTCAGAATTGTGTTTCCCTCCTCAAAAGACCAAATTGCTTGCCTGAATGCAATGTTTACCTTTATTTCATTGGTTTGCTTATTTTTGCTAAATTATTTTTTCTTTCCTATTCTTTTTCCTCATCTCATTCTTGTTTCTTAAACCCTCAATGCCCTTTGTCCACCCCTTAGTCTGTTGTAATTCTATTTGACTGAACTAAAATACCATCTTTTTAATCAAGCTTCTCTTGCCAAAAGGTAGAAACTTCCCATGCTGTCATTCTTACTTTTTCGGTATTTACCACTTCCTAGTGGTTTAGCTACTTTTGTCATGTTTTGATATTTTCTCTAATTAGGCTATAAACTCCTCAGACAGTCCCACTTCATATCCCACATAATACAAAGCACAGTGGTTGTGTATCTGAGCGGTATCTAGAGAAATTAGCGTATGCAAAGAGGTAGATATGGGAGCTGGAGGCTTATCCTACATTTTCTTAATGCAATCACATCAACCAATCGTATCAGGTTCTGAACTCTAGGGTCTTAAAAATAATGAAGAGGCCTATTATTTAGGTCCGTTGAGTAAAGACAAACTCCTAGACCCAAATGAGAATATTCGTACTGTTCACGTTAAATCTTTTATGGGTCCCCTTATCTTGCCCAACCTTATTTAGGCTGATGCCATCAGAAGTGGAATCTCACTTAGCATTAGTTTATTTAATCTAAGGCACATTCATATCAAGAAGGGGTCAACTGTGATGAGAAAATCTTGCTAGCATTAGTAATTAAAATATTACTATGGTCAAGGTTTTGGGGTTTTCAGATTAACGTAACATAGTTACCTTTGCTGAGTTTACTCTGGTGCACATTTACAAACAAACTTGGCTTTTTGTTCCCTTCTTTTCTCATTTCCTAAGGCATATTAACCTCAAATAAGACTTCACGAAATTTCCTAAAGACCTTAGCACATAGCATGTGCTCCGTAATATGTAGTCATTAATTAATTTACACTATTTTTCTTGTCATTTGTTACATACGCATTCAATAGTTCTTACACTAGTCACTTGGTGCAAAAATAGAATGAGGGGAGTGGCCAAGATGGCCGACTAGAAGCAGCTAATGTGTGTGTCTCTCACGGAGAGGAAGGGAAGGGGGGAGTAAATACACCTTCAGTGGAAACATCCACTGGGACTCGCATTGGGACTAATCAAGGAAACAGCTTGACCCACGGAGAACAGAGAAAAGCAAGACAAGACAATGGCCGACCTAGCGGCGACATGGAGCCAAGGAAAGCTCCCCACCAACCCAGGGAAGAGATGAGTGAATGTGTGGCCCCGGGATCCCATGCTTCTCCCACGGATCTTCGCAATCCTCACGTCAGGGGATCCCTTTGTGAACTCACTCCACCAGGGCCTTCAGTCTGACATGCTGCATGGAGTCTTGGGTTTCTGAACCCACTCCAGCAGGGCCTTCAGTCTGACATGCTGCATGGAGTCACGGCAGAGCAGCAGCTCAGGTATGTGCAGAAACCCAGGAGTTCTAGATTCAGAAACCCAGGAGTTCTAGTTCCAGGCATCCTGGCAAAACTAGCTGCAACTACAGCAAGGTGGGAGGTTACATCCTGGTACATACCCCTAGGAAACAGGCTGAATCCAGGGGGTTGAGCAGCAAAGGTCTGCAGGCACTACTTCCATGGCACCTCACAGGATAAGACCACTGGCTTGGAATTCCAGCTAGCAAACCAGTGTTGTGCCTCTCTGGGATGGAGCTCCAGGGGGAGGGATGAGCTGCCATCTCTGCTGTTTGTACAATTTAGCCATTACAGCCTTGGGCTTTGGGAATCCAAACCAACCAGGGGTGAAAGGAATCTCCTAGCACATCACAGCTGCTCTATAGCAGTCTGTTCTACATGGTCAGACTGCTTCTTTAAGTGGGCCCTTAATCCTGTTCCTCCTCGGGCAGGACCTCCAAACTGGGGCATCCAGCTACCCCTACCAGTGTTGTCCAGCCAACAGGGATCTGAATTCCTCCTGGGACAGAACTCCCAGAGGGAGGGGAAGGCTGTTTGGGTGACTTAGCCATTTCAGCCTTCAGGCTTCAGAGCGTCCAAGGCAACCTTGGGCTGAAGCAGATGCCCGGCATAGCACAGCTGCAAAAATTTGGCCAGGCTACTTTTTTAAGCCAGTCCCCAATCCCATTCCTCCTAACTGAGTGAGACCTCCCAACAGGGGTCTCCAGCCACCTCCTACAGGTGCATTAGGGCTGGCAACAGGCCCTCACCTCCCTGGGACGAAGCTGCCAGAGGGAGGAGGAGGCTGCCGTCTTTGCTGTTTCTCAGCCTTCACTGGTGACACCTCCAGGTACTGGAAAATTTGAGGCAACTAGGGACTAAAGCGGGCCCCCAGCATAGCACAGCAGCCCTGCGGAAAAGTGGCCAGACTGTTACATGGGTACCCATTCCCGTATCTCCTCGCTGGGCAGGTCCTCCAGGCCTGATCTTCTAGCTACCCCCGCCCAACCCACCAGAGCTATTGAACAAGTAGCAACCTGGCAACTCCCTGGACAGAGCCTCCAGGGGCACCTGAAAACTTCTCTGCCACTTCCTCTGCAGTGGAACCGTGCTTGCTACCCTCAGACTAACAAAGGAGCAAAGACCCTAAGTGCCTTATCCACACCTCCAAAAAGCTGCAGTTGACCCAAGGAGAGGTGGTGAGTCTGTTTCCCATGGCTCCCACACACCCCCTACTGCTTGTCACCAGCCAGGGAAGCCCCGGCTTACAGCACAGACCCTCCACCATGGGTTGATTGCACTGAACAACTGCTAACCCACATGTCTCTGGGGTGGAACCCCCAGGAAACAAGCAAAGTGGTGGAGCGGCAAGCCAGCTGACGTGGAGATCAGAGGGTTTGGTGCAGCAGCATCTGTAACAGACTGTGGCCAGGGACAGCCATCCCTCTAGGCTTGACTTGCTCACATAAGAGACTTTAGCGCTAGGGGAATTGTCAGACCCTTGTCTCTGCAAGACAGTCGTGTATATCAGACAGGGCTGTTCTGACCCGAGCGGTCTTTGGTCTTCTGGTCTCACCCAGGACCCCAGCCTGGCCACACCTGCTTACTGGGCAGTCTCAGGTGCCCTGGGGACCTACACCCTAGTTTCTGTGCCAGTAGACTGTGCCTGACCAGTGGAGAGCCCCAGCAAGGAGGCCTCTACAGTCACACACCAGCCTGCACATTCCCTCCCCATACTGCAGCTTCCCCCAAGCCCATGGCAACTCCCTACATCACTTTGCTAGCACATGTCTGCCCAGGTAGGTTTTACTTTACTCTCCCCACCAGCACGCGGAAGTGCAGTATGCCCCCAACCCCTGCTGACCACCATTGCAGATGGAGCTTTGGCGAACACAGAGCCGGCAAGCCCCCACTAGCACCCTGCTCTTCTACTAACACTGACAGGGGATCATCTCACAACTTGAGCAATCACTCCTGCTTGTGGGGCACAGAGAAGGCATCCAGACCTGCTCTGGCCAGCACCCTGCCCCAAACCAACACCACCTCCAGGGCAATGGCACACACAGTATCCAGCAGGGGTCCCCCACTCCCTTTACAACTGCCTTGCCTCAGCCAGTGTGGTGAATGTCCACAGAGAGCCAGGAATCCCTGCGTTCACTAGCAGTCAGCTGCAGCTGCCACACCTGGGTCTCCATTGTGCAGTAGACTGCAAACCTCAAGGAGCCAGAGAACAAAGTCAGGGCCTAATACAAGTCCCCCAGAGTTAGAATTAGAAATCAAGACTAAGAAATTCACTCAAAACCATACAATTACATGGAAATTGAATAACCTGCTCCTGAATGACTTTTGGGTAAATAGTGAAATTAAGGAAGAAATCAAGAAGCTCTTTGAAACTAATGAGAAAAAAGATACAACATACCTGAATCTCAGGGACACAGCTAAAGCAGTGTTAAGAGGGAAATTTGTAGCACTAAATGTCCACATCAAAAAGCTAGAAAGATCTCAAGTTAACAACCTAACATAAGAGCTAAAAGAACTAGAAAACCAAGAGCAAACAAATCCCAAAGCTAGTAGACGACAAGAAATAACCCAAATCAAGGCTAAACTGAAGAAGACTGAGACATGAAAAACCATTCAAAATATCAACAAATCCAGGAGCTTTTTTTGAAAACATTAATAAAAGACCACTAACTAGACTAATAAAGAATAAGATACCATCTCATGCCAGTCAGAATGGTGATTATTAAAATGTCAAGAAACAACAGATGCTGATAAGGCTGGGAAGAATTAGGAACACTTTTACACTGTTGGTGGGAATATAAATTAGTTCAACCATTGTGGAAGACAGTGTGGCAATTCCTCAAATACCTAGAGGCAGAAACACTGTTTGACCCAGCAATCCTGTTGCTGGGTATATATCCAAGGGAAAATAAGTAATTCTATTATAAAGATACATGCACATGTATGTTCACTGCAGCACTATTCACAGTAGCAAAGACATAGAATCAACCCAAATGCCCATCAATGATAGACTGGATAAAGAAAATGCAGTATATATACACCATGGAATACTATGCAGCCATAAAAAGGAATGAGATAATATCATTTTCAGGAACATTGATGGAGCTGGAAGTCGTTATCCTCAGCAAACTATTGCAGGAACAGAAAATCGAACACCACATGGTCTCACAAGTGAGAGCTGAACAATGAAAACACACGGACACATGGCAGGGGAACAACACACGCTGGGGCCTGTGGGGAGAGTGGGGGAGGGAAAGCACCAGGAAGAATAGCTAATAAATGCTGGGCTTAATTCCTGGGTGATGAGTTGATCTGTGCAGCAAACTACCATGGCACACATTTACCTATGTAACAAACCAGCACATCCTGCACATACCACGGAACTTAAAAGTTGAAGAAAAAAAATAGAAGAAAAGACAGAAGATCCAAATAAACAGTCAGAAATGACGAGGTGAATATTATCACTGACTCCACAGAAATACAAACAACCATCAGAGAATACTATAAACACCTCTATGCACATAAACAAGAAAATCTAGAAGAAATTGATACATTCCTGGACACATATACCCTCTTAAGACTGAACCAGGAAGAAACTGAATCCCTAAACAGACGAATAATGAGCTCTGAAATTGAGGCAGTAATACACAGCCTACCAACCTAAAAAACTCAGGACCAGACATTCACAGCTGAATTTTACCAGATGTACAAAGAAGAGCTGGTACCATTCCTACTGAAATTATTCAAAAAAATTTGAGATGGGACTTCTACCTAACTCTTTCATGAGGCAAGCAGCATCCTGATACCAAAATCTGGCAGATACAAAAAAAAAAAAGAAAAGAAAAGAAAAGAAAACTTCAGGCAAATATTCTTGATGAACGTCAGTACAAAAATCCTCAACAAAATACTGGCAAACCAAATTCAGCAGCACACCAAAAAGCATTGCCTTTGAAAACCAGCACAGGACAAGGTTGTCCTCCCATACCACTCCTATTCAACATAGTATTGGAAGTTCTGGCCAGGGCAATCAGGCAAGAGAAAGAAATAAAGGGCATCCAAATAGGAAGAGAGAAAGATAAACTATCCCTGTTTGCAGATGACACTAGAAAACTCCATCATCTCAGCCCAAAAGCTTTTCTTTCTTTTTTTTTGAGGCGGAGTCTCACTCGGTTGCCCAGGCTGGAGTGCAATGGAGCGATCTCAGCTCACTGCAACCTCTGCCTCTTGGATTCAAGCGATTCTCCTGCCTCAGCCTCCAGAAAGCTTCTTAAGGAGATAAACAACTTCAACAATGTCTGAGGATACAAAATCAATGTGCAAAAATCACTAGCATTTGGCCAGGTGTGGTGGGTGGCTCACGCCTGTAATCCCAGCACTTAGGGAGGCCAAGGCGGGCGGATCACCTGAGGCCAGGAGTTCAAGATTAGCTTGGCCAACATGGCAAAACCCTGTCTCCACTAAAAGTACAAAAAATTAGCCGGGCATGGTGATAAAGAAAATGTAGACTGATAAAGAAAATGTGGTACATATATACCATGGAATATTTTGCAGCCATAACAAAAGAAGGAGATCATGTACTTTGTTGGGACATGGACGGAGCTGGAAGTCATTATCTTTAGCAAGCTAAGACAGGCAAAAAATCAAATACTGCATGTTCTCACTTGTAAGTGGAGTAAATGATGAGAACACACGGACACGCAGAGGGTAACAATAGACACTGGGGTCTACATGAGGTTGCAGGATGGGAGGAGGGGGAGTATCAAGAAAAATAACTAACGAGTACAAGGCTTAATACATGGGTGATAAAAAATCTGTACAATAAAAGTTTTTCTATGTAACAGACACAGATTTATCTATGTCACAAACCTGCACACGTACCCCTGAACTAAAAATAAAGGTTAAAAAAATAGAATGATTCCTGACTTTGAAAAGATTATAGTCTAAAAAAGAGGAAAATGATTAAATAATAGCAATTCAAAATTCTAATAGCAAGTCTTTAAAAAGACAAAACGTATCTATTTTTTTCTTAAACCTTTATCAAGACTTCACATAAAACTGCATTATTTAAATTTACAATTTGATAAGTTTTGACATATATATATGAATCCATGAAACTATCTCCATAATCAACATAACACACTCATGTTCCCAGAAGTTTCCACCTGTTGTTTTGTAAGCCTTTCCTCCCACCCTTTCAAAGCCCATCTATCCCACAGACAACCAATGATCTGATTTCTGATGCTACAGATTACTATTTTCCAAAGTGTTATATAAATGCAATTATGAAGTAGGTATTCTGGCATCTTTCAGTCAGCATAATGACTTTTGGATTTATCCATGTTGTAGCATATGGACTTCATTTATTTTTTATTAATAAGCAATATTTCATTGTATGGATATGCTTGAATTTATTTACTTGCTGATGAACATTTGTGTTAAGTTTTTAGCTATTACAAATAAAACAACATTTATGAACTCATTTTTTGTACAGAAATGTGCTTTCAAGTGTTTTGGATAACTACTTAGAAATACAATGGCTAGGTTATATGATTCACTTTTAAGAACTCCCAAACTGTTTTAAAGTGGCTGTACCACTTCGCAAGCCCACCAGCCATATATGAGAGTTGTAGTTGCTCTAGGCTGGTCAGTGTTTCTAATTTTAGCCATTCTAGTAGGAGTATACTGGTACCTTCTCTTAATTTGCATTTCTCTAATGAATAATAATGCCAAGCAAATTTACATGTGCTTATTTGCCATCCGTACATCTTTTTTGGTAAAGTGTCTGAGCAAATCTTTCGCCAATCTTAAAACCGGCTTATTGTTTGTGTTCTTATGAGCTGTAAAAGTTCTTCATATATTCTAGATATAGATCCTTGTTTGGATATACATTTTGCAAATGTTTTTCCAGTCTGTGAAATGCTTTTCATTTTCTTGTCAGTGTCATTATGTGTCTATAGCTAAACACTTGATTGTGTTCCAATGAACTATCATCTATTTTTACACTAGGGTCTGGATCACTGTAGTTATTTTATTTTTGAGACGGAGTCTCACTCTGTCGCCCAGGCTGGAGTGCAGTGGCACGATCTCGGCTCACTGCAAGCTCTGCCTCCCGGGTTCACGCCATTCTCCTGCCCAGCCTCCCGACTAGCTGGGACTACAGGCACCTGCCACGACACCCAGCTAATTTTTTTATATTTTTCACTGTAGTTTTATAATAAATCTTGAAATCAAGAGGTATAAGTCCCCTAAATTTGGTCTTCTCTTTCAGTTATTTTGGCTACTTAAGCAGTTTTTGATGGAAATTTTTGAATTTGTGAATTTCTACCAAAGAAAAAACCTGAATGAATTTTTATTGGAATTGCATTGAATAGATAGACATATTTTTAAGTTGGGCTTTCTGGTTTTTTGTTGTTGTTGTTTTCTTAGTGTTGAGGTCTAAGTGTTATTTGTATATTTTGGATACAAGTTCTGTATCAGTTATGTGGTGCAAAAACATTTTCTGTTAGTCTGTGTCTTGCTTTTTGATTCTCTTAAGAGTCACCTTCGCAGAACAGAATTTTTCTAAGTTTTGATAAAGTATAATTTATCCACTTTTTTCCATGGATCATGCTTTTAGTGTTGTATATTTAAAAAAAAATAATAATAAAGCTTTGCCAAACCCAAGGTCATGTAGATTTCCTCCTACGTTTTCTCCTAAAAGTCTATTTGTTTGGTGGTTGTTTTGAAACAGGGTCTCACTCCGTTACCCATGCTGGAGTGCAGTGGTGCCATGATAGCTCACTGCAGCCTCAGACTCCTTGGCTCAAGCAATCTTCCCACCTTACCCTCACAAGTAATTGGGACTACAGATGTGGGCCACCACACCTGGCTATTATTTTGTATTTTTTGTGGAGACAGAGTCTCCATATGTTGCTCAGGCTTGTCTCAAGTTCCTGGCCTCAAGTGATCCTCTCATCTTGGCCTCTCAAAGCATTGGGATTGCAGGCATGAGCCACTGCATCTGCCCTCTAAACGTTTTACAGTAGTGCATTTTATATTTAGATTACTGATCATATTTTGAGTTATTTTACGAAACATTTAAGCCTCTGTTGAATTCTTTTCTCTTTTTTTGCATTTGGACATCCAATTGTTTAACAGCATTTGTTGAAAAATGAACTGCCTTTATTCCTTTGTCAAATATCCATTGTCTGGATTTCTATGGGCCTGTTTCGGAGCACTCTATCACATTCCATTGATCTATGAGTCTATTTTTTGACAATACCACTCTGCTTGATAACTGTACAACTTTATAGTAAAATGTGAACTGTCAGTCCTCCAACTTTGAAACTGACTCTAAACTTCAATTTCACAATATCCATAAAATAGGATTTTGCCAGGATTTTGATTGGTATTACCATGATCAATTCCTGTTAATGTAAGGGGTTGCCTTAATTGATTTTTAAATATAATACTAGTTTTGCATAACTGGAATAAATCCCAGTTGGTCCTGGTAAATTGTACATTGTTGGATTTGGTTTGCTGAGGATTTTTCCATCTGTGATCATGACAGAAACTGGTCTGTGGTTTTCTTTTCTTGTAATGTCTCTATCTGGTTTTGATTTTATGGTAATACTTGTCTCATAGCAAAGAGGTAAGAGATGCTCCTTCTGCTTCTATTTTCTTGAGGAGATTGAAGAGAATTCATATCAATTCTTCCTTAAACCTTTGGTAAAATTCATCAGCGAAACAAACCATCTTTTCTTTCTTGAATTATTGTTCAATTTCTTTAATAGACACAGACGTATTCAGATTATATAATTCTCCCTGTGGGATTTTGGGTAGTTCGTGTCTTTTAAGGAACTGGAATATTCTATTCATCACATTTGTGGGCATGGAGTTTTTCATAATATCCCTTTATCATCCTTTGATGTCTATGGAATCAATAGGAATGACCCCTTTTTATTTCTAATATTAGCAATTTGTATGTTCTCTCTTTTTCTATTTGTTTTGGTTAATCTGGCTAGAATTTAACCAAGTTTATTTTTTATTTTTTTATTTTTTTTCGAGACGGAGTCTCGCTCTATCACCCAGGCTGGAGTGCAACGGCAGGATCTTGGCTCACTGCAAGCTCCGCCTCCCAAGTTCACGCCATTCTCCTGCCTCAGCCTCCCGGGTGGCTGGGACTACAGGCACCCACCACCATGCCTGGCTAATTTCTTTGTATTTTTAGTAGAGACGGGGTTTCACCATGTTAGCCAGGATCGTCTCCACCTCCTGACCTCGTTATCCGCCTACCTTGGCCCCCCAAAGTACTGGGATTACCGGCGTGAGCCACCGCACCTGGCCCAAGTTTATTTATCTTTTTAAACAACCAACTTTTGGTTTTATTGATTTACTCCAATACTTTGTTTTTAATTTCACTGATTTCTGCACTAATTATTATAAATTCTTTTCTTCTGCTTCTTTTAGGCCTAAGTTTCTTTCCTTTCTCTGGTCTCCTCAAGTAAAAGTTAGACATGATCTATAAAATATTTAAATAGGGTTGTAAAAGTCTGCAAGTGTAATAGTGGATTTGTCTATTTCTCTTTGCATTCTATACACTTTTGTTCACATATTTTGATTCATTGTTATTTGGCACAAATATATTAAGGGTTGTTATGTCTCCTTAGATAATTGGCTCCTTTATATTATCCTCTCTATATTATCCTTTTTATTCTTGATAAATTTCTTTTTCTGAAGTCTGCTTTGTCTGAAATTAATATAGCTACTCCAGCCTTCTTCTGATTAGTGCTAGCAGGATATATCTTTCTCCATCCCTTTACTTTTAATGTATCTGTGCATTTATATTTAAAGCATATTTATTATAGACAACATATAGTTGGATGTAATTTTTAGATCCACTCTGACAATTTCCATTTTGTAATGTATTTAGACCTCCATATTTATGGTTACTATTTTTATAGAGTTGGTTTATCTACCATGTTTGTAACTGTTTTCTATTTGTTACATTTTTTCTTTTTTTCTCCTCCTTTTTGGCTGCCTTTTCTGGTTTTAACTGATCATATTACATGTGTCCATGTTCTCTCCTCTGTTAGCATATCAAATACAAGCATACAAACATACACACACACACACACACACAGATTTGTGATTGTCATGGAGTTTGCTATATACATATACAAAGCATTTAAGTTCACTCTCAAATAACATTACAGAGCTTCACACAAAGGATGGAAGGAAGGAATTGGGATTACACTATTCTAAGGTAACAGCACTATTCCTTCCTTCCATTGTTTACTGTTATATAAATTAGTCAAAAATAATGTCTGTGTATTGCTCCCCAGATTGCTTATTTCTTCACTGCACGCTGAGACCCATTTGATGAAAGACCCGCCAGGGCCAAACTCAAAATTTTTACATATCCAGTTATTTTTAAAATAGCTCACACAAGCAGATTTTTAGTCATTGAGAGACTGCTTGCTTTGCATATCCAATGAAACCTCACCTCACATTTGCTGGCCACTGACAAAAGCAAGCCTGTGGTTATAAGACCCCAAGCTGCTAGGCACTTTGGAGTTTTCTGACCTAGATAATCCCTTCCTTGTTGCTGAGTGACATCACCTAGATAGTAAGTTTTCTCTCCATTTGCCCTCTCCTCAAAATGTTTCCTTGTTCTTCTCCCCTTCTAATTAGCCACCCCCATGCTGTAATCTCTGGACAGATTCCTGCTATAAGAGGCTTTCCCAACAAGCAAACCTGTTAAAGTGTTACCATTAAACCTTGTGTGTGTTATTGCGCTCATGGTAATACAGGTTTCCTAGATCATCCCCCACGTTAGTTGAATCCCTTATATTTTGCATTGCTGTCATTCATTCCACTTATCCATATTCTATAATCACCTAATATATTGTTACTATTATTACTTTGAATAGTTATGTATTAGATCAATTAAGAATTTTAAAAAGAAAAGATTTTATTTTACCTTTATTCCTTCTTAGATGCTCTTTTATGTAAATTTGTTTCTAATCTATATCATTTTCCTTTTCTCTGAAGAACTTTCAATATTTCTTGCAGAAAAGTTCTGTTGGCAATGAATTTCCTCAGCTTTTTGTTCGTCTGATAAAGACTTTACTTCTCCTTCACTGTTGAAGGATAATTTTGTTGAATATGGAATTCTATATTGGTATGTCTCTCAGTAATTAAAATATTTTACCCTGTTCTCTTTTTTCTTGCATGATTTCTGAAAAGAAGTCTGATATAATTCTTATCTTTCTTCTTCTATAGGTAAAGTGCACACCTGGCTGCTTTTAATTTTCTTTTTTATTTAGTTTTCTGCAGTTTAATACTATATACTTAGGTGTAAAATCGGGAGGTTTTATCCTGGTTCATGCTTTCTAAGGTTAAGTCTCTACTGACATATCTGCAAGCTCACTTATTCTTTCTTTGGTCAGGTACAGTTTACTAATAATCCCACCGAAATATGTCTGTTACAGTGTTTTTTTTTTTTTTTTTAACATTTTGATTTTTTTCTTAGTATTTTTAGCTCTCTCTTCTCATTACTCATCTGTTCTCGCATGTTCACTATGTTACCATTATAGTTCTTAACATATTAATCAGAGTTATTTTAAATTCTGTCTGTTATCCTTCTTGGCCTTTTGGCTAAGATCAACTGAAATTCTGTCTGATAATTCCAAAACCTGTGCTATATCTGAGTCTGGATGTGACGCTTAATTTGTCTCTTCGTACTATGTTTTTGCTTGCTTTTTAGCACACTTCGTAATTTTTCAGTTGAAAACCATTCAGTATATATCATGTAATATGATCCAAGGTAAACAGGCCTTTAATGACAGGTCTTATGCTTATCTCCAAGATAGGCCTTGTTTAATGTTTGCTATAGCTGCAGATGCCAGAGCTTTCAGTTTCCTCCTGTGTTCTTGTAAACTGGCTCCTATTCTGTCTTTGGGTTTCCCTAAAACTGCTCTTAAATAAGAGTCTGAGCCTTGCAGTTCTTTCAGTGTCATCCACTGTCATTTTATTTTAATTAATTAATTTAGAAAAGGAGTTTCACTCTTGTTGCCCGGGCTGGAGTGCAATGGCATGATCTCGGCTCACTGCAACCTCCGATGCCTGGATTCAAGCGATTCTCCTGCCTCAGCCTCCTGAGTGCTGGGATTACAGGTGTGAGCCACCACACCCGGTTCATCCATTGTTATTATTATTTTTTTTAATTATACTTCAGGTTTCAGGGTACATGTGCACAATGTGTAGGTTAGTTACATATGTATACATGTGCCATGTTGGTGTGCTGCACCCAGTAACTTGTCATTTAACATCCTTTGTTATTTTGTATGGGAGGCTTGCTGTGATGGTGAGGTGTGGAGGAGGGGAAGCAGTCTGTCATCCTATGATTAAGTCTCAGTCTTTAAGTGGGCCTGTGTCACTAGTGTGATCTTCACAAGTGTTTCTCAGCTTCCCCTCTCCTCCCTTAGGTATGAGAGAAACGCTTAGAGAAGGCTGAAGTATGTAATTTCTATTCCCCCACCTCAGATAACGTTCTGGTAAAGTCTTTTCTCTTGCTGAGCAGACCTTTATAACAAAGTATTACGGCCATATTTCAGAAGTTTTACTTCTTTCCTCCCCTGCCAGAAACATGAAGGTTTTTCATGGCTCTTCATCATGAGTACCTCCAAGTAAAATCCACAAAAATGCAGGCTTCCCAGATGTTTCTCACTCTCAGACTAGACCATATTCAGCCTCTAGGGATTCACCAGTTAGTATTTTTAGTCTTCCTATCAGTTTAGGCCTCCAGTAGCTTCTGTTCCATTTAGGCTGTGACTCCCTGTGTTTACCTGTATTCACCTCCAGATTTCTGGCGGCAGTTTGCCTTGAGACCTCAATTATCTCATGGGTCCAAGAAATTCAATGATTTTCAGTTTGTTCAGCTATTTCCTGTTGAAAGGTCAGGAATAAAAGTTTCCAACCTCTTTATGTGTCAAAGCTGAAAATAAAAGTCCCCTTGATTTATTTTTGAATGTTAAAACAATCTTGCATTTCAGAGACAAAGCCCATTTATTTATGATGCAGTATCATTTTTATATACTGCAGGATTGGATTTGTGAATAATTTTTCATTTATGTTCATAACAGATACTAGTTTGTAGTTTCCTTTTCCTGTAGTGTTTCCTCTTGTCTTGATATCATGGTAATATGGCTTCATAGGTTTAGTTGAAAAGTATGATCTCTTCAATTTTCTGAAGAGTTTATATGGAATCAGTACTATTTCCTCTTGAAATGTTTTGTAGAATTCACCAATGAAGCCATCTCAGTCTGGAGTTTTCTTTGTAGGAAGTGCTTAGCTAAAAAATTCAATTACTTTCATACATATAAGGCTATCCAAGTAATCTGTTTCTTCATGAATGTGCTTTCATAGTGTATATCTTTCAGTAAAGTCTATTTCATTAAAGTTCTTGAACTTATTAGCATGAAGTTGTTCACAATCATTATTATTGTAGAATCTTTACAAATATTAGCCTTTATTTTTTCATACTGGTAAATTTGTTCCCTCTCTCCCTCCTCTCTCTCTTTCTCTCTCTCTCTCTCTCATTTGTTTCCTGATATGTCTAGCTGGAGATTTATCATTATATTGAAATTCAGAAAGAACCGGCTTTTGGTTTCATTGATTTTTATCTACTACTCTATTTTTTTTTTGCTTACTTTTTTTCATTTGATTTCTACTCTTTTATTATTTCTTTCTTTTGCATACATTGAGTTTAATTTTCTCTTTTTGTTTCTATTATCATTAGGTGGAAGCAGGAGCCATTGATTTGAAACCTTTCTCTTTTTCTATACAGGTAGTGCCATAAACTTCTGTTTTACTTTAGGTGTCTTGTAAACATTTTAATATAATACGTTGTCATTTTCTTTCAGTTCAAAATACTTTCTAAGTACTCTTTTGATTTCTTATTTGAAGTAGGAGATATTTGCAAGTATTTAATATCATTTCCAAATAGCTTATATCACACAGACCACTTTGATATTGATTTCTAACTTAATTCCTTTGTAGTCAGAGAATACAGTTTGTATGACTTGAATTATTTAAATTTACTGAGACTTGTTTTATGACCCAGAACAAGGTTTATCTAGGTAAATTTTTAAAGTACACTGGAAAAAAATGTAAAGAAATAATTATTTGGCTGTCTTTTGTGGAATGTTCTATAATTTTTAATTATGTCTAATTGGTTGATGGTATTTTTAAGCCTTCTATATCCTTACTAATTTTCTACTTGTTCTATCAATCATTGAAAGATAAATGTTGTAATATTTTACTCTAATGGTGCCTGTTTCTCCTTGTCATGCTACCAGATTTTGTTTCACGCATTTTCAAGCTTTATTATTCGGTGCACATACATTTAGAATTATGTCTACTTGATGAATTGAACCCATTGTCTATGAAAATTCCCTCTTTATCCTCAGTAATATTGTTTTCTCTGAAATCTACTTTTCCTGGTGTTTTTTGTTTTTTGTTTTTGAGACAGAGTCTCGCTCTTTCGCCCAGGCTGGAGTGCAGTGGCACAATCTCGGCTCACTGCAAGCTCCACCTCCTGGGTTCATGCAATTCTCCTGCCTCAGCATCCCAAGTAGCTGGGACTACAGGCGCCTGCCACCATGACCAGCTAAACTTTTTTGTATTTTTAGTAGAGATGGGGTTTCACCATGTTAGCCAGGATAGTCTCGATCTCCTGACCTCATGCTCCACCCGCCTCAGCCTCCCAAAGTGCTTTGCCTGGTATTAATATAGTCATCCAAGTTTCCTTTTTATTAAAGTTAGCATGATCTATATTTATCAATCATTTTTCTTTTAACCCATTTCTGTTTTAATATTTAAAGTTAGCTTTTTTTTTTTTTTGAGATGGAGCTTCACTCTTGTTGCCCAAGCTGGAGTGCAATGGCACTATCTTGGCTCACTGCAACCTCTACCTCCCGGGTTCAAGCAATTCTCCTGCCTCAGACTCCCAAGCAGCTGTGATTACAGGCACACGCCACCACACTCAGCTAATTTATTTTATTTTTTTTAGTAGAAACAGGGTTTCACCATGTTAGCCAGGCTGGTCTCAAACTCCTGACTTCAGGTGATCTGCCCACCTCAGCCTCCCAAAGTGCTGGGATTACTGGCGTGAGCCACCACAGCCGACCTAAAGTTAGCTTCTTACTGGTAACATGTATCTTGGTCTTGATTTTTTGTTCAACCTAAAAATCCTTACCTTTTGCTTGAGTTGAGTTGTTTAGGCAATTTGTTTAATATGATTATTGTGACGATGGTGTTTAAATCTACCCTCTTGCTATGTTATTGTTCTGTTTTTTTCCATTTGTTATTTGTCTCCCTTTTTTCCTTTTTTTTTTTTTTTCCCTTTTTTTCTTTTTTTTTTTTTTTTTTTTTTTTGCCTTTTTTTGTCTCTGCCTTTTTGGTTTAAGAGCTATAACTGTACTTTTGATTTTTGAGTCACTGCTTTAAGGTTTATAACATACAATTTTAACTTACTATAGTCTATTCTCAAGTAATATGCCACTTTGCATATAGCAGTGTACTTTCATTTCTCCCTTCCTAGAATTTTGGCTATTGTGGTGTCAAAAAACAAACTTTCAAAAATTGATTTTTGAAGATCTAATTGACTTTTATTAGCTATTCATGAACCAGGCAGCATCCAGTCTATAAGTAGACATAAGCCCCACTGGGAATGGCAGAACAGTAGATTTTTGTAAGGGACCTTGATCAGGAACAAGGAAACAATATAGGAGAAAAAGCAGATTGGTTAATATCAAGTTACTTCAGATTACTTTCCTAGTGTGGGGTAAGGCAGGAAGGGTTCCTCATCATGCTGGTTCAGGTTGCCTGGGTCCCTTTGATTGGCTGCATGAATCTTTTGCTTTTTGGAAAACTGGCCTGTTTTTAAGTTCAATTTGGTTATGTGGTGCCTAGCACCAGTGACTCCATTCTGGTCTGCTGGAGCTTAGTGCAGGAGCTCAATCCAAAACAGTGGCCTCCCACAAATTTTATTTAGAGTTGAAATACATTTTATTTATATATATATATTATAAGCACCACAATACAATCCTATTGGTTTGCTTTAAATAGTCAACTACTTAATAGAGATGTTTTAAAATAATTCTTAAAATTTTGTATTTCCTCTCATATTTAGCATTTCTAGTGCTGTTCATTTCTTAATGTGAATCCAGATTCCATTTGATATCATTTTCCTTCCGCCTGGAGAACTTCTTTTACTATTTCTTGTAGTGCATATTGACTGGGGATAAATTCTTTTAGTTTTTTTTAATGTATGTGAACCTTTTATTTTATCTTCCTATCTCAAATATATTTTTGCTAGTTGTAGAATTCTAAGATAATCATTGCCTCCTCCCAATACTTTAAAAGCTTTGATCCTTTGTCTCCTGGTTTGCTTTGTTTCTGACAAGAAGCCTCTTTTCATTTTTACCTGTATTCTTTTATACCCACTGTGCCTTTCTTATCTGGCTGCTTTTATGATTTTCTCTTTATCACTTATTTTAAATAATTTGATCATGATGTGTCTTCATGTAATTTTATTCTAGCGTCTTGTGCTTGGAGTTTGTTGAACTTCTTGTATCTGTAGACTTACAGTTTTCCTCAAATTTGGAAAACTGCAGATTATTATTTCTTCGAGTTTTTTTCCCTCTCTTTCTTCTCTTTTGGGATTTCAGTTATACATAGAGTAAGCTGTCTGAAGTTATCCCACCACTCACCAGCATGCCATTCTGTCTCTCTTTCATTTTTGATACATTCTATCATTATAATCTTCAAGATCACTCATCTAACCTTCTGCAATGCATAATCTGATAATTTCATAGTATATTTTTATTTCTAGAAATTGTATTTAGATCTTTTTAAAAACATCTATATCTCTGCTTAACATGCTAAACCTTTATCCTCTTGACCATTTAAATGCCTTTACTACTAATTCTATTATCTGTGTCATTTCCGGGTCTTTTTATTAATTTCTTCATTATGAATTGTAATTTCTTATTTGTATTCCTGTTAATTTTTTATTAAATACACACATTATGAATTTTACTTCTTGAGTGCTGTATCTTTTAATTCATATATTCTTAAACTTTATTATGGGACACAGTTAAATTGGAATTATTTATTTTCCTCTCCAATCTTGCTATTTAAGCTTTGTTTTGATGTAACTAGAGCTTAAATACTCTGTTCAATGCCTCAAGAATTATGAGATTTTTCTTTCTGGTTATGAGGCATGTGAAATATTCCTGACCTTATGCAAGCTGCAAGGATTTTTTCCCTCTGCTTGTCTGATACAGCTTTGTTCTTGGCCTCAAGTAGTTTCCTCACATACATGTGCTGATCACTACTCAGCTAATGACTGAACAGGTGCCCTCTGCAGATTCATGGGACTCTCTCCACGTATCTATTTTCTCTTCCTTAACCTGTCTTTTTAAAGTATAACTACTTTGGCCTCCTAGGAATCCCAGTTTCATTTTTTTATTCGAGAACACTGTTGGGTTCTGCCTATATTTTTCTTCTTCTTTTTTTTTGAGACGGAGTCTTGCTCTGTCGCCCAGGCTGGAGTGCAGTGGCGCCATCTCAGCTCACTGCAAGCTCCGCCTCCCGGGTTCACGCCATTCTCCTGCCTCAGCCTCTCCGAGTAGCTGGGACTACAGGCGTCCGCCACCACGCCCGGCTAATTTTTTGTATTTTTAGTACAGACGGGGTTTCACCGTGGTCTTGATCTCCTGACTTCGTGATCCTCCCACCTAGGCCTCCCAAAGTGCTGGGATTACAAGCATGAGCCACCGCGCCGGGCCTGTATTTTTCTTTCTTAAGTTGCAGCCCGGAAACTCTCTCCAAGAAGTAAGTCAAGGATAATTTTAGGACTGACACTATTTATTTCTGCTCTCAGTAGCCATTATCCTGGCTGCTTAACATCCAATGCATAAATGTGGTCCCTTTTGCCCAACACATTTCTCTTATCTCTTTATTCATAAAGTAAGGGTCAAGTTGTTATAAAATCTATCTCATTTTTTAATGTTCTACAGCCTAGTAATGGATACAGCAGAACTTGGCTTGGAGAGATATTTTCCCATCTCACCTTCATTACAATCCTACCACTACTCCTTGATATGGACAATTAATCTATTCCCCATCTCATTTAAATAACTAGCTAAAAGCAGTTCTGATATAAAACTACGTCATAGCACTGCCCTACTACCTCTACTTTTCTCCCAACATCCTAACATTCCAACAAGAGATTGTCCATGAGGTCCTCTCATATAAGAATTCTAGCACTTTCTCTTCCACCTTGTGTGGGAAACCTTCCTTAGTCCTGGGTAAGCCACCTGGATGATGTGATTTATATTTAAAGGTGTAAAGCAATTAGTTCAACCATTGTGAAAAGCAGTATGATGATTCCTCAGAGAGCTAAAAGTAGAGCTGTCACTCGACCCAGTAATCCCATTGCTGAGTATCTACCCAGAAAAATATAAAGCATCCTACCATAAAGACACGTGCACAGTATGTATTGCAGCACTATTCACAATAGCAAAGACATGGAGTCAATCTACATGCCTATCAGTGACAGATGGATAAAGAAAATGTGGTACATATATTCCATAGAATACCATAAAACCATAAAAGAGAACAAGATTATGTCTTTTGCAGGAACATGAATGGAGCCGGAGACTATTATCCTTAGCAAACTAACACAGGAACAGAAAACCAAATGCTGCATGTTTTCACTTATAAGTGGGGGCAAAATGATTAGAACTAATGAACACAAAGAAGGAAATAACAGACACTGGGGTCTACTTGATGGGGGAGGGTGGGAGGAGGGAGAGGAGCAGAAAAGATAACTATTTGGTACTGGGCTTAATACCGGAGTGATGAAATAATCTGTAAAACCCCTGTGATACAAGTTTACCTATGTAACAAACCTTCACATGTACCCTCGAACCTAAAAGTTAAAAAATAAACAAATAAAGTTGTAGAGCCAGTGCCAGTAGATTATCCATCGATCTTGGGTGGAGTGTTGCTAAGGGAAATGTAATCTGTTAACACCTCTCTTACATGAGCTGCTTGGAAAACAGTGAATTGAATGTAAAGAGATTCTTTGCAATTGTGTCAATAGCCTTATTTGATTTCTGTAGTGACGTGATTAACAAGTGCCTGCTTTACGACTAGGTGGTTACTTTTGTTTTCCTTATTCATTAACATAGAGAGAGGCTGAAACCTAAAGGACAGCAGAATGTCTTTTCACTTCAAGAATGACTTCCAAACAAAATACATAAATTGATTTTACCCTTGAGTCTTATTTCACGTGATATCATGAAAAAATTCACACCCAGACTTAGGAAATTGTTGTAAACAAAGGAGCTATCTTTTTTCTAATTTAAAAAGAAGTAAGGAAGAAATTAGAGAAAAAGATTAAGGATGAGCGAGCTTCACTCTAGAGGAGTCATAAGCCTCGCAGGTGGTCATTATGCAGGGTTTCAGAACATTTTGGGGTCCAGGTAATCATGCCATTGCTGGATTTGTATAGTCCACAATTTTCCCAAAAGAGAATGCTTGTCTCCTCATTTGCTTCAACTGTTTTCAAACAGGCGTATCCTCAGTGCTAATAAAGATACACTTCTGATTTTAGAAGTTCCTATTTGGATTTGAACCTGGATCCTACTGTCCAAGTTTCACCTACAACTTAACACTTTTCTTTCTAGGAGATAAAATGCTATCTGATTTCATGACTTAACTATATGCTCTTTGGAAACAGCCACCTTTCCTCATATACGTCTTTGCTGCTTGCAGTGCTTACCAAGTCCTTTGCATATAGCTGAATTATTAGTATCCAAATGATTTTAAGTTTGAAATTCCTTGACTTTAGCTTCAATTTTTGCTAATTTTTAAATATACGTGTTTGTGTTTTAACAGCAAAGTAGAATGTCTGTCTGTGTGTACTCAATAAATAAGCAGATGAAGAGTGTGTCATATATCTTCAATTTGATCCTATAGATCCACTTTCTACCCATCTCCAAAATATTCTCCACCCAGTAGGGCAGCCTGTTTGGGTTCTATCACCAGGTTCCTCCTATGCCCCTCCGGCTTCTATGTGGGTTTGGCTAATGGGGCACATCAGCAGCAGACAGGAGAAAGGTTCCAGGCACCCACATGTGGAAAACTGAGGTACAAATTGTGTATGTGAGGGAGGAGAGTAGGTCCTTTGGGTGCTATGAGAAAGAAGAAAACCCCTTACAGGTATTCTCTAGAATGCCCTACTTCATCACTAGGTATTACTGCAGTATCTTGTGAAAATTTCAAAGTAACAGAGAGATTACCTTCCTGAAGCCTGCATCAGGATACATGTAAGACAGACCAGTCAAGCAATGGAAGAGTGACAATTTTCCATCTATTCTGGGTATCCTACCGTGATGAGCTTAAGTTCCAGGAAGGAAACTGAAGGAGACTCTTTCTTTTAACAAGCTTTGTTGGAGGGGTTTAATAAACTTGTTAAAGAAGCACTGTCCAACATTAAATGTACTATCCAAAGACTTTCTCAAAACTAATCTGTGTGTCATAATTGCATACTGTAGAGACATTTTCATTGTCAATCAAATAAAAATGTATTTCTTAGGTTACCTTTGGAGATCTCAGAATAAAAAGATTCTTGCGAACCCAACAGAGTATATATAACAACATGGAATAAAAACATTAAGGTCAAGGAAGACCATACGAACAACTCAGAAAAAAAGCTACATGAAAACCTAAGTTACTTCAAGTATTCTCTAAGACGAATAAAAATGTGGGAGAGGAGCAGGGGTAATTAGAAACAGAAGTTTTGTGATGATGGTAACAAGGAAAATAGGTGAAGGTCTTCTGAATTGGTGGAGGACCCTTAATCCCTGAGACCCATGAGTCTGGATTAGGGGCAAAAGACTGGCCTAGAGATGCCCTACATCATTTCTTGCTGTGGAAAAGCAGAGAAAATCTGGATACCAGATACAAGTATCTGGAGAACCACCTCATCAGGAAACACACACACACACACACACACACACACACACACACAAACATGGGAGGAAATAGCCATAGCCAATTGTAATTGGGCATTCCCCATGGCTCTCATTTTAGACAGGACCAATTATGACAATCTAGTTTAGTCTCTAATAGCAGTGATGAATGCCAACTGGAAACAGTTATTAATGGCTACCTGGAAGGGGGACTTGATAACCAGAAAGCCTGTCCAGGCCAGTGGGAAGAGTGTCATTCTGAATTAGGGATACCTGCCAAGAATAAAAAGCAGGTCTTTGGTGGTGTTTTCCCTTGATAAACATGCTATAGTATTCCAATATATTAACTGCCAGGGAAAGGGGGAGAATTTCATTTAAACGTGTGGATATGTCATCACTTTGCTGTTGAAATTCATTTAGATAAGGTGGAATAGAGTTTTTGATAAACCTCTCCAAGCAATGGCTCTTCTACGGCAGCCCCTGTCCCACCAGGAGCTCTCTATGTGCCCACTTAGTAGGCATCTTCACTCTTACATATTGTTCCTTTCCCAAACTTGTGGTTTTGACACCTAAATGGAATGAAAGAGGTAAAAGGAAGAGAAGGCGACTGCAAGGATGAGAAAGGAAGAAAGAAGGTTTGCAATACACATGTATATAAGATAAATGCTTTCACATAATATCTCATTTTATTATTTCTACTATATTTATGCAATATTATAGTGTTTTTCACTTCAAAAATGACAAAATTAAAGATCAGATAACTTATCTATCATTCCCAAGATCAACGGATTGACAAATGGGAGCTCAGGGACTAGAACTCATTTGTTGTGTTATTTTCCCCTATTACTCCACAGCCAACATTTTTTCTCCTGTCCTGTATTACATTGCCACATTTTTTACACTCAATATGACCTCCTTCTCCTTCTCTTTTTCACTCCTCATTTTACCCAAGCTCCACTTTTGCAAATTAAGGTGACATGAGAAAATGTTGGGCAAGCTTCAGATTGGAATTAAGACTGATATGGTTTGGCTGTGTCCCCACCCAAATCTCATCTTGAATTGTACTCCTGTAATTCCCATGTGCTGTGGGAGGGACCCAGTGGGAGATAATTGAATCATGGGGGCAGTTTCCCACATACTGTTCTCATGGTAGTGAATAAGTCTCACAAAATCTGATGGTTTTATAAGGGGTTTTCACTTTTGCTTTTTCTCATTCTCTCTTGCCTCTGCCATGTAAGAAGTGTCGCTGCCTTCCGCCATGATTGTGAGGCCTCTCCAGCATGTGGAACTGTGAATCCATTAAACCTATTTTTCTTCCCAGTCTCGGGTATGTCTTTATCAGCAGCATGAAAATAGACTAATACAAAGACTTAGCTTGTAATTCAAGTGTGTACTATCTTATTCCCTTTATTCTTTCACCCTGATGGGAAGCATTAATGTTCAGATTCCATACAAGTATGTCTGAAGTATTGCAAAGCAGTATGAAAAAACATTATATGGAAATCCAACCAGATTCAATAATTAATAAAAATGGGGGCTCTATTAATAAAGGCAGAATATTTAAAATGGGAAAAAGAGTAAGTTCTACCTTCTTCCCTACAGGTCTGGCCATGCCTGAGAATGACGTTGTGTTAAGAATCTCTCTTTAAGATGAAAAGAGACAACTTAGCATCTAGTGAAAAATGACCAGGTGAGTTAAGACTTGGAAAACATTATAATAATAACAGCCTGGGGATTTTTAAGCTATAAGATATCATGAAAATTAAAAATAAGTATCTTAAAGTATGTAAAAGGGCCTAATGTGGGAGAGGGAATTGACTTGTTATGTTAAACCAAAGCATACCATGAAATAATGGGGTGAGGACACAAACATACTAAGGTGCCTGAGAGGTTTAAAGATCCTTCATTAAGTAGAGAGCTCCCTGTCCCCACAGTCATGTAGAGACTGAACTAACAACATTCAACCATTCTATTGCAGAAGGGAATTTAAGCATCAGAAGGTAGTTGCACTAGATAATCTGTAGATGTTTCTTTCAACACTGAGCTTCTAGGGCTCTTTATGGTCCTTACTACCATTATGATATGTTGTGGCAGGAATTCTTCCCAGCATAGGGTTGGAAAAATTGCTTATTTATATCCACTGCCAATTACTTAGGAGTATCCTGCACACAGTACTTGCCCAATAATTTTTTTTAAGTCAAAATGCTAAAATTCCCTGCATGAGGCACAAATGTTCTATATAGAATATAGTACATAAACTTTCAGGGGAAAAATATCAGTTAGTTACATGGCAGCAGAATGAGCTGTCCAATGGGACACTCTCCAGCTGAGTTGTGACCACCTGCCAGTCATAGGTGAAAATGTGCTATTATTCACAAAAAGACCACAAACCTAGTGAGTTTCTCAGCATGCCAAGAACCTGGTAAATTAGTTCTGAATATTGAGAACGCGCATTTCCTTCATTTGCCTATCACTTAAACCTTCTTCTGTCATACGGTAAACCTAGGAGGAAAAAATACACTTTCTGCAGTATCTCAGTTCCCAGTGGACTGAGATCAGAGAGAAAAGTGAATGGCAAGGTGAGGGGGAATGATACTTAAGACAGAAATCTGAATGTAGCAAGAGAAGGAAAAACCAGTTCATCTCAATTAAAAAATTTCTTTAACATGTAATTTCCTTCCTTTTACTTGCAGGCAGTTTTCTGAAGGTGCACATTTAGCTTTCAGGGTAAATGTAAAGCTTGAAGCTGCAGCTCTGCACTGAATCTACTGTTACTGTGGCATAAATTAAATAAGGGAAAAATGGAGATTGATTTGTTTTTCTCCTGGAATAAGACCCCAGTGCTCCTCCAAGGTTGTGTAAAAGGCTGAGGAGTCTGTAGTACAAATACTTTAATTAGCTGACAGCATGTGGGATGAATTACATTTCATTTCTGTTTAAGATGCGTGTATAATAAAGGATTTGTTTCATTTTTTACAGTGTCATGGATGGATAGAGGAGGAGGATATCGTAGAAACTTGTTCATTTAAAGCAATAATTGCAATATTGTACTGCAAAGTTGAATATGACATGAAGAGCACTGTAGAGAAAGTGCGTCGGAGCCTTCAGATTCTGTGGATTCTCTGTACCTTTGCCCTTCCGGCTGGTTATGAAGCTCACATCTCACCATCTAACAGCTCGAGAACTTCTGGCCCCACCTTTGGCCCTTGCCATCTTTTGCCAGCAAGAATGTAACAGCCTCTTAATTGGTCTCTCCGCCTTAGGTTTTATGTTTCTACATCCTTCCTCCTTCCTTCACTCTATAGGCAGAGTGGTCCATCAATAATGATAAGACTGGGCTCTCCCCTATTTAAAAACTTTTCAGTACCACCCTATATGATAAACTTCAGGATCTTTCACATGGACTTGAAATGCCCTATCTGGATCTCCAGCCTCAGCCCACTTCACGCCTTTTCTTGCACATTAGGCTTCATTGGCACCTAACTACTGGAAATCAGATGAAATCATATTCTTTCTCTCTGAATTTGTCATGCCATCCATCTCCCTCCATGTGCCCTCCTGCCTCCTGTGTGGATAAGCTGCACTTCAACGATGCCTCCATATGACCCTGTCTGTACTCTACCAAAGTATTTCTACCATGTCATGAAAAGTGTACGTTTATGTGTTCACTCCCCATTAGATGGTGAGTTCCTTGAGGACAGGTTTCAATATATAATCATCTTCGTGTTCCTAGTCGGTAGTACAGAACAGGTGCTCATCAAATGCTTATTCAATGAGCACATGAAAATATATTTCCTTCTATTACTTCAACAGGATTACAGCAAAAGTAACGTTTTACCAAATATTCAAGTGAGGCAGGTGTAAAAAAATCCCATACTAACATGTGGCAAATGTTTGCAAGATAAAATGTCACTAAGAATTAAACTGCTAAGTAAGAGACTTGGGTACTAATTATCCAATAGAATCACATGTGCTTAACATTTCACTTAATTGTAGCTATCATCCAAAATGCTTCTTTGCCCTACCTATATGCTGGTTTAGAGAAACTGACCATTTATCTATGAATATTCGAGGAGGAGGAAGGTGCCTTGCACTACCAGATCTCACTCCAGCTTCTAGGCTCACAAACACCATCATGCATAGACACACCCTTGGGATCGTGTCAAAATGGAGATTCTGAGTCCGCAGTTCTGGTGCAGTATTTGGGATATTGTGAATCTAGCAAACTCCCTGGTGATGCTAACGCTGATGCTGCTGGTCCTTGGATCTTACTTTCAGTGGCAAGGATTGCAAGCACTTTAGCTCCATGCAGTGTAAGGTGGCTTCCAGGGAACTGAACACCAAAGTATCTACTGCTGTGCATATAACTATACTGACAGTTTCTTTCATCCTATGTGAGCATCTAAGTGGATTTAAGTTAATTTGTGTACTCATTATTTGATGAACAAGTATTTTTTTAATGATTAAATAAGTTCTAAATATTGCAGGCAGGTTTTCTTTCTCATAAAAACTTCAGAAATTTTCATCTTGTTATTTTGTTTTTATTGTTTTATATTATTTTGCATTGTCATTTTTGGCACCAAGCCTAGCTTCCTGACCTGTGAACCACAAAAGAGGCCTCCCTAGACTTAAAAGTCATATAGACCAACCACCAAAAACCAGTCCTGGCAATGTTTTGAGAAAAGTAATGTTCAATATAGAAACATAAGAGGAAATGATCAAAAAATAATAATATGCAAGACAATAAAGAAAAAAATAATTCAAAAAGATTTTTAAAAACTTTGAAAAATCTAAACCAGATATAGATCAACAGAAAAAAATATTGAAAAAGTCTAAGAAGTAAAATCGAAATGTTGTTTAGAAGGTTGGTGCTTTAAGAGAAAAAATACTCTAAATATGTGAGGACAGAGGCCCCCCAAAAATAAAAAACAAATTGAGTGAGCTAACCTCCAACTTTCTTAATGTCTTAACTTTTATGTTCAGGGGTACATGTGCATGTTTGTTACGCAGGTAAACTTGTGTTACAGGGGTTTGTTGTCCAGATTATTTCATCATCCAGGTATTAAGTCATTAGTTATTTTTCTGATCTTCTCCCTCCTCCCACCTTCCAACCTCCCAGTAGGACCCAATTTCTGTATTTCCCCTCTCTGTGTCCATGTGTTCTCACCATTTAGATTCCACTTGTAAGAGAGAACATGCAGTATTTGGTTTTCTGTTCTTGCATCAGTTCACTTATGATAATGGCCTCCAGCTCCACACACATTCCTGAAAAGGAAATGACCTCATTCTTTTTTTATGGCTGCATAATATTCCATGGTGTATATGTACCACATTTTCTTTATCCGGTCTACCATTGATGGGCATTTAAATTGATTCCATGTCTTTGCTATTATGAATAGTGCTGCAATGAACATACACGGGCCTGTGTCTTTATAATAGAACAATTTATATTCTGTTGGGTACACATTCAGTAATGGGATTGCTGGGTCAAATGGTAGTTCTGTTTTTAGGTCTTTGAGGAAAGGCCACACTGTTTTCCACAATGGTTGAACTAATTTATACTCCCACTAACAGTGTATAAGAATTCCTTTTTCTCCACCGCCTTGCCAGCACCTATTATTTTTTTTGACTGTTTAACAGCCATTTGATTAGCGTGAGATGGTATCTCATTGCAGTTTTGATTTGCACTTCTCTAATGAACAATGATGTTGAGTTTTTTTGTTGGCTGCATAAACGTCTTTTTTTGAAAAGTGTTTATCTCCTTTGCCCACTTTTTTGGTAACCCTCAACTTTCATAGATTTTAGAAACATAGAAAATAGTCCTGCACAATAGAAAAATAATAACAGTGGCTGCACATGTTGCATGACTACCATCAGGCACAGAAGCTTTTTTAAGTACATTACATACCTTATCTCACTTAATTCTCTTGACAACCTCATGGGGTAGGTACTATTACTAAGGCCAGGTGACTAGAAAGAAAGAAAATTAAAATGCTAATCAACAAGTTCTTAAAATCTCAAAGGAGTAAGAATCACTTTTTTCTTTAAATGGTCCTTTCTGGAATTCCGTAATGAAAATAAGAATCATTCATTTTATTAACATTTATTGAGCCAATAACCAGAAACCACATTAATAAGGATATTACATGTATTATTTAATTTTCATAATAAGCCTATGAGTTAAAAATTACTATTATTTTGATTTTACTGATGAGGGAGCTGAGGTTTAGTGAGGTTGAGTACCTGTCCACTCAAATAGTAAGAGAGAACCAAGACTCAACATCCTCCTTATGTCAGTTAGTTTACAGTTTTGTAATATATTTTTAAAGGCTATATTCTTTAAAAAATAGTGTACATCCTTTAAAAATTCGTGGATATCCTGGTGTGCAAAAGTTTCCTTAGGTATATAGTGTTAAGTGGTACTGACAGATCATAGGAAATACGTATGTTCAACTTTACTATGAAATGCCAATCCGCATCCTGCAGAAGTGTTACAATTTATACCCTCATCAAAAGTGAAAGGGAGTTTCTGTGTCTCCACATTCTTGCCAGCACCTCATACATTCTAATAGTTCAATTTTCTCTAATTTTGTAGTTTTCTTTCCCCTGGTTAATGAGATTGAATATCTTTTCAAATATTAGTAGAACATTTTTGTTTTGTCATCTTTGAGGTTTATGCTCATTGATTTTTTTTCATTTTTCTACTGGGTTTTATTTTCCTTTCTTTTTCTTTTTTGATTCACAGAAGTATCTAGATATACTACACATTAATCCTTTGTTGTTTACATGTATTACAAATATCTCCTCCAAGTTTGTAGCATTTTTTATTCACTCTCTTTATGGTATCTTTTAGGAAAGAGAAATCTTTGGCTATTTTCCTTTATGTTCTGTGTTTTTCTATCTATTTAAAGAAATCTTTCTCTACTAAAAGGTCCATCAGTTGCAAGGTTTTCTTCTAAACATATTATAATTTTTCCTTTCATCTTCCTGAATTTGGTTTGCATGTGGATGTGAAGTAGAGATCTGTGACATATATTTTCAGAGCCCCATCCATGCTCCTTAGGCCCTCCCAAATCTCTCCCAGAGCTCTCCCAGAACTTTAGGGAAGAAGAGTTCTATATTTGGTTTTCTACCTTAGGCATCTGATTGAGGGTATTCTCTGGCTACTGAAGCAGGCTTGGCCCATACACACAACTGTCTGAAAAAGGACCAAAGTCCCAAGAGTAACCTTCAACCTAAGAAAGAAAAGTATCCCAACTTCTTCATATGTATGAAGGTCCTCACGATGACAACTTCCTTCACCACAATGATAACCAACTTTTAACATGCATTTCTTCACCCCCTGAATGGGACAACTGTAAGGTACTCTTTACAGTGTCTTTGAGACTCACGGTAGACTTGAGCCCTTGTTAATAAGTTGACAGCCAACTTATTAACATACATTTTATTATTTTTCCCTCCAACTGATTTCCTCACTCAGTGACTTGCTTCCTGAGATCACCTCCCAAATAAATACTTTTATTTGAATCCTTGGTTCAATTTCAGTTATTGCAGTAACCCAAAATGTTCTAGAAAGCAAATCTTCAGGATGAGATACTACAACTAGGTTACTTACCAGTCAGATGGCAAAGGCTTTCCAATGCTATAATAAATGGGATAGTAATGAACACTTTTATTCTTCAGTATTACTTTACTGAGAATCTCACCTATGTGGACTGGGAGGAAGCACAGGTAAAAGAGGAAACACTGACATATACATATTTCCATATATATAAATACACTATATATGTAAAATATATATATGCAGCCTACAAAAGTTCTACAAAAGTTCTATCTGTGAGGGGTGGAGCCAAGATGGCCGAATAGGAACAGCTTCGGACGCATGGAAAAAAAAAAAAAAACAGGCTCATGTCACCCACATATTAGCCTAGGGCCTGCTATGAAAGCAGAAGGCCTCTATTGTGTCTTTAAAGAGACCCTTATCTCCTGCAGCCAGAAGGCAGAATATGCTCAAAATCAGGATTAATATTTGATTGTAAGGATGGTAGGTGTTAAGAAGAACCTGAATTAATAGGCATTGCAAGTCTTCTATGTCAAAAATAAAGTCCTGATAAGGCAAGTCTCAGAGGGAGATATCTGAGCTCCCAGACTGCTCTGAGCGCTATGGGTCAGCAGAAGAAGATACCTCTTCCTTGCTAGAGAACAGCAGATTCCATAACTTGAAAACCACAGAAAGCTGATGATTCACAAGATGAGTTTGTTCTCCTCAATGCAAACAATTAAATAAAATTCAATGATATAGTAAATTCAATGTCTCACCTTATTGATTATATCTAGGTTCTTGGAGCCAGTCCGGATACACAGCTAGAATGGCACCTTGCCACTTGGAAACAATGCTTCCACATCAGTACTCTCAAAGTGTGGTCTACAAATCTCTACAGATTTTACAAACCTTTCTGGGAGTCTACAAGCTCAAATGATTTTCAAACTAAGATGTTTTTTGCCTATTCTGTGCTTGGTTGACATTTCCACTGAGAGTACCAAAGCAAGGGTGTATTAAATTTCTGGTGCCTTAGCAAAAAAAGCAGTGGCACCACGCTGTACTAATATTCTTCACTGCCAATATTTAAAGTCAGTTTTTCTAGGGTTTTACTTGATGAAGCAGTCAAAATCATTATTAATTTTTAAAATTGATCCTTGGGAACATGTCTTTTTAATATTCAATGTGACAAAATAAGAAGTATGCATAGAGCTTTTACTGCATACCAAAGTATGAGAGTTATATCAAGGGAAGGCACTTCCGAAATTATTTCAAAATTGTTTCCATAAAGGGGCTGAATAAGCCCCTTTAATGGAACAACACTTTGCCTTGAAATAACAACTGACAGGCATGTAGTGGTTATTCAGACTTGGTTATTTGGCAGTCATTTTCCCAAAAATGAACGAATAAGCCTGTCAAGTCAAAGAAAACAACTGATAAATTGTTGCCAATGATGAAATTGGAGGCTTCAAGTAAAAATTAGAACTGTCGCAAGTTTCTATGTTACACCTTGAATTTGACCCACTTCCCAGTACTTAAAGACTTTTTAATGAGACTGGTGATTTTATTAAAGTGACTTTTAAAATACTGTATAATGGAATACATCAACATTTCGAAGATCTGTGTAACTCAGTGAGCTAATATTTTCCAAATGATCAGTGTGTGATGTTACAAGACCATGCATAGCTAAAGAATTTATTTAAGGTGCAAGACAGGCCAGTGAATTTTAATCCAGCAGAAGATGAAAAGTTCATGGAAATTATTTCAGATTCCATATCAAAGCTGTACTTTAAGAAACTACTACTTGCCAAGTTTTTGTGTAGTATTGAAGAATATTCACAACTATCTGAAAAGGCTATTACAGTATTCTTCTCTTTTCCAACTACATATTTTGTGAAGCTTGATTTTCTACATATATGTCAGCCAAAACAGCATTTAAGTACAGACTGAATCCAAAAACAGAAAAATCTAGCTATCTTCTGTTGAGTTTCAAAAGACATGCAAAATGTAAATGAATGCCACTGTTCTCACTTCTATTTTATACTTTAAAAAATTCATAAAAATATGTGAGATGTATTAAGCTGTAATTAACTTATTTTGTTATTTTAAAATGAATTAACACAAATATATTTTAAAATTTCTCAGTTTAATTTCTAATATGATTAAGTTTCTCAGTTTAATTTCTCAGTAAAATTTCTCAGTTTAATTTCTAATATGATCGGGGGTGATGAGGGGAGGAAATACCATCAGGACAAATAGCTAATGCATGTGGGGCTTAAAACCTAGGTGACAGGTTAACAGGTGCAGCAAACCACCATGGCACATGTATACCTATGTAACAAACCTGCACATTCTGCACCTGTATCTCGGAACTTAAAGTAAAATAATGTTTTTAATTTATAAAAATATATTAGATATGTTTACCTGTAATTGACTTATTTTGTCATTTTAAAATGAATTAAGACAAATGTATTTTAATATTTTTATTTTCCAATATGGTAAATATTGGTAGGCATAACCCATATAGGCAAAAACTATTCAGAGTTCTCAGACATTGTAAGAGTGTAAATGGGTCTCAAGACCAAATAGTTTTGAGAACTATTAGCCTACAGTAAATAAAGTGTAGCTGCTGAAATTTCCTTGTCAGTATACAAAAGAGTTAGAAAACTCAGAGAGGAGATATCCTTACTAAAATGGATTTGTTATATAAAATTAGAGAATCACCAGTTCACTATGTGCCCTGGGAGGGAGCAGAGGACACTAGAATTTATTAAAGCAATAAAAAAAATGCACAAGTTGGGGAGGCACAGTCTGTCCCCTGCAGGCTTGAATGAATGACAGAAGACACCATTATCAACTAGGCTCCCTAGTGTCAATATGGATGATAGAATTCCAGAACAGCAGAGTGCAAATTATGCTACATAACAGTCAGAGGAAAGGTGGAGATGATTATGTTAACCGACAGCAAAAGAGAATGGCAACCATGGCTCCTAACCCACTGGGATCTTCACTATGGCTAAAATACCATGGTATTCACAGGAGTGAAACTGATGGAAAACAATTAGAATATTGCTTGACTTATGTGATTTTTAAAAATGCTTTGAGATGGAAAGCAGAAGGCTGATGTCAACTGATGCAATGTAAAAATCACAAGCTCTGTTTCTGGACTTCAGCCAGTTTTAGACACAGAGTCCATCAATTGAAGCAGAGGTCAGACACTCTTAAGGAAGGACCCTGCATCCCCACAGTAGTAGGTACAAAATATTTCCCCAATCCTTACCCAAAAGGACTTACATGCATTTACGCAGGTAACACTGGAAAAAAACAGGAATGTACAGATCTTTTGAGTGCTACTGAATACAGGGTTTGAGGTGACAGCAATACCAGAGTCCAAAAATGCCAGCATTCTCTGTAATTAGACAGGGGCCAAACGGAGAATGTGATAAATGGAGTCCTGGACCAAATATATCTAAATCTACCACACACTGGGTCCAACTGGTCTGCAGACCACTCTTTGTTCACTTCCCCAGTGCCTGGATGAGATAAATATATTTAGGAGCTAAAAGAACCCTCAACTTATTTTCCAACCTGTGGAGTAAGAGCCTTTTAATAGAAAAGGCCAAACTGAAGCAACTGAAACTACATTACCCTAGTCAAGACACTCAGTTGTAAACAATATCATAACCCAGGTAGGATTTCACAAAATAGTACAACCCTTGAAGATTTAAAGGAGGTAGGGTTGATAGTCTTCAACATATATCCCCATTTAATTCACTAGTATGGCCCTGCAAAAAACAGATGGATATGGCAGATGGTGACAGACTACAGTAAACTTAACAAATGGTAACCCCAATCATACATGCTGTACTAAAGACAGTATCTTTACTAGACCAGATAAACACAGCCTCTGGTTTCTGGTAGCAATTAATTTCCTCAATGTGTTCTTTTTAATATCCATCAGGACAGAGAATCAAAAAGTTTGCATATACCCTGCAGAGGCCCTGGTTCCCGCAGGTGTAACATTTCTATCAGAGTTATAGTAAGTATTCAAATAAACTTAAAACTATGACTGCCAACTGATCGTTGTGGACTTCTTGTGTCATTGAACCAACAGGTAAAAGAAAAAGTAGTTATTATACTGGATATAGTAACCTAGCCAGTAAATATGAAGTAAACAGAAGCAGCAGGGATTTCTACTTTATATTAGACACAAAGAGAAATATGTCAAAAACTCTGAGGATTCTCTGGTGTATCTCTTGGTTCTTACATGCCTGGTGATAGTAGTAAATGAGGAACTGTAAAAAATGAGATTGACAAGGGCAAGGTAACTAGAGGTCAGACCCTGAAGGGATGCAGACCTCTTCCGCTCTATTCGACAACCAATGTGCAAAAGCAGAAGTATTAGATGAGAATAAGGGAGAGGAGATACTGAATATTAATTTCACTCTCACAACTGACTCCATGAAAGTAACCATATATTGTCTCACTGCATTCCTGGGGATGTTTTTTTTTTTTACGATTGTAAAAAATCAACACCTTGAAGAATCAGAGATAGAACATAGTGGATTTAAAGTGAGGCACAAAGGGAACTGAGTATTAAAATGATGCATTGCAGTGCTATAGGAGCCCTGCTCATACCCGTTATTCCTACCCAAAAGGTCCCATGCAGCTTTATTGAACAATTTCTGTATACACCAACAATGGCATACCTCAAGTCTCTGCATCTCTATGTCTGAGATTTTTCTCCCACTGTGGAAACATATTCAGCCTGTGCACACAAGCAGGACAGAAATTTCAGAGAGGTCATGAATGACCTGATGTGGTTCTAAAGATGATCACAAATTCTTTAATACTCCTATCATCAAGATGTAGAGTCTATTCCCTTGTCCCTTGTATCTGAGCTGGCTTTGATGACGTATTTGAAGTGGAAGTGACAATGCATGACTTCTGAGGCTAGGTTAGCAATGCCTATGCAGATTCCACCTTTTTGCTTGAGATTAGACTTCCAGGATGGGAAGCCATATGGAAAGATGACAAATGGGTGTTCTGGTTTCTAGTTTCCACTGACTCCAACCTCTGGTTTGCCCTCAATCAAGTGGCAAATATGATGAAAGAAGCCTCCAGGTGATTCTGAGCCCTTTTGTCGAGTCACCCTGAGTCATCTGAGTCCTCTTAGTTAAGTCTCCAGGCACTGTGAAGCAGGGACAAGCTATCCCCACTATGCCCTGTCCAAATTCCTACTGATAGAGCCCATGAGTATAATAAAGAGAGCTTTTATTTAATGCTACTAAATCTTAGGGTAGTTTGTTTTGAGCAATCAATAACCAGAGTCTACCCCTAGGAATAACACTTAACTAATGAAGGATAGGAGTTGGCCAATTAATATCTCAGCTTCTTTATCCTTTACATTTTGACATGTGTTCTATAAAGTGTCTCGGGGGCTTATCAGAAGGATTGAGTCCCCATTGCTTTTAGAAGCAAATGACTCATAAACACACCCTTCATTTGCTTTCCTCTGTTCCCTGTCCTACTTTCCCAATCTCTGACTCTGCTTCTTCAGATTCATCTTTCAAATAAACAACTTGCACCCAAATCCTTGTCTCCAGGTCTGCTTTTGCATAAACCAAAACTAAGAGTGGATCCAATTTTTTGTTGTTTTCTGGTTGTGCTTCTGAATGGACTATAAAGATACCCTATACCATTTGTTAAAAACTCATTATCTCCCTTCTGACAAGTAGTATCACTTCTGTTCTGAAATCAACCACCTCTCTATAATTAAGTCTCCTTTTATGATATCTGTTTTATTCCATTGATCTATCTTTCTGTCACTGCACCAATATTAAACTTCCTTATCAGGGTTAGTCCTCTCATCTCTTCTTGTTCAAGAGCATAAGCAAATATTCATATTTACATATAACTTTTACAATAAGTTAGTCAAGTTATACAAAAATACATATCGGGGCATCTACTAGGACGGCATTTGGAGGGAGGAGTTTTAAAAATGTACACATTTTAAAACCACCACATTGTGCTTCGCCAATCCATGGACATAATATACCTCATATTTAGATTTTCTAAAATGTCAAAGATGTATAGTTTTTCTCATAAAACCTTAGAGGTTATTTTTAGGTTTATTCTGACTACATTAAATGAGTTAGTGCTTTTTTCAAATGATATATTTTAAAGATTCTCTTTTCCTAATTGAATACCCTTTATTTCCTTCTCCTGCCTGATTGCTCTGGCCAGAACTATCTAGAAAACCCCATTGTCTCAGCCCAAAATCTCCTTAAGCTGATTAGCAACTTCAGCAAAGTCTCAGGATACAAAATAATGTACAAAAATCACAAGCATTCTTGTACACCAATCACAGACAAACAGAGAGCCAAATCATGAGTGAACTCCCATTCACAATTGCTTCAAAGAGAATAAAATACCTAGGAATCCAACTTACAAGGGATGTGAAGGACCTCTTCAAGGAGAACTACAAACCACTGCTCAATGAAATCAAAGAGGATACAAACAAATGGAAGAACATTCCATGCTCATGGGTTGGAAGAATCAATATCGTGAAAATGGCCACACTGCCCAAGGTCATTTATAGATTCAATGCCATCCCCATCAAGCTACCAATGACTTTCTTCACAGAATTGGAAAAAACTACTTTAAAGTTCATATGGAACCAAAAAAGAGCCCGCATCGCCAAGTCAATCCTAAGCCAAAAGAACAAAGCTGGAGGCATCATGCTACCTGACTTTAAACTATACTACAAGGCTACAGTAACCAAAACAGCATGGTACTGGTACCACAACAGAGACATAGATCAATGGAACAGAACAGAGCCCTCAGAAATGATGCCGCATAGCTACAACTATCTGATCTTTGACAAACCTGACAAAAACAAGAAATGGGGAAAGGATTCCCTATTTAATAAATGGTGCTGGGAAAACTGGCTAGCCATATGTAGAAAGCTGAAACTGGATCCCTTCCTTACACCTTATACAAAAATTGATTCAAGATGGATTAAAGACTTACATGTTAGACCTAAAACCATTAAAATCCTACAAGAAAACCTAGGCAATACCATTCAGGACATAGGCATGGGCAAGGACTTCATGTCTAAAACACCAAAAGCAATGGCAACAAAAGCCAAAATTGACAAATGGGATCTCATTAAACTAAAGAGCTTCTGCACAGCAAAAGAAACTACCATCAGAGTGAACAAGCAACCTACAGAATGGGAGAAAATTTTTGCAACCTACTCATCTGACAAAGGGCTAATATCCAGAATCTACAATGAACTCAAACAAATTTACAAGAAAAAAACAAACAGCCCCATCAAAAAGTGGGCGAAGGACATGAACAGACACTTCTCAAAAGAAGACATTTATGCAGCCAAAAGACACATGAAGAAATGCTCATCATCACTGGCCATCAGAGAAATGCAAATCAAAACCACAGTGAGATACCATCTCACACCAGTTAGAATGGCCATCATTAAAAAATCAGGAAACAACAGGTGCTGGAGAGGATGTGGAGAAATAGGAACACTTTTACACTGTTGGTGGGACTGTAAACTAGTTCAACCATTGTGGAAGTCAGTGTGGCGATTCCTCAGGGATCCAGAACTAGAAATACCATTTGACCCAGCCATCCCATTACTGGGTATATACCCAAAGGACTATAAATCATGCTGCTATAAAGACACATGCACACGTATGTTTATTGCGGCACTATTCACAATAGCAAAGAGTTGGAACCAACCCAAATGTCCAACAACGATAGACTGGATTAAGAAAATGTGGCACATATACACCATGGAATACTATGCAGCCATAAAAAATGATGAGTTCGTGTCCTTTGTAGGTACATGGATGAAACTGGAAAGCATCATTCTCAGTAAACTATCGCAAGGACAAAAAACCAAACACTGCATGTTCTCACTCATAGGTGGGAATTGAACGATGAGAATTCATGGATACAGGAAGGGGAACATCACACTCCAGGGACTGTTGTGGGGTGGAGGGAGGGGGAGGGACAGCATTAGGAGATATACCTAATGCTAAATGACGAGTTAATGGGTGCAGCAAAACAACATGGCACATGGATACATATGTAACAAACCTGCACATTGTGCACATGTACCTTAAAACCTAAAGTATAATAATAAAAAAAAAGCTTGCTCACTATTGTTAAAACCAAAAAAATAAATAAAGATTCTCATTTTCTATTTTTGTTCTTGGTATAGAAATATAACTAATTTTTGCATAACAAACGTTTGAAAACAATCTTGCTTTGTTCTCTCATTGGTAGCTTCTTTTGGACTTTCTAAGTATATAATCATGTCATTTGTGTGTTAAGCAAGTTCTCAGCAGGAAGTAAATGGCACCCTAAGACTGGGTAATTGAGGAGAACTTTTGAAAAGTTTACAAAGTAGGGCAAGACTTAAGAAAAGCAAAAATTCATGATGCAAAAACCAGAGTTAGTAACCTAGGGACCTGGGTAGGTGGTTGATTGGGAACAGAAATTGTACTACTGGTCCCCAAACCTGAAGGGGCAAAGAAGGGGACTAGTTACATAAATTTCAAAAAATAACTATGGGGAGGGCCACCTGGCAGGATTCATGGCCTTTGTTAGAGGGACAAAGGGAGGAAGCCAGGAAAACACATACCCCTACCTTCTCTCCCCATTAACCCTCTAATATCATACTGGTGTGTCATATTGGCTAAATTCAAATAACTGCCAGAAAATAAACACATTGATACAATTCATTCAGACCAGTCTTCTAAAGCACAGAGTAAAACAGAGTGGGTGGAATGAGGATGCAAAGGGGAAAATGGAAGGTAACCAGCCCAATCTGCAAAGATTGACAATTTTATTTCTCCTCTCCCAGTCCTTGTCCTTCAGATGCAAATTGTTAGTTAATACGCCTATTACGTTTTTTAGCTTTACTGAGGAATAATTGACCAATACAAATTGTATATACACAAAGTATGCAACATGATTTGATATATACATACACACTATGAAATGATTATCCCAATCATTAACATCAACACATCCATCACCACCCTTTGTTATCATTGTGTATGTCTGTGTGTGTGTTGAGGGGGTGGTAAAGACACTTAAGATCTACTGTCTTGGCAAATTTCAAGTACACGTACAGTATTATTCACTGTAGTCACCACGCTGTATGCTAGATCTCCAGAACTCATTCATTATAGAACTGAAAATTCATACCCTTTGAGCAATATCTCCCCTACTCTCCCACCCCTACTTCCTGACAGCTATCATTCTATTCTGTTTCTATAAGTTTTTTTAGATTCTGCATGTGAATGAGATCATACACTATTTGTCTTTCTGTGTCTGGCTTGTTTCACTTAGCCTAATATCCTTCAGGTCCATTCATGTTGTTGCAAATGGCAAGATTTACTTCTTTTTAGGACTGAATAACATTCCTGTGTATGTGTGTGTATCACACTTTCTCCATCCATTCATCCATCTATGGACACTTAGGTTATTTCCATTTCTTGGCTATTGTGAATAATGCTATAATGAAAATAGAGAAACAGGATATCTCTGAGATGCTAATATCATTTCCATTGTATAAATACTCAGAAGCAGGGTTGCTGGATTATATAGTAGTTTTATTTTTTTTAGGAGCCTCCATACTGTTTTCCATAATGGCTAATGCAGTGCATGACAGTGTACTGTACAAGGTTCCCCTCTTCTCCTCACCTTTGCCAATACTTGTTATGTCTCATCTATTTGATAATAGCCATCCTAACAAGTGTGAGGCAGTATGTCATTGTGGTTTTGATTTTCACATCCCTGACGATTAGAGATGTTGTGCACCTTTTCATATACCTGTTGGCCATTTGTATGTCTTTGCAAGAATGTCTATTCATGTCCTTTGCCCATTATTTAATCAAGCTATTTCTTTGTTTACTATCGAGTTTATGAGATGCCTAAGTTTTGATGGGAGGAATGATGTCAGCCAAAATGTATACTATATGCATATGTATGTGTGTGCATACACACATTTCTGTACATATATATTTACTAAAAACTTCCCAAATGTAATGTATTTAAATCAACTGAATCTGACATCATGTACCCTTAGATACTAAGAGAAAACTATAGGCCCCGTAGAAATCTTAGAAGTATTTCTAGGGAAGTTAACCCATAGAGTTAAGAAATGGTCAATTTAATATTAAAACTTGGAAAAAGACTAATACAATTCAGCACACAATGATCTATCCTCAAAAGATTCAAAGATCATAAGTGGCAGTCATTTGGCAGTGTGAAGATTAAATAATGCCACTAACAATTGAGTTTCCATTTATAGGAAACTTTGAGACCTCATAAAAAATATACAAGTTATACAAGTTTTCTGTTAAATTTTAGCCCCTTGTGACAATATCATAGGAAGGCTTGGAATATTCCAGGACTGTTAGGTAGTAAAATAGTTGATCTCCCTCCAAAATACCTAAAAGCTTAAGACTAATCTTAGAGGAAGTGTCACAGGTGGTCTACCAGGATTAAAATGATTCTCTATCTTTATCAATGACTTGGTAAAGACTTTGAAAAATATATTAATCAAATTGCTAATGTCCTTAAATTAAGAATTACTCAGGTATAAAAAGACTTAATACACTTTAACATGAAAAAATTGGGGAAAATATTTTTGAAAAAGCTGAAGTTTAATAGTTACAAACATAATATTGTCCACTCATAAATATATACACACACGTATATATACATATATATACACAAACACACACATTCATGCATACACATATATATAGATATAACACATGAGAAAAATGATGAGGCACAAGAATAGAAGGAAATTTCCAGGGGATCAACTTATTTCTCTCCTATAATGCACAGTGTGGGTATAGTTGAATATATATTTTTATAAAGCATACGGAGAATCAGGATTAAGGAAAAAAGATATTGCTTATTAGAAAAAAGGCAACTGGAAAGATCATCAGGAAATTTTATGGAAAACTTTCAGATGGAAATAAGCAGGGTTTCTAGAAAGTACTACAGGAAGTCAGCCCAGAGAAGTGGACAGACTTGTAGACTCTAAAGTTCATCTGTCTTAATTCAAATAACATTTCCACTAGCACTGCCATCTCACCTCAGAAAGACTACTTATTTTCTTGAAGTTTCAGTTTCCTTATCTATAAAATGGTGATAACAAATTTAGCTATAGTGCAACCTTGTTAAAAGGGAATGAATGGTATAAAAAGTGTAAAGAGCTTAGGACATTACCTGGCATCTAGAAAGAGCTATGCTAGAGGAAATTCTCCTAAGAGAGAAAGGCTGTGAAGCTGGACTGATACCAGAAGCTCAGACAGGCAGGTGAGAAATCTTAATCCCATGGGATTAGAGACAGAGAACCATAAATCTGTGGCTCCAGGGAACATTCTAAGTGTGCTCCTATGATGCATATTGTACCTAACAAGCAGTGGATTAAGGGGCTTCATTAAGAAGACATGGCCAATTCATAGGAGGCACTAACACATCTCTACTTGTCTTTGTAAGGAACATTTTGATAAATTGCTTAGGATGAGGGGCAGAGGTAAATACTTCACTGCCCCCCAACCTCAAACAAAGGGTAGGCCCAAGGAACCACAGATGATAGATGACCAGTAACTTGCTATCAATGGATAGGTGGCAGGTCCACCTATCCATCAAGTGGCTATTTCACTGCATGGGCTGTGCCTCTTTGGAGAAGAATTGCTGAAGATGATAGAGAGGAGAAAGACTGAGATCAACCAGGGGCACCATCCTTTTCCTCTGTTTCCTCCTAAGTACATGGCCTTTTCACTTAATAAATGCTGTTCAAACTTGCAAAGAAGATTTGCTTGATAAAATTCCAAATTACTACATTTTTTAGGATACTCTTATGTCTTGGTCTGGCTCTGACCACCTAATACATTTTCCTGGGGCTGAATGTTACCCCGTCATATTACCTAGTTCTGCTAGTTCTAGACTTGTTCATCCTTTATGAACTGAAGGACATTCTTGGAGAAGAAAGGTAGAAAAAGAAACACAAAGAAAACAAATCAGAATATTTAAAAGTTGCCTCCCTTAAAAGAAATATAGTAAGAGAAGAGAGGGAAAGAAATAATTCAAGTATTTAGGAACACAGTTTTCATGTGCAGGCTCTTTACTTTCTTATCAATGGAATCTTATTGTCCTCTTGGCTCCCTAAAAGTCAAGATCCAGAGTCTGGAAGGGGGTCTTGATAGTTCAATTTTTACCTTCAATGCTCTAAGTCAGAGAGCAGTGTCTGGCTAGAGAAAAAGTAACGGTCTTCCAGCCACCATTCAGACTCCACGAATAGGATGATATCCTTCAGGAGCATGTAGCTGCTTCACCAAGAGGACATCATGAAGAGTTTGGGAGGCTCTTGGGGCTGCTTTGGAACAGAAGTTCAATCATTCTTTGCATTTGAGCTTCATTTATATTCCCTAATATTAGCCACTCTCCTGTCCTTGGTACTTTTTCATTAGTGGGAATACAATCTATGTCTGGGCTTATCATCAGTAAGCGAAGACTTGGTTGTTATTGAACCAAAGCTTAAAACAAACTTCCCTGTGGCTACCCATTAAGCCTTTTTAATAGTGTTACTCCAAGGTATTAAGTCTACTATTACTAGAAAACTTTAAATCCACATAAAGCACCTTAACTTCAGCTTTCTTGTTTATAAAATTGAAATTCTGGAACACTAAATAGATTTGTAAACTCCATTTTGCAAAATACCAAGGTTCCTTTTTAGGAGCTTCAATTACGACAGCACACAGACAGTCTCCCAGAACACTTCCCCCAAAGCAGCTCTGCCTGTGTCGAGTTTAAGATGGCATTTAATAACAGGATTCCACTGCTTAAAAATAAAGTTTGAAAATGTTAGACTAGAAGATCCCTAAAGCTCCTTCCAGTTTAGGTATTATTTGTTCTATTAATTAACTGGGGACTTTTTAACCAGAGAACAGAAGGCTAAGATGTGACTTGATTCACATATTCAATAGTTCCCCCCATTTATGAAAGAGAAGCTTACTGGCTTTTTCAAGTGCACGGGGGGGCCAACATGAAATAAATAGGCTTAGATTAAAAGAGGTACATTTCCATTTGAATTTAAGGCAAAGATATGACCATCATGATGGTGAACAAGGAAAACAGAGAAGGTATCATCAGCCTGGAAGAATCAGAAAACTTTTCTTCAGCTGTGGAGTCAATTATTTTGAGAAGTACATCCTGGCCACATGATGAGAGAGGTCAATAACTTTTAAGAAACTGATAAAGGACAGAAATAGTTCATATTTGATTCAAGGACCAATCTAAAACCTAACTGCAGAGGCAGCTCACTGCAGTCTGATCTTTCTGTGGAGTTTATTAATGTTGTCTGGATGCAAATAACATGGGCATGCTTGATTCATATGCAAAACAGCTACAGAGGTAGTGGTTCTCAACCTTGGCTGCAAATCAAAATTACCTAGAGAGCTATAAAAAATACTTATGCCTGGGACCCACCCTAGACCACCCAAATGAGAATCTGTGTAAGGAGTAACTTTTTGTGGGGGCTACAGATCACAAAAGCATAGATTTTCATAACCAAGGAGAGAAGTTGCAGTCCAGGCTGGCTTTAGTATTTTGTATAAGACCAAGAAACCAGCTGGGAGACAAGTTGCAGAGAATGGTGCTGAAAGTTGTGGAAGATATGTCTGTGTGCTGGGAGAAAAAAAAATGAAACAAGTGTTGATTTAGTTGATGATCAGGGACGAGCATGAGGGAAACGATAAGAAAATATAGGAAAGGACATCAAAAAAGATAGAAAAGAGTCCTTGGTAAAGTAATAAAACTATTGTGAAGAAGCTACTTTGTTAGAGGGTGGCAAAAGAGGGGCAGCCAGAACTTAGAGGGGAAAATGGGAGGAAAGTGGAAAGCAGCTTCGCCATGAGAGAGCCAGGCATGGAATGTTAAATGAGAAGACAGGTGAAGCAGAGGAAAAACTGAAGATGAGCCTTGCCTGGCCCAAAACCAGTGAAGGGAGTGAAAGCTGATGTAAGAGTGCTGCCCAGAGATCAGGTTGACCTCATGTGCTGGAGGCAAACAGGCTGCCTTGAGAATAAGCCAGCAAGTTGGCAGACTTATTAAAGAAAAAGGGACAGGGACATGGATGAAGCTGGAAACCATCGTTCTCAAAAAACTAACACAGGAAGAGAAAACCAAACACCGCATGTTCTCACTCATAAGTGGGAACTGAACAATGAGAAGACATGGGCACGGGGAGGGGAACATCGCACACCGGGGCCTGTCCGCGGGTGGAGGGCTGGGGGAGGGATAGCATTAGGAGAAACACCTACTGTAGACGACGGGTTGATGAGTGCAGCAAACCACCATGGCACATGTATACCTATGTAGCAAACCTGCACGTTCTGCACATATATCCCAGAACTTAAAGTATAATAAAAAAAATTAACATTAAAAGAAAAAGAAAAAGGGACAGAGTAAAATGTCTCCTTAGGAACCAAGAACCTGATGCCAAGGAAATAACTAAGGAATAACACCTATTGAGTCACTTGTGGGAAGAGATCCTAATAAGAAAAGACAGATGGTCTAGAAGTGCCAGCTGCTCTGAACTCACCAAGACAGGAAAAAGGTGGGTGATTTTAAAAACTCCTTAAAGTCTAAGCCCAAGGAAGGAGCAGCATTCTCAAGCTTCTAATTTTGTTGAGAGATAAATGTGTTCTTGGCAGTTCCTCAAGAAGTTCAAGCTTCTCCTGTAAGCTGGTCTTTGTGAATATGGAAAAATTGATTCATTGGCTCTATTTTCTAGGGAAGATGCTTACCCCATGGTAGCTGAAACTGCTTTTTAATAAAGGGCGTTCACTATTCCTCCTGGAATTTTCTTACAAAACTGGAAATTTGTAGGTAGCTTAATGTGGTACGAAGTTATACTAAAGTGGGAATCAATGGACATTCTTAGCCCTGAATTGCCTTCTTTAAAGGGAATTTCCTGAGGCTTTCCTTTAGACACTAGGACATGGAAACAGTGTGGGCCTGGATTCAGTCTTGTCTCCTCTGGCCTTGGCTACCTCCTTTTCCTTCCATTTGCCCTGATAGGTACTTCCATCCATTTGCCCTGAAAGGTACCTCCTGTCACTAACGTGTCAGAGATCAGTGGTTCTTCACTAGTTATATCTATCTGTCTCTTAGCACGCTACTAGGGACAGATCTCCAGGAAGCAGATTTCTTATCCTGATCTCAAATAGATGAATTTCAGAGCATCCTATAAATCACAGTAGATGTGTACATTAACACAAGCCCGTGCATATGCACCTTCTGGGAAAAGGATCCACAGCTTTCAAGACTCCAATGACAGCTTTTGTAGTTATTGTTTCAAGTGAGTAACAATATCTACAGTTGGCCTGAGAGTCATTCTAGATTCTATTTCATGAAAATTAATGAGGTTGAGCTCCCTCTTACAAAAAAAAAAAAAAAAGGAAAAAACTGAAAGAAGTTAAGAATGGGACCCATTGACTCTTTATGTGTCTAAGAAAAAGTCTCCAAGTTTCTGATAAACATGGTACAGGCTTCTTTATGACTTTTCTATATAGGCCTTCCTGAGCTTTTCCTTTCAGAGAATAAGTTCTTGCTGACCTGGTCACAAGACGTTGTCAAAAACATATTTATATTCTCCTGAAACTTGAGCATGAAATACATAGTTTGCCTCTCTCTATTCAGGGGTTCTGATACTAAAAATAGGGACTGACAGACACAACTCTGAAGTATAATAGGTGAAGAAGAGTAAGTCAAATAGTTAAAACTTAAAAGCAGTAATTATCACTTAGAACAATGTTCTTCATCTTAGTCTTTCAGGGCCATTGTTAGGTAATGTTAAGTACAACTTCGTTTCCTATAATAAACGTTGAGATTTGAAATAGAGGTTCTTTTCCTCACAGCATTTTGTCCTCACTTTTCTATGACAGGACAGAGGGAGCTGCGGGAGCAGTGCTAGAAGTGAATGGGGTAGAGCCACCCATGAGTGTGTTAAGGAAGCTTTAAAATAGCACAAGCAAATTCAGACACTTAGGGCAATTCAAATGCTAGGTTCCCTTTTTCGACTCCTGAGTCATTGCTGTGGTCCAGCACAATCAGTGTTCTTAAGGGTCTGAGATCCCCAAAGTAAACCAAGCGGAACAGCCCTGTTATGGGAATACAGAGAAGAGACTCCTATCCCTAACTCTAAGAATATTCTGCATTAACTAATTTATGCAGATTTACCCCGAGTTCAATTTACTCATACCAGTAACCATGTGGAAGGTATTCTGGGTAGGTCCTATAACATGAGGCCCAGTCCATGCTTATTACCCTGATGGAAACTAGATACTAAATGTGATCAAACAGTATCTCTGCAAAGCTTTCCTTATCTTTTTGGTGACAGATGGTATGATAAAACTATCTTGGTATTCTTAGAACAAACCATACTTGGTCACTATGAATATAGTTGTCCCCCAGTATCTCCAAGAAATTGGGTCCAGAACTCCACAGGGATACCAAAATCTGAAGATGCTCAAGTCCCTCATGTGAAATGGAGTATTTGCATATAACCTACACACATCCTCCCACATGCTTTAAATAATCTCTACATTATTTATAATACCTAATACAATGTAAGTGTTATGTAAATAGTGGTTACACTGTATGGTTTTTATCTGCATTATTTTTTGTTTTATTGCTGTTTTTATTGGGATTTTTTGTGACTATTTTTGATCCATGGTTGGTTGAATCCACAGACGCAGAGCCCACAGAAACAGAGGGCTGACTGTACATTGGCCGGCAAACATACTTCATCTTGCCCTGCTGACTGGGTTGCTAATAATGCAAAGCCTCCTCATTTACTTTCGGTCTACCTCAGTTTACCAACTTTTAACTTTTCCAAAGGGAGGAATTTAAAAGCAACATTTTTAAATGTTTTAAATTGTAATCTAGATGTGATATTTAGCATCTTCCTGATTTGGGGGTAAGGATCCAGGCTTACTATAAACCTGAGCGTGTTTCACATGAGCATTATTTTCCCTTTCTCTGTCTCTAATGCTAACTTCCCTTCTGTAATTTTCCATCTTTCTCCCTCAGGCCTCAACCTTTCTTAAGATTCTCCTCTCAGGATAAGAAACCTCTATCTTCAGTCTCTTCTTGAGTGCTAATAATTATGCTTTAGGCCGCAGTCAATGAAGTTCGTGTCTCTGGTTTCTGCTTGTACTGCTGTGGTGGAAGGTTAAGGTTGGTCCCAGTAGGTGTTTCAATTCCATTTCTACATCTCAATTATGGCTTCAGTAATTCCTACGTAATTTTTTTTTAAGGCAAATATGTTACTACTTTAATTTTGTCAACCATGCAATCTAGACTCAAATGTATAGTCTTCTTACAAATAACTTTGGTTCTTCACCCTCAGGATGAAAGGCTCACTTTGGGGACTAATTCTTGCTATAAAAGTCGTGCATTCACCGACATATCTTTACCTGAGCCTTCTAGAATACATATGATGGCTCATGTAGTCTCTGACACCAAAGTGTACTCTTCCATGGCAGTGTGTAGGTAGTCTAGGAGAATATTTTACCTGCCAAAAGCAAGGGTAAGGCAGAGAACAGAAGAAGTAATTATGTCTTCACAACAATGAGCACCAGATCAATGAATAAATCTCTCATGGGCTTACCCTGTTCCTCATATCTGGCCAGCTTTCCTGTATTCTCACCTTCTCATCTCTCCAGACTCTTCTGTTTCAGAAGCCATATTCTTCCCTTATCTATTCTGTCTTTCCAAGTTGTGATTTATAATGTATGCCAAAGGCTTGGAATCAAGCCAGAAGAGGACTAATGAATACATAAGAGCTGAACTCAACCTCCCAAGGAGTTGAAAATGGCTTTTTTTTTTTTGGCTCTTTTAAAAGGCTTTTTAAAAACTTTGTCTTGTGCATTTTTAAAAAGGATTCAAATTTGGATCAAAATTCCATTCCACAAGCCTCTCAATGAGCATTGTTTTAATATGACATTTGTGTGCCTGTTTTTCTGTATAACTTGTCCCAAAATTGATCAAAACTGGCTGCTTATTACACAAGGTGCAATCTTCCACTCATATGTTTTATGCTTACTGAAGAGACACAAGCCATTCAGTAGAATTACATTCATAGTTTACAGATCCCAGAAATACATTTACCTGTCACTCATCTTCTTGGTATAGACTACTAAAAGAGAAAATAGATAAGGGACTTGAAGTTTATTCTTCTGCTTCTGTAGATTTTGCAGATGTCCACAGCTCTCTACCTGTTGCCCATCCTAAAATAGCAGTCAATGAGTACTCAGGGTTCTCACATAAGAATCTGAGTGGCACTGTGCACAGAGAGTAGAAAAGGTCTACATTGCCTTATCTTCTCTCTCAATCAAGGCACAACATTCCCAACATGTTCAACAATGTTCTGTTAAGTGGTTTTCCAATTGTGGATCCCCTTGTGAGTCGTTAACAACTAGAATTTTATTTTTACTCATAAGGTATTATATAGAAACTGGCTGCCCCTTCATCTGAATGCATTCAATCTAGAAATGCATGTACATTAGTCCTTTTCCCTCTGACTATCTTATGCAATTGAGAGTTTTCCCACTGAACTTTTCTCAGTCCTTTCTCCATCTAGAAAAGCAATGACTGACTTGGGGTTTCAGTTACCTGAAGCTTATTCTTTGTGTGGAACCGTGCCCTCAACTCCACTGAGGGGAAGAAGTCTCATTCATCAAGTGAATCAGATACATTCCCTCACCCCATTCCTCAAAAAAAATTACTTAGGTAATTTTTGAGGTGTGTCGGTCACTGGTTGGATCTGCCTAAGCCCAGTCAATGAAGTAGTCTTTCACCAAGGACATGATTTGGATTCTAGATTATCTGTAAGACATAAAAACAACAGCTTCTATATAGAGATGCCAATTTTAGCTTGTCATTATCTGCCAATGTTGTCCAATGACTCTGTACTCCTCTGTCCTAATATCTGTTCCTATCCCAAATATCAAAAATTAAACACTCTTCTCATGCCCTTAGAATTTTGTGTTTTGTACAGAATCAACTGCTTCCCCCAGCTTGTTCAGAGCACTGCAATCCCAGTATAGAACACTGCTTGAGATAAATTGTTCTGGTCTCAATAGGGCCCTCCATATCTACTGGGAGAAAAGCACTCTATCTAACTGGATAGTGAACCTTTTCCCTCTGACTATCTTATGCAATTGAGAGTTTTCCCACTGAACTTTTCTCAGTCCTTTCTCCATCTAGAAAAGCAATGACTGACTTGGGGTTTCAGTTACCTGAAGCTTATTCTTTGTGTGGAACCGTGCCCTCAACTCCACTGAGGGGAAGAATTCTCATTCATCAAGTGAATCAGATACATTCCATACATAAAGAGCTTTGCTCTTCCAGAATCTTGCTGAACAAATTATGGTCCAGGTAAATTACACTTTGCAAATAATGTGATTCCATAAAGCCTAATTCCATTAGTCACTGGAAGGCTTTCTTCATATGTACTGTTCATGCTGAAGAAAGCTCTCTTGAACACATAAATGCTGTTTTATCTCTGCCAGCCATGGAGATATGATAACTGTTCCTTAATTTTAACACAGGGGCACTGAATGCTCCCTCTATGGTTTGAATACGTCCCCCAAAGTTCATGTGATGGGAACTTAATTGTCATTGTAAACATATTAAGAGGTAAAGCTTTAAGATGTGATTAGGCCATGAGAGGTCTATCCTCATGAAGGGATAAATGCTGTTATTGATGAAGTGGATTAGTTATCACGAAGCGGGCTTCTGATAAAAGGCAAAGTTCAGCTCAAATTCTCTCTGCCTCACATGTTTATGTGCCCTCTACAATGGCATAATGCAGAAAGAAGGTCCTTACAAGATTTAACACTTAATCTTAGGCTTCCCAACCTCCAGACACATGAACCAAATAAATCTATTTTATTAATTATTCATTCTGTGGTATTGTTATAGCAACAGAAAATGGACAAAGACATCTCCCCACTTTCATTACATGTTTAGATACTATTGATAGACATGTCACTCTGAACCTGTGCTATCTGAACACAAAGGTGTGCTTATGAAGGTGTGCTATTTCAACAAGAGAGACAGTAGTGAATAGAGTTTTGAATCACCCATTGGTTGTATGAAGTTCTGGGAAGAAATTATTTATTCCCTAATAGTACTTGGATACTGCTTTGAAATATGTCAAATGTTTCTTTCCAAATAAAGTACAAAAGTCTTGGTAATAGAGCAACAACTTACCAACAATTCACTTGGGAAATTCTGATCTTACTGAATAAATATCATAGTTTCAACCTTAGAGTAATAAGCTTGAGTTTTCTCAGCTATTATCAATGAAAAGTCACTTGAAGAAAAATAACTTTTTAAAAATATTTGATGTTATGAATTAATGTTTCTTATATCTCATTAAAAGCAAAAAAATTTGAGTAGCTTTTCTTTTGGACAACCTGAAAATTTGGTTCAAACTGGTTCACACCATGCAAGTTACTGTACATTATATTTCGAGACATATTGAGTAGATGTGTTTCTAACTTTTACTTTCATTCTGTACTGCATCAAGATTTAGAAGAATTGCTGGCTAACAGCTGTTTCCTGTGAACAAAATAATACGCATTGGCTTTCAGAAGCAACCTCTTGCTCATCTAGCCATACCATCAAATGCTTCAGACCTGGCTAAAACTCGGTACTTATCTCTACACACCTTTCCAAATCTTCACTGTGGCTCACAATAGTTCAAACACATAGGAAAAGAAATCACAACTGTTTTCATATGACAGGAGTTTTCAGTAATAAACAGAAGTCACTGAAGGGTTCTCTCCCCATAAAGCTTATTGATAGCTAATTTGTATTCTGAACCTCAGTGGTTTTTGTCTCACTATAAAGACATACCTGAAAGTACAAATGTTGCTTGATCACTTACCTTATCATTGATAAGTGATCTTTTGCTAGTAACTCATCCTGATATTTCTCTGAGCACAAATGTTTGCCACTAACTCACTATTGATCCTACAAAGTTCTTAGCAGTAGGGACACCCATCTGTTTTCCTATGCAGGGTGTATGTAAGGGCCTCTGGTTTCAGATTTTCTACCTCTTCGGACAAAATTTAATAATTTTATGCTAGAAAACATTACTATTTTACCTAGAAAGAGTCAAATGGCCTATCAGAATGTTGTGCCTTAATTGAAAATGATGTAAAAGCTTGAGACTATGCAAACTTCTTGACAAATAAGGAGCTTTGGGCAAACTGCCAATCCAACAAAACTCAATTCATGTTTTTATTTCTTGCCACCTTTTTGGCTGCTTGAATTAAGTAATTACTCATTCACCTGCCTCAGCACATAAAAACTGACACACTTGCATTAAAGGCCTGTTAAATATTTCTTAATGATGTTCTAACTTGTAGGATTTCATTTTCATTATTATGAAAATGTCATAAAATATTCATTTATTTAATTGGCAGTAACAATAACAAGCATACTTCAGTGGCATCTGTGTGCTTGCATGTGTGGATGATGACGGTTTCCAAATATCTTGATATGGTTTGGCTGTGTCCCCACCCAAATCTCATCTTGAATTGTAGTTCCCATAATCCCCACATTTTGTGAGGGGGACCTGGTGGGAGGTAATTGAATCATGAGAGCTGTTACCCCAATGCTGTTCTCATGATAATGAGTGAGTGCTCATGACATCTGATGTTTTTACAAGGGGCTTTTCCCCCTTTGCTCAGCACTTCTCCTTCCTGCAACCATGTGAAGAAGGACATGTTTTAGATGTTTTTGGACATAGTGGTAGTAGAACTGCAGAGACTAAAGCAAGGCTTTTAATGATTTCTCAACAGTTCTATTCCTATGCAACCAAGAGGTTCTAGGGTCCTGATATTTGAGATCCATGCCTTCCTTGAGCACTCAAACTAGAAAAGTGATAAAATTAGGACAGAACTTTTCTTAATTGATCATTGCCTTAAGGTCACAGATGTGGCAAAGCCATGACAACTTATTTCTCAAACAGGATTGGGAAGCAAATGCTCACACACAAGCCTTGTATGATCCCCCATAAATTCCTGATTTCTTGCCCAGAAGAAAACAGAGAATATCCTCTACAGAATCAAAGCTGTTAGAATGAGGCTTTCCAGCAAAGACCTGTATCCTTAACTTTTTCAATGGATAGAAGACAGATTTTTGTCTTAGTTATCACAAATCACACATTCTTAGAGTATGGATAATCTGTCTAATTAAGTAGGTATCCATCTTCAGAAGAACCATATAATACGGAAACAAAAGGGTATCTTTCTATAGGCTTTTTTTTTTTTTTAAAAATAGGATATATATATACATATGTCATCCTTTTTTTATTTGAATAGGTTTTTGGGAAACAGGTGGTGTTTGGTTTAAGTTGTTTGGTGATTTCTGAGATTTTGGTGCACCCATCACTGAAGCACTGTACACTGAACTCATGTGTAGTATATTATCCCTCATCCCCCCAACCCTTTCTTCCAAGTCCCCAAAGCCCATTGTATCATTCTTATGTCTTTGTGTTCTCATAGCTTAGCTCCCTCATATCAGTGAGAACATACGATGTTTGCTTTTCCATGCCTGAGTTACTTCACTTAGAATAGTGGTCTCCAATTCCATCCAGCTTGCTGCAAATGCTATTATTTTGTTTCTTTTTATGGCTGAGTACTATTTCATGGTATATATATGCCACATTGTCTTTATCCACTCCTTGATTGATGGGCATTTGGGTTGGCTCCATATTTTTGCAATGGCGAATTGTGCTGCTATAAACATGAGTATGCAAGTATCTTTTTCATATAATGACTTCCTTTCCTCTGGATAGATACCCAGGAGTGGGATTGCTAGATGAAATGGTGGATCTACCTCTAATTCTTTAAGGAATCTCCACACTGTTTTCCATAGTGGTTGTACCAGTTTACATTCTCATCAGCAGTGTAAAAGTGTTCCCTTCTCACCACATCCATGCCAACATCTATCATCTTTTTTTTATTATGGCCATTCTTGCAGGAGTGAAGTGATATCACATTGTGGTTTTGATTTGCATTTCCCTGATAATTAGTAATGTTGAGCATCTTTTATATGTTTGTTGGCCATTTGTATTTCTTCTTTTGAAAATTGTTTATTCATGTCTTTTGCCCACTTTCTGATGGAATTGTTTGTTTTGTTGTTATTGATTAGTTTGAGTCCCTTGTAGATTCTGGATATTAGTCCTCTGTCAGATGTGAAGATTTTCTCCCACTGTGTAGGTTGCCTGTTTATTCTGCGGATTATTTATTTCGCTGTGCCCAGGCTTTTTAGCTTAAGTCCCATCTATTTATCTTTGTTTTTGTTGCATTTGCTTTTGGGTTCTTAGTCATGAAGTCTTTGCCTAAGCCACTGTCTAGAAGAGTTTTTCCAGATTTCATATATAATTTGATTATGCATATAATGAATTATAATTTAATTATATATAATCTTATTTTTCCAATCATATATATACACAATCCAATTGGAATTAAAATACTTGGAATATATATAATTAAATTATATAATCACATATGCATGATCAATTTATATATCAAATTTATATATAATATATAATCAGATCATATATTATCTGTATATAATGTTAAGATTTTATATATTCCTAACATTCACTAATGATCTCACTTTAAATTGTTCTTAACTCACTTTAGTATGGGGACATCACTAACTTCATAAAATAAATTAGGCCTCTAGATCCTTCCTACTATCACAGCCTTTACCCCCAGGTCAACAAACCAATGTGTAGATTCTGTCACGGCTAAATACAACCATTCCTGTAATACATAAATATTAGGGGAAAATAACCAAAATAAAGGTCTACTGCAATTTGGACTTGGATCGAGACTCAATCAAATAACATGTACAAGCCTCCTCTTACAACAGTGGAATACAGTAACAGTTTTTGTTTCAAAAAATCATTGTTCAATTATCCAAAAACTAAACATCCTAGAATAACCGATATCTGTTGTACATTCAGTCTCTTTTGCAGCTCCAAAATTATTACTAGTGAATCATGAAACCGCTTTTGGCACATGGCCATCTTGTTTCAGGAGCAGATGAGGAAATAAGGCTCAACACACCTTGTGTTCAAAGCTGGCTGATAATAGTCTGTTTTTCTTATTTTTAGTGATCACGTCTAAGTAGGTTACAAAAAACAGCAAACTTCACAATCCTTATTATTACTGCCTCTCTGCCATTCAAGTAATAGGTTTGCTGTCACTTCCTCTTCTATCTATACATCATCGTAATCCACCCAAAGGTCAACTCTAAGTATGGGAATGCTGTTAGAAGAATTACTATTACTCTCATCAATTGGGGCTTCTTTTAACTCTCTTATCAAATGATCTAATATCTGTATTCATTTCTGTGTTTCTGCTTTCTAATAACACTTCTGTATAAATTGATCTAATATGAGTAACCCCAAAGGTCTAGAAAGAGACGTTTTTGAATACAAGTATTTTATTTGAGAATTGATGCCAAAGATAATTGTGAAAGGAGAGAGAAAGGGATGAGAAAAAGCCAATGTAAGAATACGTTTTTAAAAAGATCAATCTGGCCAGTGAGGTGTCTTACTTGATCAGAATCTTCTGAGATTGATAGAGGATACATCCCAATACAGATTGACTACTGGGGACTAGAATATTGATCCACTGACTCCTGTCTCTTATTGGTCAAAATTTCACCCTGATGTTATTAACTTCATACTTCTGTGCTATATTTGCTTGAAGGCACATCAGGTTCACTTGGTGTCAGAAGGCCCAAGAGCAGAAAGTGGAAAGAAGCAGGGCATATAACTTGAAGTAATGGGTAATGTGCTCTTAACAAGAAATAAGTCTGAGTTTCCACAAATGTCTACTACAACTGAGGTCAAGGAACAAAAGAGATATGACAAGGAACACTAGGATTATCTGCACAAATGTGTAACTGAGTGGAGAGAGCTATCATGAACGTAAATGTGATAGTGGAGGGTCCCACATATGTTAATGGCCTAAAAATATTACACAAGATTCTGCACTGGAGGTTTTTCTGAGGATTCTTAAGCACAACATTGCCCCTAAATTTATGAATGAACCCTTTAAGGCTGATGTAGTCCAAGTGTGAGGATAAGATCCATCACTTATAACACAGAGGCTCTAGCCTATTAAGATAAACAAGTGAATTAGGTTAACAACTTTTTAATTTATTAAATGTAAACACTGAATTTAAATATTATTTGGCTCATAGGATGTTTCAAGCTTTATAAAAATCAATTAATTATGGTCTACTGACAGTTCGAAGCAGAAACAATAGTCAAGTTTAAAGTTGCCTACCCAAAAAGAGTCACACAAATAGCCAACATGTATATGAAAAGGTGTTCAATGTTACTAACCATCAGAGAAATGTAAATAAAAACTCAGCGAGACATCACCTCACACCTCTGAGGATAGCTATTATCCAAAACAAAAACAAAAGATAACAAGTGTTGGCAAGGTTGTGGAGTAACTGGGACCCTTGTACGCTGCTGGTAGGAAGGTAAAATGTGCACACACTATGGAAAACAGTATGGAAGTTTCTTTAAAAATTAAAAATAGAACTACTAAGTGATCTAGAAATCCCACTTCTGAGTACATACCACAAGAACTGAAATCAGGATCTTGAAAAAGATAGTTGCATTCCCATGTTCATTGCCTCATTACCCACAACTGCCAAAATATAACCTAAGTGTCTATCAACAAATGAATGGATAAAGAAAATACCATAAAAAAATATATATTACACATATACAACATATGTAATGTATATGTATGTATAAAAAATAAAATAGTATTCAGCCTTAAAAAAGAAAAAAATCCTGCTATTTACAACATAAATGAACCCGCAGGAAATTATGCCAAGTGAAATAAACCAGACACAGAAAGACAAATTAATGCTCTCATCTATATATGGAATCTAAAGGAGTCAAACTCATAGAAACAGAGAGTAGTTGGGTAGCTATCAGGGGCCAGGAGTGTGGAAGATGGGGATATGTTAGTCAAAGCATACAAACTTGCAATTATAAAATGAATAAGTTCTGGAGATCTAATATACAATATGGTGACTACACCTAATAAGGTATACTTGAAATTTGCTAAGAGTATTTGCTAAGAAAGATCATAACTATTCTCCCCTCACCACACACACATACCAGAAGGTAATTATGTAAGGTGATGGATATATTAGCTTGATTTATTTCATAATATATATGTATATCAAAACATGTTCACCTTGTATATATATATTTGTCAATTATACTTCAATAAAGATAAAAATTCAGACTCTGACTTTGTCTTTCGAAAGACCTTCGTCTTTCCATATGTCAGTTTCTCTGACTGCATAATTACATGTGGCAATAATGCTGCAAATCTACATTTAAGGCCATTCATAATTGATGCACAGGCTAAAAGGACCCAGAAGGATGGTCTCTAGATGGAGTGGAAAAGGAATGAATGTCTTAGAGATAAAGCTGACTTTGATTAGCCAAGAAGAAGCTTTTTGGCAATGACTATAGTTAAGTTCAAGTTTACAACACAAAATTCCTCCCACTTCCTGACTTGTCATTCTCCTATATTCTACCCCACAAGAAATGTAGAGGTAATCTTTCAATACTTTGTCTACTCTTTCAGCTGAAAGTACTTAAATTTTCCAAACTTCTCGGTTAAAGAATCTTTACCAAACTCCAACTAAAATGGGTTTATCTTGATTCCGCTATTACTCCTGATTTTAGACCCCTTTGTTAGTCTCCTTTAGCCACCTTTATTTCATCCCATCTGTCTTCACTCTACCAATCTACAAGGTGATGTCATTTGAAGAGTAGTAATATTAAACATATAATATTTACAACTTCTGAGTTAGTAAAACACAGATAGTCTTATATCATTATTTTTTCCAGGCCGCTCCACCTAAAAAAGATGTGGGAAGATGCTTTCATCAAATGGAACAGAATACTGTTATGTAAGTACGCTGTACAAAAGCTCTTGAATGTCTTCCAGAGGCACAGCACAGAGATCAGTCCTGAAGTTTCCTATCCAAAAATAACACAACCTAAATTATTCTATATCTTCTGCTAAGATGACTCTTCTCATGAATGACAAGGGAAAGTAAGGAAGCTCATTTCCTTTTTATTTTACATTCTGATTAACAGTAATAAAAAGTAAATTTTTCCTCAAATACTTTCTAAAATACAAAAATACAAAAAGTGTCAGCAATTATTAAGAAGAATTTAAATAACTTTAGTGTAGGAAAACTCTTTGTAAACTACAGAAAAACTTACGGTGACAAACGGTATTACAGGACATAAAAAGAAAAGAAAATGAAGTTAAAAAATAATAAATCATATACTGAACCTATATACTAACCTAAGAAAAAGCTTAAGTGAAATAAACCAAAATTAACTAAGTGAAATGAATTCAAACCAAAGAAAATAAATTTAATTTGAATGAACTAAATTTAATACAATTTAACTTTAACGGAACTAATGAATATATAAACTTCATAAATTAAACTAGATTAAATTATAAGAGGAAAAAAAATCTTACCTACTTTGCAGATGCAAGGGAAGAAACTCTCCCATCTGGAGTTACCCAAGACAAGTGCTCACAGGTCTGGAGCAGAGTATAGTTACTTAAACCACAGAAGGAAAGACGCCCAGAGAGCAGTGAACTTGCAGCCAGATCTTATCTTGGCCTTGCCAAGAACCGTTGGAGCAGCCCCTCCAGGTCCCGGTCAGCACCTTTGTCTGCGGGAAAATCTGGGAGCATTCCTATTCTGCATCTCTGGCAGGGTTCAGGGCAGATGGGCCTCTTTGAGGTGGTCAAACAAGCTTTGTGGTAAGGCTGAGGTAGCGATGGCAAGGAGGAAGGTGCAGCCACAGTGCACCCCTGAACAGGAGAAACACAAGCATTAGGGCAGCGCTGGTGGTGGCAGTGACAGGAGCAAGAGCAGCAGGAGTGTCAAGAGGCCAGAAAGGAGCCCAGAACACGGTTGCAGGAAGTTTGGAGCCCAGATGCAGGCCAGGGCCGATGCCCTCATGGGCCAGCAGGGTAGCCAGACTGAGCCCGCCCTGTCGCTGTCCGAGAAGCAGAAGAGCAATTGTGTCCGGAGTTGGTTCCTTCTTGAGTTCGTGGTCTTGCTGACTTCAAGAGTGAAGCCGCGGACTTTCACAGTGAGTATTACAGCTCTTAAAGGTGAGGCGGACCTAAAGAGTGAGCAGTAGCAAGATTTACTGCAAAGAGAGAAAGAGGCCGGGCACGGTGGCTCACGCCTGTAATCCCACCACTTTGGAAGACTGAGGCGAACGGATCATGAGGTCAGGAGATCGAGACCATCCTGGCTAACACAATGAAACCCTGTCTCTACTAAAAAAAAAAAAACAACAAAAAAAAACCCCTAAAAAATTAGCCAGACATGGTGGCGGATGTCTGTAGTCCCAGCTACTCAGGAGGCTGAGGCAGGAGAATGGAGTGAACCCGAGAGGCGGAGCTTGCAGTGAGCAGAGATCGTGCCACTGCACTCCAGCCTGGGACACAGCAAGACTCCATCCTAAAAAAAAAAAAAAAAAAAAAAAGAGCTAAAGAACAATGCCACCACTCATGGAAGGGGACCCGAGCAGGTTGCGGCTGCTGGCTGGGGTGGACAGCTTTTATTCCCTTATTTGTCCCCACCCATGTGCTGCTGATTGGTCCGTTTTACAGAGTGCTGATTGGTCCATTTTTCAGAGCACTGATTGGTCCATTTTACAAACCTCTAGCTAGCCACAGACAGCTGATTGGTGTGTTTTACAATCCCAGCTACAGAGTGCTCATTGGTGCATATTACAATCCTCTTGTAAGACAGAAAAGTTCTCCAAGTCCCCACCTGACTCAGAAGTCCAGCTGGCTTCACCTCTCACAATGATAGTCTCCAGGCTGCTGCCAGTTGCAAACCCAACCCAGGACATGGCCTGTCACTCCATAGGGAGGATACCTGCCTTTGGGGTAGCATCCCAGGCCAACTCTGAAGGTTGCTATTGGCATCCTGCAAGGAGACAGCTGTGACAGGGCCACCTAGAATTGTTCCCATTTTGTGTCAGAGGACAGACTCCAGGCATTTGTGCCACATTTGTCCCTTGATATATTCTAGTAGCTGATTCAGCTTTTCATCTAACATCTCTCCCAAACATGAGGGATAATTTCCATGATGGCATGCTCAGCAGTAAAGCAATGTTGAGCTACTTCCTCCATCCTCCTTCAATCTATGTGTCATACCTCCTCAACCCGGTCTTCCTTTATCTACAGACTTCATCCTGCCTACTCAAATCTTCTGCAGTTGCATAGGAGCCTCTGACTAGGGGGAAAAAGATCTTTGACAGGAGACAAGTGTTCTTCAGCAGCACAAAACGATATAGGACCACAGGCCTATGAACACTAGGATGACCTATTGGAGCATGAGGCCTGTGCATTACAGTTCTGGATAACAGCAGATCACATAAAAAATTTTGCAGGAGCTAGAAATAAAGTAACAACCTATTTTCATGTATTGTAGGACCTGTAGGAGCTCATGCTAATCATCATGATCTGCTGGCCTTTCTTAATTTGGGGACTCTTGGAGACCTGTGGCTTTTTCAGATCCATGAGATCTCTTCCTTCAGCTTTCAAGTTCTGGGCCAGGAACATTACAGCTCTGCAGAAAAAGACACCAGTTTCTCCTATAGGTTACCCATTTCATAGTGGTTGGAAGTTGTGGAAAAGTGATATACTAACTTATCTTTACAATTCCTCTGCTGCATATTTACTTTTCAATTCCAACTGCCAGACCAGCCAACTTAGAGCATATTCAGGTGCAACATCACTTTCAGGGGTAACAGCCTGGTATAGAATTCTCCAGAGCTGCTATAATTGTACAAATTCTAATCCCTATGGTAAGTTCCTTCTGTATTGTTTTTACCAACTCTGCTTCTCCAATCAAATCTTGACTGAGACAAGAGACCACACAAAAACCAAAGCACAAGGGGCTCCACTAGGGTGGGAAGACTGAGGCTTTTTTTCAATTTTAGGGATAAGTCTGCTTCAGCCCTGGGTTTGGTCCTGTTTATGAGTTGGATGTGTGAATGAGCTTTCTGGCCTCCTTTGAAATTTTATAAGAAGGGTCCTTATTCCACCAAGAATCTCAGAGAGGACTTCTATGTGTATACTTCTTGGATGAGAAAATTTAGGGCTGACCTATCCCTTCTGCCAGGGGGAAAGCCAAGAATTTTCTACACCCTATGAGAATGAGCAGCAGAATAGTTCTTCCCAGCTTGATTCAAGCAACTTTTCACCTCTAGCTCGGGTAAGGAAGACAAAAAAAATATATATATATATATATATATATATATATGTCTGAATTACATTAGGTTACATAACTTTTACTAACACAGAAGTGACATATAGTCTACACATTTTTATGACTTCTCAAAAGTCAGCACCTTCTATATTGGTGGAGTGAAGACACATGGAATGTAGTAAAGGCAGCTCCTGGTAATTAAGCAAGTGACCCAAGATCAGGGATAGTAGCAGAACCAAGATAAGAATACTTGGGTTAAATATTTTCCCACCAGAATATTTGCCTTATGACATTGAAAATTTTAATCACTTTAAGGCAGAAAAATTGAGGAGGCAAAGATTACCTTTCCAAATATTTGTAGAATTAAATACATATTGACAGTGAGTTGCCTCCTGCTTATAGTACCCCAGCCAAGAAAGGATCATGTGTGTGGAAGGGGAGGTGTTTCAGTTACTTAAGCTCAACCATGGTTGTAAACAAAAATCTTCCTCTTGACTATCAAAGGCAAATTTATTTATAAAGTAATCCACTCCGACCCATCATCCTGGGGCCTTTTAGTCCTCATCACTATTTATGAGGGGCTCAAATACATATTTGAGCTGTTATTGCTAAGTGAAATTATGTAGTAGGAAATATTGATAGATTGAAGGACAAAGGTCATTAGAAAACTTTAACAATTATTATTTCTGATTTTCACTACTAGCGGACCATTGTGAATTTATTTATTTATTGAGACAGAGTCTTGTTGTATCACCCAGGCTGGAGTGCAGTGGTGCAATCTCAGCTCACTGCAACCTCCACCTCCTGGTTTCAAGTGATCCTCCTGCCTCAGCCACCCAAGCAGCTGGGATTAGAGGTGTGGGCCACCATGCCTGGCTAATTTTTGTATTTTCATTAGAGACAGGGTTTCACCATATTGCCCAGGCTGTCTTAAACTCCTGGCCTCAAGTGATCTGCCCACCTCAGCCTCCCAAAGTGCTGGGATTACAGGCATGAGCCACTGTGCCTGGCCAATTTTTATAAATACTGCAACTACTCTATGAGCCATATAAATAGTATTTTAATTATATGTTTATATTTAACAAATTAAAATCTGTTTTAACTCATTTATTCATCTTTATTGTATGGAAGCCCTGTATTATGTATGATGAGCCTTATCTCCAAGCACAGACTGCACCAGCATTAAAAGACTCATCCACACATTTAAGGGCAATGTTGTTCTTAAGAAGCCTCAGAAAAAAAAAAAAAAATTCCCTGTATGGAAACTTATATGGTATCTGTAGGCCCTTAACAGACACGAAATCCTCCATCATTTCTACACTTATGGTTGCCTTGTCTGCTCAGTTATCCATCTGTGCAGATAAGCCTGACATTCCTTGTCATGTTCCATCTGCCCACTTGATTTCAGCCTTCATGGACAGTTCATGGATGTGCACACTCACATCTTGCTAAGAGCACATTACCTGAAGTATCCACTGTGCGTATTTCCTGGACCTTCTAATGCCAAATAATCCTGCTGGGTACTTAGGTAAGTACGGCAGAGACATGCACAGTTAACAGCTTTGATGAAAACTTTTGACTCATTAGAGATAGAAGTCATGGATAAATGTTCCAGCCTCCAATAGACAAAGTATTTATACTGGAAGGTATCCCGTATGATTCAGAAGATCCTGCTGGGATTGAGCCCTTCATCACTCATATTGATCACCTTAAAATTACATTATTCCACTGGCTTTTCCTCAACAGTTTCTGCTCCCTCAATCTTCTATACTTGTACCACCTCTCAAATAAAATAATTGTACTGATATCCCTGTCTCAGAGCATACTCTTGAGAGTTACCTATACTACAGAAACCGGCAGCAGAAGTAGTGCTAGAAGGTAGACCTTGAGGATTACATTCAGACACTGGATCATTTGATGGTCATAGAGTAAGGGCCCCCTTGCCTGGAAATATATGTTTATAATAATCCTTAGCACTTTATAGCATTCCAGTACTTCTATTCTCATGGGTAGTGGATAAGAGTGGTCAAGAGGCAGAGTCAGAAGTAACTACAAACCTACCACTTGAATGACATAGAAGTAATTATAATAAAGATTGTAGAGTTCACTGCTTTTCACTGACTTGTAAGTCTTTTAAAAAAGAGAAAAGTTCTTGGCAGCCAGCTATGAACCCAGCGTGTGCTGTGCCACATGGTCTACATAGTTCTTCACCTCTGGCTGCCATAGGGCAAATGGACCAAAAGTAGGTCCAGAATTCACTAGTAAGTACAGTGTGGCTGCAAAAGTGACTGAATGCACACAGACACTTCTACTTGTTAAAGGCAAAGTCAAAAGATGGAAAAAGGCCGAGGCGGGCGGATCACGAGGTCAGGAGATCGAGACTACGGTGAAACCCCGTCTCTACTAAAAATACAAAAAAAATTAGCCGGGCGTGGTGGCGGGCGCCTGTAGTCCCAGCTACTCTGAGAGGCTGAGGCAGGAGAATGGCATGAACCCGGGAGGCGGAGCTTGCAGTGAGCCGAGATTGCGCCACTGCACTCCAGCCTGGGCGACAGAGCGAGACTCCGTCTCAAAAAAAAAAAAAAAAAGATGGAAAAGATAGAACCATTATAAGTAGTATGGGGCTTTGAGCAGACAAACCTGAGAACCCTGAACCCCTATTTGTTCTGAAGCCTCTCCATATCAGGAGAGGAAGCAACAAATGTCAAGTCCATGTATGTAGCGCCTGGATCCTTTGCAAGAGAATATTTGTCCTCAAAACTAGCTTTGCCTTTCCTCTTCATCTCTAACTCATTAACTAGGATCAGGGTTTTTTGTTTTTTTGTTGTTGTTGTTGTTGTTTTTGATTTTTGAGATGGAGTCTCACTCTGTTGCCCGGGCTGGAGTGCAGTGGCGCAGTCTTGGCTGACTGCAAGCTCCGCCTTCTGGGTTGATGCCATTCTCCTGCCTCAGCCTCCCGAGTAGCTGGGACTACAGGCGCTTGCCACCATGCTCGGCTAATTTTTTTTGTATTTTCAGTAGAGATGGGGTTTCACTGTGTTAGCCAGGATGGTCTCAATCTCCTGACCTCATGATCTGCCTGCCTCGGCCTCCCAAAGTGCTGGGATTACAGGTATGAGCCACCGTGCCTGGCCAGGATCAGGTTTTACCAAAGCTTCTGTAGGGAAAAAAGCCCCTTCTTTATGCTTCCAGCTCTCACCAAGATTTGGGAACATTACTTGCCTCTGGTCCCTGCAGTTCTAAGGATAATAACTTTTTTCTGACCTTGCTTGCCTGTGGGTATCTTAACATCTCATTTTGATTTAGTTGGCTGTGTTGTGTGGTGGCCCTTTCCATAAATTCTTTTCAGAATCTGCCTTCTCTTCCTAATCTAAATCCTTAGTGACCTAGAGTTTGATACTAGAAACAGCCTCAGCAAATAGGCCTTCAGCTGGGACTTGGGAATTGTGTTGGTTGTTATACTGAGGCATGGATAACCTTCTTCCAGGAAGACAGTGGGACACTGGTAATCTGAAGCATTAAGTGGCATAATAATTCTTCAAAGCAGTACTTACTAAGTGTATATAAGAGAATGTCATTGTAGAAAAAGGAGTTAGGAAATCCTCATAGCCATTTGATTACAATGGAACAATGGTTAGTATGAAGATTATAGACTGCCTGCCTCTGAATGTATTTTAAAAACTTACTAAAGGATAACAGGCTAGATGCTTGATTTTCATAACTAAAGTTACTGGTGGAGAATCTCAGAAAAATTTTTTATAAACCATAAAGAAATATTATATGTTGCCACCAGCAAAACATGGTTGAACATCATGTCTAATACCTAATTGTATAGCACGTGGAGTTGTATAACTTTGTCAAATCCATGCCAATATTAGGTATTAGTTAAAATAAGTTGGTATCTTGAAACTTAGCATGCAAATATTTGATTAAACAGAGGAGGTTGGAACTATGGTTCTCTAAAATCCCTCTGAAACTTGTTTTCCAGGAAAACAACCCCTCCCCTATCTAAGGAAACCAGCCTTCATCTGATTAAAGAACTTTGAAAGACCTTATGCTAGGTCACAAACAAGTCTCCATACATTTAAAATATTTAAATCAGAAAAGGCATCTTCTCTAACTCTAATGGAATGAAACTAGAAATCAGTAACACAGAAAACTGGAAAATCCACAAAAACTGAAATTAGGTGGAAATGAAGTCAGCACTCCTAAGTAACCAGTGGGTCAAAGACAATGTTATATGTGAAATTAGAAAATATTTTGAGATAAATTTTTCTAAAAGAACATGCACAACATACCAAAACCTAAAGAATGCAACAAAAGTGGTGTTCAGAGGGAAATTTACAGTGGTAAACGCTTATGTTTTTAAAATGAAGGAAAATTTTGAATCAATTACCTAACTTTATACCTGAAGGAACTAGAAAATAAAAAAAACAAAACAATTTTAAAGCTGGCAGAAGGGAGGAAATAATACAGATTGGAATGGAAATAAACAAAATAGAGAATCAAAAAACAAGAAGAAAAATCAACAGAACCAAAAGTTTGTTCTGTGAAAAAATTAACAAAATTGATAGACTTTTAGCAAGATTGACCAAGAAAATAGAGATATGACTCAAATTACTAAAATTAAAAATGAAATTTGAGATATTACAATGGCTTTACAGAAATAAAAAATATTACTTAAAAATATGAACAGGCCTAGAACAAGTAAGCAAATTGAATCCATAGTCACAAAGAAAAGCACAGGACAGATGTCACTTGTAAATTATGCTAAACATTTAAAGAAGAAATAACACCAGCGCTTCTCAAACCCTTCCAAAAATTAGAAGAGGAGAGAATAATTCTCTTTCTATAAGAGTAGCATAACCTGATACTAAAGTCATATAAAGTCATCTCAAGGAAAGAAAACTATAGCCCAATATCTCTTATGAATATCAGTGCAAAATTCTCAACAAAATACTAGCAAAACAAATATAACAGCATATTAAAAAGAATTATACAGAACAAGTGAGATTAATCCCAGGATTGCAAGAGTGACTAAATATATGTAAACCAATCAATGTAATACACTACATTAATAGAATAAAAGGGAGAAAATCACACATGATCATCTCAACTGATACACCAAAAGCATTTAACAAAATCTAACACCTGTTTATGATTTTTTAAAAAACTCAACAAACTAGGAATAGAGGGAACTTAGTCGTTTAAAGGGCACTTATTAAAATTACATAAATTACACTAACATTCCTTTCAATGGTGAAAGACTGAAAGCTTTCATCCTGAGATCAAGAATAAGACAAAGACGTGCACGTTTGCCACTTCTATTCAACGGTGTACTGGAAGTTCTATCCAGAGCAATTAAGCAAGAAATGGATATAAATGGCATCCAAACTGGAAAGGAAAAGTAAGATTATCTCTGTTCACAGATGATATGATCCTATATATAGACAATTCTAAAGAATGCACGAAAAAACATTAGAGCTAATAATCAAATTCAGCAAAGTTGTAGACACAAGATAAAAACACCAAAAATTAGTTGCATTTGTATACACTAGCAATGAACAATTCAAATATGAAATAAAGAAAACAATTCCATTTACAACAGCATCAAAAGAAATAAAATACTTGAGGAATAGATGTAACCACGTTGGTGCAAAACCTGTACAATAAAAACTATAAAACATTGCTGAGATAAATTTTTAAAAACCTCAATAAATGGAAAGAAATAGAAAGTCCACAGTGCACATCATAAAGTAAGACTTAATATTGCTACCATGGCAATATTATCCAAAGCAATATATAGGTTTAATGCAATTCCTCTCAAAATCCCAATGACCATTTGGGTCAGAAATGGAAAAGTCTTTTCCAACATATTGGAATTGCAAGGGATCTCAAATAGACAAAATAATTTTGATAATGAAAAACCAAGTAAGAAGACTCACACCTTTTAATTTCAAACCTTACCACAGCCCAGAAAATAAATCCATACATACAGGGTCAACAGATTGTTGACAAGGGCACCAAGAAGACATGGTGGGGAAAGGATAGTCTGTTGAATAAATGATGCTGGGAAAACTAGATTTCCACATGGAAAAGAATAAAATTGGACCATTACGTCACGCACAAAAGTCAACTCAAAATGGATAAAAGACCAAACAATAAGACCTAAAATCATAAAATTCCTAGGAGAAAATATAGGAGAAAAGCTTCCTGACATTGGTTGCCTGTGGTATTTGGATATCACTCCAAAAGCTCAGGCTCAGGCTACAAAGGCAAAAACAAGTAAGTGGGGCTATGCCAAACTAAAAGTCTTCCTCACAGTAAAGGAAACAATTAACAAAAAGAACATGCAGCCTGACTGGGAGAAAATCTTGCAAACCATTTATCTGATAAGGGAAAAAATACTCAAAATGTATAGGTAACTCACACAACACAACTGCAGAAAAGTCACCCAGTTTTTTTTTAAAGAGTAAGGGCCTAAGTATGTATTTCTTCAAATAAAACATAAAAACAGCAAAATTGCATGTGAAAAATTGCTCAGCATCATTAATCAGGTAAATGCAAATTAAAACCACAATGATATATCACTTCATACCTATTAGGATGGATATTATCAAAAAGACAAGAGATAACAAATGTTGGCAAGGGTATAGAGAAAAGGGAACTCTTGTACACTGCTGGTGGGAACACAGATTGATGCAGGTGTTACAGGAAACAGTATGGAGGCTTCTAAAGAAATATAAAACTATCATATGACCCAATAATCTCACTTCTAGATATATACACAAAGAAAATGGAATCCCCATGTTGTAAATATATCTGTACTATCATGTCCTTTGCAGCAAATCACAACAGCTGAGATAGGGAAACAGCCTAAGTGTGTGTTGATAGATAAATGAATGAAACTGTATGTGTGTGTGCATGCATGTGTGTGTACGTAAAATACTATGTGACCTTAAAAAAGAGATTCTAACATTTGCCGCAACATGGGTAAACCTGACGGACATCAGGGTAAGTGAAATAAGCCAGACACAGAAAGAAAAATACTGTATTATCTCACATTTGGAATCTAAAAAGTCAAATTCACAGAAAGAGAGAGTAAAATGGTGGTTACTAGAGGCCGGGGAAGGGGTATTGGGGAAATGTTAGTCAAAGGATGCAAAATTTCAACTGAGCAGGAGAAATAAGGTCAAGAGATCTTATAAGATCAAGAAATAAGTTCAAGAGATCTAGCATACATTATAGTAGGTATAGTTAATCTATTATATGCTTGAAAATTGCTGAGAGGGTAGATTTTAAGTTTTCTCACTACAAAAAAAATTGATATGTGATGTAACACATATGTTAGTTTGCTTTAGCTATTCCACAATGTATGCATATACCAAATGATAATGTAACCTCAGTTGTCTATTTTTGTTTTGATTGCCTGTTTTTGAGGTTTTACACAAAAAAAACTTTGCCCAGGCCAATGTCCTGGAACATTTTCCCAATGTTTCCTTCAGTAGTTTCATCATTTTAGGTCTTAGATTTAAGTCTTTAAGCCATTTTTATTGAATTTTTGTGTCGATGAGAGATAGGGGTCTACTTTTACTCTTCTGCATGTAGTTAACCCGTTTTCCCAGAACTGTTTATTGAGAAGACTGTCCTTTCCCCCATTGTATGTTCTTGACAGCCTTGCCAAGATGAGTTGGTTGTAAATGCATGAATTTATATCAGCGTACTCTATTATCTTCCACTAATCTGTTTGTTTTTATGCCAGTAGTGTACTTTTGGTTACTATAGTTTTGTAGTAAATTTTTGCACAGCAAAATAAACAATGAACAAAGTAAAGAAACAACACAGAGAATGGGAGAAAATAGTTTCAAACTGTATATCTGACAAGAGATTAACAACCAGAATATAGAGGGAGCTCAAACAATTCAATAGCAAAATCATCATCATCATCATCATCTGATTTTAAAATGGGCTAAAATCTGAACATACATTTCTCAAAAGAAGACATACAAGTGGCCAACAGCTATACAAAAAAAGTTCGGCATCACTAATTATTAGAGAAACGCAAATCAAAACCACAATAAGATATCATCTGACCGCAATCAAAATGGCTTATATCAAAAAGATAGGCAAAAACAGATGCTGGAGAGCATGTGGAGAGACAGGAACACTTGGACACAATTGGTGGAAATGTAAATTAGTATAGCCGCTATGGAGAATAATATGAAGCTTCCCCCCCGCAAAAAAAACCCTAAAAATAGACATACCATATCATCCAGTAATTCCACTGCTAGGTATATACCTAAAAGAGAGAGAATCAACATATTAAAGTAATTCCTGCATTTCCATGTTTACTGTAACACTCTTCACAATAGCCAAAACACGGGATCAACCTAAGTGTCCATCAACAGATGAATGGATAAATAAAATATGGGATATGTGCACTATTGGAATATGATTCAGCCATAAAAGGAATGAAATCTTGTCATTTTCAGCAAAATGAAAGGAACTGGAGGCCAATATATTAAATAAAATGAGCCAAACAGAGAAAGCGAAATATTTCATGTTCTCACTTGTTTGTGGGACCTAAAAAAGTGGACCTCAAGAAGATTCAGAGTAGATTGGTGGTAACTCAGGGCCAGGAAAGGAAAAGGAGCATAAACGGGAAAAAATGTAATATGTAATTTTTAGCACCTTTAACATTATTACGTATACAGTTTAATGGTAATAAACTGTATTATGGTAATAATAAACTTTACAATGGTAATAAACTTAATTATATATATATTTTACCTCAGTAAAAATACCATCTTGTTGCACATCATAAATATATATAACTTTTACTTGTCAATTAAAAATAATTTTAAAGAAATTTTCTATAAATTAGAAAATTTTAAACCAGTATGGTACTGGCATAAAGATAGGCATATAGATGAACGGAATAAAACATATAATAAAGAATAAATCTATACATCTAAGGTCAATCTATTTTTGACAAGGATGCTAAGATCATTTAATGGGGAAATAATTGTTTCCTCAACAAATAGTGCTAGGACAAAATGATATCCATGCAAAAGAATGAAGTTATACCCTTATATAAAATATATATAGTATTATACACAAACATACATAATGTACAGATATAAAAATTAATTCAAAATGAATCAAAGATCTAAATTTTAGAGCTAAAACTAAAGCACACAAAAGAAAACATATGGGTAAATCTCCATACCCTTGGACTTGACAACAGATTCTTACATATAACACCAAAAGCAAAAGTGACAAAAAAATAGATATAGCAGACTTCACCAAATTAAAAACTTTTGTTCACAAAAACACATTATCTAGAAAGTAAAAATACAACCTATGGAAGAAAATACTTGCAAATCTTCTATGGGATGAGCCTAGTATAAGAATATATAAAGAACTCCTATAACTCATCAACAAAAGCACAAACAACCCAACTGAAAAATAGAAAAAGGACTTGAACAGACACTTTTCTAAGAAGATACAGGGGAATGAGACAAGATAGCTGAACAGAAACACCTCCACTCTGCAGCTCCCACCAAGAAGGACAAAAATGACAAGTGACCTCTGCACCTTCAATTGAGGTACCAAGGTTCACTCTGCAGCTCCCACCAAGAAGGACAAAAATGACAAGTGACCTCTGCACCTTCAGTTGAGGTACCAAGGTTCTCTCACTGGGACTGACTAGGTGGTTGGCGTGACCCATAGAGAGCAAGAAAACCCAGAGTGGAGTGAGGGCCCACCCAGGAGCTGCACAGGGCAAAGGGAGCTCCCTTCCCCAGCCAAGGGAGGTGGTGAGGGATTGTGCTACCCCTCGCTGAAAACCATGCTTTTCCCACTGATCCTTGTGACCCACGGATCAGAAGGTCCCCTCATTAGCCCATTCCACTAGGGCTTTGGGTTTCAAGCACAGAGCTGTGAAGACTCACAGCAGCTGCTCAGGTGAGTGACCATTTGAGCAGGCACTAAGACACAGGAGTATTTGAATACTCCAGCTCTGGGAATTCCTGTGAGGCAGGAAAACCATCCAGTCTTATGGGAAGGGAGCTGAAGCCAAGAAGCCAAGCAGCCTGGCTACCATGGAACCCCACAAGCTAAGACCCACTGGCTTATAATCCCTGCCACCCAGCGCAGCAGGCTGGAGACTGCCTGAGAAGACTGAGTTCCCAGTGGGGAGGGGTGGCTGACGTCACTGTGGCTCCAGTTGGCCATTTTTCCCTGCTACTGGTGCCAGTGAGACTGGGAAGTCTGGACCAGGAACAATTCCCCACAGTGTAGGACAGTGGCTAGATCAGTTCAGGGCCACACTGCTTCTTTAAGCCAAACCCCAGTCCACTTCTCCTCACTGAGTAGAGCCTCTCTGTGGGAATTTCAGCATCCCCAGCCAGGAGTTTATGGAAAAACTCTGATATCCCTGACAGGAGCTCCTAGAAGAAAAGATGGCTGTGGTATCATGGATGAGTGGTCTTAGTCTCTTCTGCCTGCTGGCTGTGGAGAGTCAGGAGAACCCCGACGAAGGAGATTTCCCACAGTGAAGCACACCTGCTCCACCAAGGGGCAGCCAAACTGCTTATTTAAGCAGGTTCTTGATCCTGCTCCTCCTGACTGGGTGAGAACTCCCAACAGGAGTCTCCAGACAACTCATACAGGAGCATTCTAGCTGGCACCAGGTCGATGCATCTGTGAGACAGAGCTCCCGAAGAAAGAAACAGGCTGCTATCTTTGCTAGTCCACTGGTGATACCTCCAGGGGCAGGAGGGACTGAGACAAATAGGGTCTGGAGTGGACCCCCAGCAAACCACAGCAGCCCTACAGAAGAGGGGACTGACTGCTAAAAGAAAACGACAACAATATAAATGACAAAGACCCCACAAAAACCCCTTTTGAAAGTCAGCAGCTTCAAAGATCAAAGGCAGATAAGCCCATGAAGATGAGAAAGAATCAATGCAAAAATGCTGAAAACTCAAAAAGCCAGAGTGTCTCTTCTCCTCCAAATGATCACAATACATCTCCACCAATAGCACAGAACTGGGCTGTGCTGAGATGCATGAATTGACAGAAGTAGACTTCAGAAGATGGGTAATAATAAACTTCATTGAGCTAAAGGATTATGTTTTAACTCATTGCAAAGAAGCTAAGAACCGTGATAAAACATTACAGGAGCTATTAACCAGAATAACCAGTTTAGAGAGGAACATAAATGACCTGATGGAGCTGAAAAACACAAGAACTTTACAATGCAAACACAAGAACTTTACTATGCAAACACAAGTATCAACAACCGAATGGACCAAGCAGAAGAAAGAACATCAGAGCTTGAAGACCATCTTGCTGAAATAAGGCAGGCAGACAAGATTAGAGAAAAAAGAGTAAAAAGGAATGAACAAAACCTCTGAGAACTATGGGATTATGTTAAAAGACCAAACCTCTGACTGATAGGGGTACTTGAAAGAGATGGGTAAAATGGAACTAAGTTTGAAAACACACTTCAGGATATCATCCAGGAGAACTTCCTCTACCTAGCCAAACAGGCCAATATTCAAATTCAGGAAACCCAGAAAACCCCAGTAAGATACTCAATGAGAAGATAAATCCCAAGACACATGATCATCAGATTATCCAAGGTCGAAATGAAGAAAAAAACGTTAAGGGCATCCAGAGAGAAAGGCCAGGTCACCTATAAAGGGAAGTCCATCAGACTAACAGCAGACCTCTCAGTGGAAATTCCACAAACCAGAAGAGATTGGGAGCCAATATTCAACATTCTTAAAGAAAAGAATTTCTAATCTAGAATTTCATATCCAGCCAAACTAAGCTTTATAAGCAAAGAAGAAATAAAATTTGTTTCACACAAACAAATGCTGAAGGAATTCATCACCACCAGGCCTGCCTTGCAAGAGATCCTGAAGAAAGCACTAAATATGGAAAGGAAAAACCATTACCAGCTACTACAAAAACACACTGAAGTACACAGACGACTGACACTATAAAGCAACTACGTCAAAGAGTCTGCAAAATAAGCAGCAAGCACGATGATGACAGAATCAAATTCACAAACAACAATATTAACCTTAAATGTAAATGGAATAAACAACCTAATTAAAAGACACAGAATGGAAAGCTGGATAAAGGGTCAAGGTCCATCTGCGTGTTGTATTCAAAAGACCCATCTCACATGCAAAGACACATACAGACTCAAAAGAATGAAGGAAATGGAAAACAGAAAAGAACAGAGGTTGCAATCCTCCTAGTTTCTGACAAAACAGACTTTAAACCAACAAATATTTAAAAAGATAAAGAAAGGCATTATATCATGGCAAAGAGGTCAATTCAACAACAATTTAGCATATATATGCTAAATATATATGCACCCAATGCAGGAGCACCGGATTCATAAAACAAGTTCTTAGAGGCCTACAAAGAGACTTAGCCTCTCACACAATAATAGTGGGAGATTGTAACACCCCACTTTCAGTATTAGATCATCAAGAAAGAATATTAACAAAGATAATCAGGACTTAAACTCAGCTCTGTATCAAGAGGACCTGATAGGTAGCTACAGAATTCTCCACCCCAAAACAACAGAATATACATTCTTCTTGGTGCCACATGGCATCTACTCTAAAACTGATCACATAATTGGAAGTAAATCACTCCTCAGCAAATGCAAAAGAACTGAAATCATAGAAAGCAGAACATAATGCAATCAAATTAGAACTCAAGATTAAGAAACTCACTCAAAACCACACAACTACATGAAAACTGAACAACCTGCTCCTGAATTACTCCTCAGTAAATAATGAAATTAAGGCAGAAATCAAGAAGTTCTTTGAAACCAATAAGAAATAATAAACAATGTACCAGAATCTCTGGGATGCAACTACAGCAGTGTTATGAGGGAAATTTATAGCACTGAATGTCCACATGAAAAAGCCAGAAAGATCTTCAATTTATACCTTAGTATCACAACTAGTTCTAAAAGAACTAGAGAACCAAGAGCAAACAAACATCAGAGCTGACAGAAGACAAGAAATAACTAAGATCAGGGCAGAACTGCAGGAGACAGAGACAGGAAAAACTGTTCAAAAAAATCAATGAATCCAGGAGTGGGTTTTTTGAAAAAAATTAGTAAAATAGACTGCTAGCTAGACACAGAAGAAAAAAGAGAAGAATCAAATAGATACAACAAAAAATGATAAAGGGATATAACCACTGACCCCACAGAAATACAGACAACCATCAGAGAATACTATAAACACCTCTATGCAAATAAACTAGAAAATCTGGAAAAAATGTATAAATTCCTGGACACATACACCCTCCCAAGACTGAGGCAGGAAGAAGTTGAATCCCTGAATAGACCAACAACAAGTTCTGAAATTGGGGCAGTAATAAATAGTCTACGAACCAAAAAGAGCCCAGGACCAGATGGATTTACAGCTGAATTCTACCAGAAATACAAAAAGGAGCTGATACTCTTTCTTCTGAAACTATTCCAAACAATTGAAAAGAAGGGACTCCTCCCTAACTCATTCTATGAAGCCGTCATCCTCCTGATACCAAAACCTGGCAGAGATACAACCAAAAAAGAAAGCTTCAGGCCAATATCCCTGATGAACGTCAGTGTAATAATTCTCAATAAAATACTGGCAAAAAACCAAATACAGCAGTACATCAAAAAGCTTATCCAACATGATCAAGTTGGCTTCATTGCTGGGATGTAAGGATGGTTCAACATATGCAAATCAATAAATGTAATTCATCATATAAACAGATCTAGATACAAAAATCACATGATTATCTCAATAGATATGCAGAGAAGTCCTTCAATAAAATTCAACATCCCTTCATGTTAAAAATTCTCAGTCGGACACAGTGGCTCATGCCTGTAATCCCAGCACTTTGGGAAGCCAAGGCAGGAAGATCACCTGAGGTCAGGAGTTCGAGACCAGCCTGACCAATATGGTGAAACCCATCTCTAATAAAAATACAAAAATTAGCCAGGCATGGTGGTGGGTGCCTGTAGTCCCAGCTACTCAGGAGGCAGAAGTTGCAGTGAGCCAAGATCATGCATTTTCACTCTTGCCTGAGTGACTAAAGCAAAGACTCAATCTCAAAAAAAACCTCTCAATAAACTAGGTACTGAAGGCTGTCAATAAACTAGGTACCTCAAAATAATAAGGGCCATTTATGACAAACCCACAGCCAATACCATACTAAATGGACAACAGCTGGAAGCATTTGCCTTGAAAACCGGCACAAGACAAAGATGCTCTCTCTCACCACTCCTATTCAACATAGTATTGGAAGTTCTGGCCAGGGCAATCAGGTAAAAAAAAGAAATAAAGGGTAATCAAATAGGAAGAGAGGAAGTCAAATTGTCTTTGCTGATTACATGATCCTATATCTAAAAAATCCCTTTGTCTCAGCCCAAAAGCTTCTTAAGCTGATAAGCAACTTCAGCAAAGTCTCAGGATACAAAATCAATGTGCAGAAATCACAAGCATTTCTATACCCCAACAACAGTGAAGCTGAGAGCCAAATTGTGAATGAACTCCCATTCACAATTGCTACAAAGAGGATAAAATACATAGGAATACAGCTAACAAGGGAAGTGAAGGACCTCTTAAAGGAGAACTACAAATCACTTCTCAAAGAAATCAGAGAGGACACAAATAGAAAAATATTCCATACTAATGGATAGAAAGAATCATAGCATGAAAATGGCCGTATTCATTATTCAGGAAATACATTTCTTAAGGCTATAGCTGCCATAGATAATGATTCCTCCCATAGATAGGATCTGGAGGACCTGGGAAAAGTAAAATTAAAACTCTGTGGAGATGACTCATCATTCTAGATGCCATTAAGAACATTTGTGAGGCCAGAAGCCACTGCTTGTAATCCCAGCACTTTGGGAGGCTGAGGTGGGTGGATCACGAGGTCAGGAGATCGAGACCATCCTGGCTAACATGGTGAAACCCCGTCTCTACTAAAAATACAAAAAATTAGCCGGGTGCGGTGGCGGGCGCCTGTAGTCCCAGCTACTCTGGAGGCTGAGGCAGGAGAATGGTGTGAACCCGGGAGGTGGGGCTTGCACTGAGCCGAGATTGTGCCACTGCACTCCAGCCTGGGCAACAGAGTGAGACTCCATCTCAAAAAAAAAAAAAAAAATTTGTGATTCATGGGAGGTGGTCAAAATATCAACATAAACAAGAGTTTGAAAGAAGTTGATTCCAACTCTCATGGATCACTGAGGGGTTGAAGACTTCAGTGTAGAAAGTGACAGCAGATATGGAAATAGCAAAAGAACTAGAATTAGAAGTGGAGCCTGAAGATATGGCTGAATTGCTGCAATCTCATGATAAAACTTGAACAGATGAGCAGCTACTTCTCATGAATAAGCGAAGAAAGGTTTTTTGAAATGGAATCTACTCCTGGTGAAGATTCTATGAACACTGTTGAAATGACAACAAAGAGTTTAGAATATTACGTAGACAAGCGTGGTGGCTTATACCTGTAATCCCAGCTATTTGGAATGCTGAGGTGAGACGATCACTTTACGCCAGGAATTCGTGGCCAGCCTGGGAAATATGCAAGACTCCAACTCTAAAAAATATAAAATAAATAAATAAGAATTTATAATATTACATCAATGTAGTTAATAAAGCAGCAGCTGAGTTTGAGAGGATTGACTCTGTTTTTTCTATTCTAATTTTGAAAGAAGTTTTACCATGAGTAAAATGTTATCAAATAGCATTGCATCCTGCAAAGAACTCTTTTACGAATGGAAGAGTCAATCCTATGTGGCGAACTTCACTGTTGTCCTATTTTTAGGAATTGTCATAGCTACCACAATCTTGAGCAGTCTGATCAGTTAGTGACCCTCAGCATTGAAGCAAGACCCTTCCCCACAAATTGCTGAAGTCTCAGATGATGGTTTTTAAGCAATAAAGTATTTTAATTAATGTACATTGGTTTTTTTTTTTGACATAACGCTATTACATACTTAATAGACTACAACATAGTGCAAACGTAACTTTAATATGCTTTGGAACACCCAAAATAATTGTGTAAATTTTGTGTTAATTTTGGTATTACTAACCGTTAGATTCACCTTATTGCAGTGGTCTACAACTGAACCTACAAGTCCAAGGTATGCCTGTATATAACTTGCCAACTAGCACATGAAAAGACGCTGAACTCCTGTAGTCATTAGGGAAATATAAATCAAAACCATAACGAGATACTGATTCACACTGTCAACCTACAAGAAAGAAACTGAGGCAAAATTAATATAAGTAGAGCGTTTGCTGAGGCAAAGCTTGAGCATTGCAACCTGCGAGCATAGATTCAAGTTGCCCTGAATAGACACTCCAATTAGCAGCAGTTACAAGTGAATTTTTAAACGTTTAAAAAAAAAAAAACAGAGACAGGGAGTGGACTGACACAAAGTTGTTCACCAGGAATTCTCACTAGTTTACAGAAATAACAATGATTAGTGATTGGGTATATGTTAAGCTATATGATGTGGGTTATGGTGTCCAGTGTGGCATTATTAGGTTAATTTACAGCTACTTGCAGCAATAGCCTGCAGTTTCAAGAGATGAATACATAGCTGAAAGCAAGAAGTAGAGCATAATTTTAATCTCATTTTAATGTACATGTGGACCTAATAAGTAAAGTGACTTGCATTCTTCAGATAAAAATTTCTTTCTTTTCTTAATGCCAACTAGGACTGCTATTTTTTAAAGAGGAAAACAAGTGTTGGTATGTAAATAAATTGAAAACCTCATACATGACTAGTGGAAATGGAAAATATTGAAGCCACTGGAAAACAGTTTAGCACTTCCTCAAAGTTAAACATAGAATTACCATGTGACCCAGCAATTCCACTCTTAGGTATGTACCCCCAAAGGACTGAAAACGGATATTCTAACAAGCTGCTATACACAAGTATTTACAGCAGCACTATTCACAAAACATAAAAGGCAGAAACAACCCAAATACCCATCAACTGATAAACGGATAAACAACTTGGTGTATATCCATATAATTGAATGTTGTTCGGCCATAAAAGAGAAAAAAGGGCTAATACATGCCACAATATGGGTAAACACAGAAAACATTATAAGTACCCACCATGGTTAGGGTTTCAGTTCTCTGTTCTTGACCATATGAGTTTTAATAATCATGAGAACTTGGCCTACTGCACTGATGACTCTTTGCTGTAGCTCTTTTGGGGGTTATATAAACCTTTGGCTCAGCCAAGCCTAAGACATCCTCTCTAGGGGGTAAGCTATCATGGAATTGAGTATGGAAGGCTATGGCATTCCTTGCCAGAATTATATATATATATATATTTTTTTTTTTTTCTTTTTTTTTTTTTTTGAGACGGAGTCTTGCTCTGTCACCCAGGCTGGAGTGCAGTGGCGCAATATCGGCTCACTGCAAGCTCTGCCTCCCAGGTTCACACCATTCTCCTGCCTCAGCCTCCTGAGTAGCTGGGACTACAGGCGCCCGCCACCACGCCCGGCTAATTTTTTTTTTTTGTATTTTTAGTAGAGACAGGGTTTCACCGTGGTCTCGATCTCCTGACCTCGTGATCCGCCCGCCTTGGCCTCCCAAAGTGCTGGGATTACAAGCGTGAGCCACCGTGCCCGGCCTGCGCCCGGCTAATTTTTTGTATTTTTAGTAGAGATGAGGTTTCACTGTGTTAGCCAGGATGGTCTTGATCTCCTGACCTCGTGATCCACCCACCTCGGCCTCCCAAAGTGCTGGGATTACAGGTGTGAGCCACCACGCCCAGCCCAGAGTTATATTTTTTAAGTTAATAACCTGTATATAAAATCTAGGATTTCCAGGAGAAGGACCCATAATGTAAGAGTCATTCATGAGCTAGAACAAATCCTGAGCCCTGCCAACTTACTTGGTGGGCAGGGACAAGAGCAGTGATTTCTTCATACAGATATTGTTAAATCTCCTGTCAGTTACCTTTCATGACTTTAACAATGCATTCTACATTTTAAGATAAGATATATAAAATATTTTCTCACCCTACCCATTCTGGACCTTTTTCTCTACCCAGTATAAAGTTAGTACTTGCCTTAGCTCATTATGAGTTTTGAGGAGGGCATGCTGGAAGTGTACCACTACCCATTCAGCATGGTCCTTTGTCCTTGGTAAGATCAGGTATTATAAGATGGACGATACCATGTGTTTGCTCCCTGGGTGGGTGTGGCATGGAGTGAATAACTGAAATAACAAAAGATAGTAGATTCTAGTAGAATACTGAAAGAAGCATGAAGTGAAGCTGTAGGCAAGCATCTTTTTTATGTAAGACCTACAATATCCCTTCTGACTCCAAGCTGAGTCAGTTTGTAACAGCAAGGTCTAATCCCATCATTGGTTTCCCTCAATGGTGTATGTGTATATTTTTTAAGTCCTTTGTCTTGCTGGGAAGAATCATGTTGTATTCCTCACATCATACTTCTATCTAATGATTACCAACCATGATGAACTTAGGAGAGAGACCATCAAGAAGGTAAAATCTTTGGCTGCAGTGGTGAGATCGCTGAAGATTGGTCAAGTAGAGAATCTTTGTATGTAGATAGCTCTATAGGACAAAAGGTGAAAGGCTACCTAACACTATCTGGAACAGGCTCTGAGATATTCTGATCTAGAGGTGACCAAATATCTTAAGATGAAATAATTTATAAAGAGGCACTAATACCAAGAACACCCTATGTTTTACCATAGAAAGATCTGGTTTGAGAATTTTGTTTCAAAATGTGGTAGTATAATTTGGGACCATCCAGTTTAATCTCAGATAGATTTGTGAAAATACATAACAAAATTAACTATGCTGAACTAGCTATTTTTAAAGAGATTGTTTAGTCAAAGCATTTATAGCCCTGAATGTTTGTGCGGTAGAGATCAGAGCCTGGGGTCTCTAGCTTAATAACAAAACTGTACTTGTACCATTTAAATTTATACCAAAAAAGGAATAAACATTGCCCCACCTACTGAATAGATTAACTTGCTAGATGGCTAAATTTTTCCACTAAACCTCATTATATACCTGAGAGGACACACGTCTATTTCGGATAAAGCTAAAACTGTGTCACTAAGTGATTTACCAGAAGTCATTAAGTGGTAATGCTAAGATTAAATGCAAATGCTTTCAATTATACCATTATTATGTTCAAGTATACAGTCAGCTTTTTGTTCACGCCACTGAAGGCTTTTCAGTAGATTTGAGACATTGTGTCAACACTGGAGGCCAAACTGCTTGACTGGTGGCCAAATTATCAAATGCTGGTCTGCAAAGTGCAATGGAAACAACTGAAAAGCAGAGAAAGGTTCCCTACAAATCTTGGTAAAAGAAGAATTAGACTACTGTTGTTACACCAAGAGAAGGATCAGTTAGAGGTGGTCATCACTGACAAGGCAAAGAGGCTGGTATCAGTGAGAGAAGAGATGGTCGACAATCTATGTGGAAGGTAATGAACAAGTCTAGGTCTCTTCATCTGTGTAATACTGATGTTACTCTCATACATAAATAATAAACTCACTATCTAGTCCTAAAACGAAAGCATTGCTAATTAATTACATATACACATTTTCTTACCAAATCCCATTTTCCTGACTCTTCTCACCATAATCACTTTCATGATCTTCATTGTACCCTTTCTTCTGGTTTCATAACATACGCCTAGGCAATATTTAGTTTTGTTAGTTTTAATGTTATCAATAAATGATATGCTATGCAATTGTTATGGATTTGTTTCTATTAACTTCCAAGTTACGTGTAGCTTTACTTCAATTATTTTTATTGCTGTATAATATCCCTTAGGTTTTGTATTTATTAAATATTTAGTATTTTCTTTCATCAAACTTTCTGTTCCTACAAGGAATGTGAAAAAATAAACTCTACATTTAGTCCTAGGGAAAAAAAGTCCTAGATCATGACAAAGTTCCCATTTAACCTGATATCTACACAGACACAAACATACCTGATGGAGCCAGTGACATTTTCTCATAGTTCTCAGTTTGAGATAGGAAGCTTAGTTAACCTGTTGGTTATTTGGAGCTCATTTTGGAAGGATATAACCCCAATCCTATACTGTTCTCTAGTTTTGACACATTCAGAGGTTTACATTGATCACAGTATGTATTCTTGTCTCATGGGTTGCTTAATACAGGGGATGCAAGTTTACTAAATTAGGTGGATATATTAGTTCATTCTCACATTATTATAAATAAATACCTGAAACTGGGTAATTTATAAAGAAAAGAGGTTTGATTGGCTCATGGTTTCACAGGCTGTGCAGGAAGCATGATGCTGGCATCTGCTTGGCTTCTGGAGAGACCTCAGGAAACTTTTAATATTGAAAGGTGAAGGGGAAGCAGGCACGTCTTACATGACTGGAGAAGGAGGAAAAACATGAGTTTTCAAATGATATCCCTTTAAATCTGACATGTAATTAAGCTAATTTATAGCATCTAGGGAAATGAATGTCCTCATAAACTCAACCTTAGATGTGGGCGATTGGAAGACTGGCTCAGTCAGCTGTGCTAAAGACCCTATAATCTACATGATTTTATACCTAACATTAATACAGCAAAAAACCCTTCCACCCCAATCAATACCGGCAGGTCTATGATAAAAGTTAAATTAATCTCCCTTTCCTTCTACCAGAGTATTTTTTTTTTTTTTTTTACTGGGACTCACTTCTGAAGATTCACTTCTACCATCCATATGCCAGAACCCACGCAAATTTTTATTATGATAGTTCAGTTTAGGAGTTCACTGTAGCCTTTTAAAGTTCAGCAGTTACCAAGAATATCCTGTTTTTCTTGTACTTCCCTAGGCATTCTTTTAAAAATCCTTACAAATAAACCTCATTGGTAGATGATATCTTGATTTTATTAAGGAGGAACCTGAAGTTCTGTTACTAAGTGATCTACCCAAAATTACTCCACCCTTTAGATCTTCCCTACCTATATGCTTCTGGGCTAGAATCTATCATTTATTTCAGGAAATATTAGAGTTCAGGAGATATGAGTTCATCTGCTCTGCTATTTAGCACTGGCCTTGAGAACTTAGACAATGAATTGTGGCACAGGATCTATCACCCCACAAGAAAAATTACATCACGACATCATCCTAATTTTCCAAGTCTTTGGGGAGGCAAGAGGCAGAGTTGCCTGTTCAGATTACGATGTTGTGCCAAAATGATACAACCTTGACATTTCATTGAGGTAAACAACTTGGCAAGGGGATCAAAATGAGTGCAAAACTGACCTTGAAGGAAGTCACCATGTCTGAACAAGCATCTTGGTACAATCCTTTGAGCAAGTCCCAAGTGAGTTCTTAAGAATAAACTGTGCTTCGTTTCTAAGAGAAAAAAGTGCTTCTAACGATGGAAATCCCTCTCTACGGAGAGAATCAGCCAGGGGCAAAGACTCAGATACTGACAGACACCAGGTATTTGAAAGCTCATGGCACCACAAAAATAAAAAAAAATTCAAAAGTATTCCAAAGCCTAAGGCCGATTTTAAAGGTTAGTGTCTTAAATGTAAACATTAAATTGCATTATATTTGTATTAAATTGTATAGTTTATAAAAGATTTGCAGGATTTGCAAAGGAAATACTGTTACTAAAGGCAGTGGGGTCCATAATGGGTATTATGTTTAAAGTGAGTTAGTGACTTTTAATTTCCATCTGTAGGTATTTTTCTGACTTGACAATTTATTGCCAGTATCTTTATGCCAGCATAAAATCTCTATTTGAAGTTCTTCTGTTATGTGAGGTCGAAAGAACCAGTGCTTGTAGGGCATCACAGCCTCTACCTTAGTTTATGTATCCCAGGAACAAAGCCTAAGACAGGTCTGATTCCATATTGTTTTCTGGGAGGGCTTTCCGAGGAAACAGGGGTGAGGGAGGTGGGCCAGTGAGGCAGGAGAGGAAGAAAATCTAAGAAGGGCCAAATGCGCTTGCCTTATTTATCTTCACCGTCATCTGGAACACTCCCTTCTCCAATGAACCGACAGCCTCTTTGATTCTATACGGCCTTTGGTGCTACCATAGACATTGACCAGAAGGCAGAGATTTAATGAAAGAAAAGGAACACCCTTTACCATACTGTAGATATCCAGGGTTCCATTCCTCTGGTGACCCTTAGAGGAACCACGTGGAACACACCTCAGATCCTTTCCACTGAGGGACAAGGATATTAAAGCATTTATCAACCTGTTCCCATAATTCATTGGTTGATGCTCCCGACCTTTCAGACTGTAACTATAAGTAGACTGAGAAGACTTCTGTGGCTTCAGAGAAAGCCCTAAAGCAAGAAAGCAGAGTGCAACTAATAAGCATGTGCAGTAAGTTCAATAAGTATAAAAGTTTGCACCAAAGCTGTACTTAAATAAAGGGACTGAGGGATCAGGGATCAATTCACCACAATATTCTGCTATAAACCTGCAGAACAAATGTGAAAGAGGGAATCTGTCTTTAACATATGTTTGTTAGCTGGGAATATCTAGGCTCTTGGGGGCTGCCAGTAATTATTAGAAATGCAGGAAAACTTTCTCATGTGATTTAGGCAAATGGAGCTCTGGATCATTGCCTTTTCTCCTCTGTGATGTGGCCAACATGCTTTACAACTAGCCCAAGCAGGATTAGGCTTTTGAGAGGAGACAGGGCCATGGCACTCATGATATGGATCTATTTGTTGAGCAGGTAATGACAAGAGAAATTCCCCTGCAGGTTGTTAATAAAGTTGTCTGTTTAAACTGAGTTCCTTTCCTATATTTAAATTCAACAATAATTACTAAACACCTGCTATGTGTCAGGCCCCATATTAAGTTCTATATGCATATTATAAAGGCTAGGTTATTTCAAAAGTAGATGCCAGCTACATTTTAAAGAGGAAGAGGCTGCAGCTGTGTCATCAGGTAATTTATCCTATGTGACACAGATTATCATAGTTTTAGCACTTTTAAGTTATAAAGCCACCCTTGTTTCACAGACTCTAAGAATGTAATGTCTTAATATGTAATTATTATATAGTCTTCAACATAATTTTGCTTTAATTATAATAGTTAAACCTAAATAAATCAAAGGACTTTGTTTTTTTAAAAAAAAAAAAAAAAAGCTGCAAACAGCAAAACAGGTTTCAAGCTATTTTAAGGTTTGTACAACAAATCTTCAGGGGACTATAGCTTGCTTCCCTACTATGTAACAGATGAATTTTTTTCTATATATTTATGAAGAAAGTGACTCAAACTTAGAATCTGAACTCCAGCAAGTCTATGTCTCCTGCTCAGGAGACTATTGGCCTAATCCTTGATTACCTAGGATGAAATGCATTTATAGGCCCAACAGTGAGTGGGGTGAAATGGGAAGATGGTAGGCAAGGGAGAAAACATCTTTCTTGGCAGCTTGCTGATAGAATGTTCTCATAAATCATAAACTCTGCCTATGTGTAGACGTGTATGATACAATGCAGGCTGCCAAGTATAGATTTGAATGTAATGGCAGAGGAGAATTGAGTACTTGCTTCCCAAAATGGAAGGCCCAGGAGACACAAAAGAGCAATTCTCCACAAAAACATCTTAAGCATGGTGGTAGTTGACTGAAGATGAACCTCTGGATATAAACTTCCTACATGGAGATCATATGAAATGTGAACAGGTAGAAAGGGAGAAAATATATGGTCACAAGCTTGGCCCTGATTTTTAGAGATGTGCATCCCCTCAAGCTATGATGTTCTAGTAGAAGGTACTCAGGTAAAAGAAGGCAGAGTTTCCTCCTTTTTCATAAAACAAGCAGAATTGCCAGCTGACAACAAACTTACTCATCTTAGAAAGCTGTGATTGGACCTCAATCTTGATGCATCAATTACTCCTAGTTCAAGCTGCATATTGAGCATTATAGCATGATGTGGAGGCTTGAAGATGGCACCGTGGCTAACTAATACCATGAGCAGCTTTCCAAGCTCTATGGGAACTTTGAACAGAACGATGTTACATTTCATTCCAATTTGGAGTAGGGGAAAGTGCCGACACTTAACAGCAGAATTTCTGACACTCTGGGAAGTTGGCAGTAACAATAGTTACTTATTTATAAGTAAGGACCTCATGTCTCAGAATGATTATGTTTACCTCCAGTAACAGAGCTCTGATATTCCTTTACGCAGCTTTTAGTGCTCTAGAAATGGACTGTAGATCCTCTATTATCCTTAGTATTGGTCACTCCTACAGGGTATTAAGCACTATTTGGGGTCTTGATGCTATCTAAATGCATGCCTTCACATAGTTCCAAAAGGGAACAATAAGGAGTGACATCAGCAAGATAGCAAAACGTGACCTTCCAGCACTCATTCTCTCACAGAAAAATTAATTCAAACAACTATCCACACACAAAAATACCTTCAGAAGAGCTGAGGAATCAAGATAAGAGATTAGAGCACTGGGGTGTAGCAGAGAAACAAGAGAAGATACATTAAAGAAGGTAAGAATAATAGTTTTATATTACCACGTAAACCTCCCCCCACCATAAGCCCAGGCAGCACAGCCCAGAGAGAGATACCCACTGAGTAGAGGGATGAGAATGAAGTAAACACTAGACTTTGCTGTTGAACCCAGCACCAGGCCTGCCCCAGTGAAACCCAGAACCAGGCCAACCCCACAACCCCAGGCCCGAGAAACAGAGATCAAGATTCCAGGCATAACTTAATGATGCTAGGTCAGCTCTTGCCACTTCAGGCTCTAGGCAGCTTCCTGCAGCCTCAGGTTTCAGGCCAGCCCACATGGCCCCAGAATCCATGCCACTGTCAACCAACCATTGCCAGCTGACAACAAACTTACTCATCTTAGAAAGCTGTGATTGGACCTCAATCTTGATGCATCAATTACTCCTAGTTCAAGCTGCATATTGAGCATGACAGCATGATGTGGAGGCTTGAAGATGGCACCGTGGCTAATATCATGAGCAGCTTTCCAAGCTCTATGGGAACTTTGAACAGAACAATGTTACATTTCATTCCAATTTGGGGTAGGTACCAGGCCAGCACCTGCAGCTCACCAGGCCAGCAGCCATGGACCCAGGAACCAGGCCTGCCACAGGGAACCCAAGTTCCAGTCTTGCTCTGGTGGATCCAGGTACTAGGCCATCCTCTAAGGACCCAGGTGCCAGACCAGCCTACCTGCTGATCCAGTGGCCAAGACAGCCTGCTGAAGGGCTGCAGCCAAAACCCGACCTGCAGATCCTACCAGATGCCCTTCCCGGAATCTCTGGACAGTGAGTGGAGAAGGGCTTTCCCTGCCAAAACCAGGATGTAAACTGGAATAGATGCCTACTTCTTCAAATGCACAGACACCAATGCAAAGCCACACAGATTAAGAATAAACTGGGAAACATACTGCCAAAGGAAAAAAAAAAGATAAAGAATCAGTACTTAGCCCTAAAGAAATGGAGATCTACAAACTGCCTGACAAATAATTTAAATTATCTTAAAGAAACTCAGTGAGCTACAGGAAAGCATATGTAGAAAACTAAACAAAATGTATAGTTCACAAGAAAAAATAAGAAATTCAACAAACAATTAAAAAAAAACAAAGTTCAGGAGCTAAAGAACACAGTGAACAAACTAAAAAATTTCATTGAGAGCTTCAACAGAAGACCTGATAAAGCAGAAAAAAGAATCTGTCAGCTTGAAGACAGGTCACTTGAAATTACCCAATGAGACCAAGAGAAGAAAGAATGAAAGAGTAAACTAAGCTTACAGGGCTACAGTACACCATCAAACCAGCCAACGCATACTTTATGTCCCAAAGGGGCAGACATAGGGGCAAAAAGCTTATGTAAAGAAATAGTGACAAAAAACTTTCCAAATCTGGGGACATGAATATACAAATGGATCCATGAAGCCCAAAGAACCTTAAATATAAAGAAATCTTTACTGAGACATCATAAAATTGTCAAAGACAAAGAATCTTGAAAGCAGTAAGAGAAAAGTAACTCATCACACACAAAGGAACTTTCATGAGACCATCAGCAGATTTTCAGTGGAAACCATCCAGGCCAGGAGGAAGTGGGAAGATATGTTCCAACCATGAAAGAAAACAACTGTCAACTAAGAATACTATACACAGAAGGCTGTCCTTCTAAAATGGAGGCAAGATAAGGACTTCCTTAGACAAACACAAGCTATGGCATTTCACCATCACTAAATCTGCCTTGTAAGAAATGTCAAAGGGAGTTTTTCCAGGTTAAACAAAAGGATGCTACCAACACAAAAACAGATTAAAATATAAAACTCGATGTAAAAATAGGAGTATTATCAAATTCAGATTACTCTGATACTGTAATACTTATGTATGGTATTAATCACTTTTATTGTATTATAAAAGCTAAAAAACAAAAATAATTCTAGGCACAATAACTGTGGTAATGGATAGTGTATAAAAAGATGTAAATTGTGAAATAAAAACATAAAAAGTGACGGGAGGAGAAGTTAAAATATAGAGTTTTTGTACACAGTCAAAGTTAAGTTGCTTATCAGTTTAAAATATGGTTACCCAATGCTATTTCTGTGAGCTTCAGGGTAACCACAAAGAAAAACTAAAGCAGATATGCAAAAGATAAAGAAATCAAAGAAAGCCACTAGAAATAAATAAATTACAAAGTAAGACACTGATACAGTTTGGATATTTGTCCCCTCCAAATCTCATGTTGAAATTTGATCCCTAATGTTGGAAGTAAGGCCTAGTGAAAGGTGTTTAAGTCAGAAGGGCACATCCTTCATGAATGGTTTAGCGTTGTCCTTGCAATAATGAGTGAGTTCCCACTCTATGAGTTCAAGGAAGAGCTGGTTGTTTTTAAAAGCCTGGCACACCCTTCCCCCTCTCCCTTGCTCCCTCTCTTTCCATGTGACACACTGGTTCTCTTCACCTCTCAATATGACTGGAAGCTCCCAAAAGCCCTTACCAGGAGCAGATGCTGCTGGTGGCATGCATCTTATACCATCTTCTGAACTATGGAGAAAACAAACCTCTTTTCTTTATAAATTACCTAGCTTCTGTTATTCTTTCACAGCAGCACAAAACAGACTAACAGACACCAAGAGAGGAAGAATGGAACAAAGGAACTACAAAACAGTAAAAAAATAATGGAATAGGATAAGTTATTTCCCACCAAAAATTACACTAAATTTAAACAAATTACCCGTCAAAAGAATCAAAGAGCTATCCAGGAGTTAAAGAACACAATGAGTAAGCAAAAGTGATTTATGCCACACATAAGTTACCCAATCGAAAATTACCCATTCATACAGTAGCTAAATGAATCTTTAAAAAAGATCCAGCTATATGCTGCCTATAAGATAGTCACTTTTATGTTTAAGAACAAATATAGGCTGAAAGTAAATAGATAGAAGGAGATATTCTATGCAAATCATAACCAAAAGAGAGCATGGGTAGCTATATTACTATCAGACAATATAAAAGTGAAGTCCAAAACTGTCACAAGAAACAAGGGCATTATATAGCAATAAAAGTGTCAGTTTATCAAAAGGATGTAACAATTTCAAATATATGTCACCCAACATTGGAGCACTTAATTTCTAAAGCAAATATTAATATAACTGAGGGGAGAAATAGACAGCAATACGATAATAGTAGGGTACTTCAATACCTCACTGTTAGCAATGGACAGATCATCCAGACAGAAAATCAATAAGAAAACAGCAGACTTAAACAACACTATAGACCAAATGGCCCTAATAGACACATACAGAACATTCCATCAAACAGCAACAGAAAAAATTCTTTCCAAGTGCACATGAAACATTCTCCAGGTTAGATCACATGTTAGGCAACAAAAATGTCTTAACAAATTTAAGAACATTGAAATTACATCAAGTATTCTTTCCAACTATAGTGGCATGAAACTAGAAATCAATACTTGGAAGAAGATTGGAAATTCACAAAAACATGGAATTAAAGATGTACTCCTGAACAATCAATGGGTCAAAAAAAAGAAATAAAAAATATATTAAGACAAATAAAATAGAAAACACTATATCCAAACGTTTGGTATTTAGCAAAAGCAGTTCAGAAGGAAGTTTGTATAAATGCTTGTATTAAAGAAGAAAGAAAAATCTCAAAGAAACAACCTAAATTTAACCTTAAGAACTATAAAAAAGACCAAACTATGACCAAAGTCAGCAGAAGGAAATAATAAAGATCAGAGCAGAAATAAGACACTAGAAAAATAATGCGAAAAAAATCAATGAAACTGAGTTTTTTTAAAATAAAATTGACAAACCTTTAGCTAGACTAAATAGGTAAACAAAGAAAGAAGACTCAAGTAAAATTATAAAAGAGGAGATATCACAACTATTATCACAGAAATACAAAGAATCATAAGAGACTACTATGAGCAATTATATGCCACCAAATTGAATGACATAGATGAAATGCAAAATTTCTTAGAAACATACGACCTACCAAGATATCATGAAGAAAAGGACAATCTGAAAAGAGCAAAAATGAGTGGGGAGATTGAATCCATAATCAAAAACCCCCCAACAAAGAAACTCTCAGGACCTGAGGACTTCACTCGCAAATTTTATCAAACACTCAAATAATTAATGCTGATCCTTCTCAAACTGTTCCCCAAACATCATGACTGGAAATACTTTCAAATTCATTTTAGAAGGCCAGCATTATCCTGATACTAAAGCCAGACAAGGACACTACAGAAAAAAAGAGTCATAAGCCACTATCCATGATGAGTATACACACAAAAATCCTCAACAGAATACTAGCAAAATGAATTAAACAGGACATCATAGCGATCATAGTATATGATCAAGTGGGATTTATCCCTGGAATGCGATGATGTTTTAACATACACACATCAATAAATGCAATACACCACTTTAACAAAATGAAGTATAAAATTTATATGATCATCTAATAGATAAATAAAAAGCATTTGACAAAATTCAACATCATTTATGATATAAATTCTCAACAAATTAGGTATAGAAGGACTTGTACCTCAACATAATAAAGGCCATATATGACAAACTCAGCACTAGCATAATATTTAACAGTGAAAAGCTGAAAGTATTTCCCCTAAAATCAGGAACAAGACAAGGATCCCCACTCTCACCACTTCTGTTCAATGTATTACTAGAAGTCCTGGCATGAGCAATTAGGTAAGAAAAAGAAAAAAAAAAAAGGCTTCCAAATTGGAAAGTGAGAATTAAAATCATCTGTTTGCAGATGACATATTATATATAGAAAACCCTGAAGACCTCACCAAAAACTGTTAAAACAAATGAACGAATTCAGTAAAGTTGCAGGATACAAAATCAACACGCAAAAATCAGTAGTGTTTCTATATGCTAACAGTGAATAAATTAAGAAAACAATCTCATTTACAACAACATCAAAAATAAAATTTAATTCTTAGGAGTAAATTTAACCAAGGAAGTGAAAGATCTGTATACTGAACACAATAAATATTAATAAAAGAAATTAAAGACACAAAAAATGAAAAGATATTCCATGTTCAAGGATTGAATATTGTTAAAATGGTCATACTACCCCAAAGCAATCTAACCCCTATCAAAATTCTAATGAAAATTTTCACAGAAATACGGAAAAATATTCTTAAAATTTGCAATGTTGGGACACTTGCCTCTTCTGACTTTGAAATTTCTGTAACGCACCTCAGGATTATTAGGAGCTTATAAGCTGCTTTACAACGTTAACAGCTGCCATAGTCGAAGCAAATGTTTGATGCACTGGTTATAAGGTAAAATCTAGGGCCTGATTTCCCCATCCCCATCAAGCGACATCATTCAGTTTCATTCCAGAAATAATGGTTTTCCTTGCAGAGTTCAAAGAATTATTACAGTAAAACCCTACAGTTTTGTTGCCATAAGATAAATTTTGTCTAGCTTCACTAGAGTATTTTGTAGCTCTCCAACAAAGTGATCCTGTCTAATAGCACTGCTTCCTTAGGAACGGACATTCCTGAATCTATAACAGATTCATCAACTGGCAATGCTGTCAAGCTACACTGAGTGTAGAGGCCAATATGTAGTGGGCAAATAATCCACTAAACTAATTTCTTTTGCAAAAGACTCATTAGCTAAGAAACCAAAATTAAAAGGCTATAGCAGTCATAATATTTGGAGATAAAATAGCTATAGACAAGGAATTACACATGAAGTCCAGGCAGATCAAAGCTGGTGCAAGTCCACTTCCTAACAGAAAGTTTGGGGAGTAGAGGCGGGGTGGGATACAGCTCTGGAATGGCTTAGTAGAATATTGCTAGGCTTTAAGGGGGTAAATTAAAAAAAAAAAACCTATAATTGATTTCTTTTGTCAAACTTCTGTTCAGGCTCTTTTCTGTGACTCAACATTAAATGTTGGTTTGAAATTGTAAAACATAAACCAGGCTGCTAGAGCTAAAAATTAATCCAAAAAGAAAACAAAGCATCTATACAGAATACGCAAAAACTAACCAAGACCTGGCTCAATTCTATTAATTCTTCATCCCTTAATTTCTCATTGAGAAATCAGCACATTGAGAGGTGGTAAGTAGAAATGGAGATGGTCTTGTTTCAGTGGCATTGAAAGACAAGCCTGGAAGAGGAATTTTGGTGCAAGTAGTAATTTCAGAGGTGATACCAAGATGCTCGAGTAAGAAAGCAGGGAGAGTGAAACAGAGAGGGAAAGACGATGAAGTGTTTGAGAAATTGGCAATTCACTTTTTCAGCCACTATACCCCTTTCTCCATGATTCTTTCATGCCTGCAAGATGGTTTTCAATTCCCTGGTAGAAAGTAGCATCCTACTCTAACCTTCCTTGAGGTAAGCAAAGTATTCCTGCTTTCTCACTTACACTGACCTTGGTGCTGAAACAGAGTTCTAAGCAGAGGAAAGGAAGGGTTCTCTAGGAACTCACTTCTGCACAATTGATACTGTATGCTCTCTTCTGTCCCCAAAGAATAGAACAGTTCCTCTGGGTTCTGTCACTGACTACTCAGAGCAAGCAGCAAATACCTGCCCTGAAAGTTCTGTGATATTAAAATGTCACCCCCTTAAATTTCACTGAGGTACTTAACTGAGCATGAGGGTCAATGTGAGAGAGACTGACTTGGAGAATAAGGCTCAAATGTGACACAGGTTCTAACCTGGAATCTAAATGAGGCCCCTTCTTCAGACATGAGACTGTCATTCAATTCATAAAGTTCCTAATGTTGGTATGGTCTAGTCCAGGGCCAAGGTCCTTAGGCACCGATGGAAGCCAGGGTCTCTTAATGTTTTTGAAGTTCTAACTATGTCGAACACAATACAACAAAACCTAGCCCTCATTTTGTAATCCTGTTTCTTCATTCCTTTATTCTAAGTGTTTATATTTAATGATGCTATTTAACAGTATAGTTCATACTATACTGAATATATGAAACTCAATCTTGAGTCTTAATCCCGATTACAGTTGCTTAACAGTATTACAATATAAACTAAATCTCTTGAGGTGTTATCTCAGAATCTGCTAAAGCTTGAAGTCCCAGAGCAGGCAGTCAGGAAGGGAAGACAGATTTGAAATTGGAGAAATCAAGAACAGGCTGAACTCACAAGCACAAGCTGGAACCCCACAAGGACAGAGGAAAATCCATGTCAGTTCTTGTTGCCTCTGACCTTGGTGATGAGGATGTCCTGCAGAATCCAGGGTCCTTCCCAGAATTAAATACACATACCTAACCCAGGACTTACAGAAGCCAAAGAGGAAACCAGGGAAAGGGAAAGGAGTCACAAGCCCAGCTGCTGCTTTATGCCAAGGAAGAATGTCAGCAGATAAGCAACGACATGTGTAAATTACACAGTGGTGGCTGGTTCCTCTCTGCCCTCTAAATATCCCAAGATTCTCCCTTGTGGCCCATTTTTTTTTTAACTGGAAACACACAAGAATAAATTATGGGAAATATAGCCTAGCCAAACACACACTACAAAGCCATCACATAACTGAACACATTTAATTCACTTTTTAAACACCTTTAATTTAGGGTTTCTTTTCTAGATCCAGTGACATTAATGTCTTTTAGTTACAGATTTATCTGATCTAGGGGTAGGTTTTTTGTTTTGTTTTGTTTTCTTCAAACAAGGGTTAAACTATTCTGCCTCCAGTTCATATAATTGCCTGAAAGAGAAAGTTATTCCTTGAATTCAAAGCTCATCCATTCCTTCTGTTGGGAATCTCCCAAAGATATGCTCATCCTTCCCTCAGATCGGAACCCTATTGATGTATTGAGGATGTGTCTTTCTTATTACAATTAACCCTGTTCCTCACCAAGACCTTCCAAAATTAATCTTTCAACACACCAGCAGAATGTAACACATACTCCCCTATTCAGAAATGAAGTGACTCTGTATCTGAGTTAGGAAAAAATCCCAAGACTTCCCCCTCCACTGGAGCTTGGTCCTTGTGACTTTGTCTTCTCGTGATACCCTCGATGTTTCCTACTCCAAAGGTACACTCATAAAACTGCCCAATGGCCTAGGCGTCACTCAAAAGTGCTGTCCTCAGAGCAGTTTATTCATTAATCAGTTTCCGTGGTCTACTTCTGCTCAAATGTGTGGCTTTTGCAGTACTACAAAATACTGCAGTGGTTAGTTACTAAGGCCCTATAAAGCCATCCTAGTGTCATCTATTAGGATTGGTGGCCCTATTTCTCCTTGTTCTACTGAATATTGGTACTTGATGCTTCTCAACTTTCTGATGTTTCTATTTCTTTATATGATCTGTGATTCTGATGCATCAGAAGAGGAGATAACTATAAAGGATGAGGTCTATTGCTAAACATGGTATGTTTCAGGTCTGTGGAGCACTGAAAGCAATTTCAGTAGCAAGGCAATGTTGAGCTAACTCTGCCACCTGTCCTTCCTGTATTAGTCTATCCAGTATGAAGACGTTATGTGATAGAAATGTGAACCAGCTCTTTCAGTGCTTGAGAGGTTCATGTGAACTGAGGAATCTGTCTTAGGCAGAATTGTGTCTGTCATTTGGAACAACCTTGACTTTAGTGGCTTAACCACTAATTACTCAGAACGATTTAACCATAGGAGCTCTAAACACTGAGCAACGCAGATACGATAACAAAAGCTTCCATTAACTTTTCATTACATAAATTTTCATGGAGCCAATATGCTCACATATAGAAATGGAAGTGGATGTTCCTCTCAAGCAAGTTGTTCTTCCAGTATTATGTATGCTACCCATACATTAAGGCATAGCAGTACCTAGGAGAGGCAAACAGTTTCCACTTGCCTACTGTCTGAGCTTAGCTTAGCTTTCCTCAGAAGCAGACTGTGAGACAAGGTCTCAGGTACAAGTGGTTTACTTGGGAAATGTTCTCAGGAAATACCAGTGTAGAGATACAAGAAAGGAAAGGAAGGAAACTACTAATGGCATATATCACATAAGTTACCACTGGGGAATTCTGTGAGTTAAAGAAATCCAAGGTGGGTCAGGCAGGCATGGCCTACCTTGAGTGCCTCTACTGTACTCACTCAATGGCTAGGAGGAGCCCTGGGGAAGACTGGGCGTGGCATGGATACCACCATACATCCAAAGCTGTGGAGTGCATGCCCCGCCACTACCAGCAAGTATCAAAGGCACGTCTGAGAAAAACACCTCCATGGCATCTGTTCCTCATTTAATTATCGAAGATATGGAAATTCATGATATGGCAAAGAATGTGTTCAAGATCTAGGTGACATTCAAGTATCAGCAGTTACTTTATTACCTTTGGATCTTCAGAGAACAAATCTCTGCTTTGAGGGTGTGATGTCTATCCAAAGGTCCATTGGAATTGACTATCTCAAGACCTTAGCCCTAACTATTCCTCTCCACCCACCTTCCTAAATCCAAATTGACCCACTATCTGCTATGCAGTGGCCCCAGTATTGCATCATCTTTTGTGATTAATTCAATGTCAATTTCCTCATACTTTCTGAGAATGTAAATGGTGAAAAATTCTGGGAACAAAATTGAGCTTTGAACTTCTTCAATCTATCCCATAAAAGCATTAAGCTATTGTTCCCTGAAGAGCAGTCATCTTGAGCTGTTCTCTCATAAACATGTGAAGACTTGAGCTAACAACTTGGTGGGTTTTTCTCCGTCAACCATTCTCTGGCACTCTTTTTCAGTGTTTTTAAATAAATATGAGATGACATTAATTTTTAAAGAATAGCTGTTTTACCAAGATTTGAATGGATGGCAAAAAAGAAAAAAAAAGAATCCTCTCTGGTCAATTTCAGAAAGCACTGATGAATTTGGAAGTTACTTGATAATGTATGAATCTCCATTCCCACTCCACCACTCAAATTGGAGGAGGGATACATAAAAGTAACCACCAGAAGTAAATTTTCCTTGAACTTAGCCACACATATTTTGATAGTTTCCGCTCCAAAATTTTTATTCTGAAACCCAAGTAACATAGGACATCAGAAAGACAAAATCTAAAAGTACGGAAGAACATATTATTGGTGGCATAGAAAGTTTTTACCCCACTTTACTTCTCCTCCTAGCAGTTTGTATTTTAACATCTCAGGCCTCTCTGCAGTGTGAAGTTGATCAATTTCTGTCATTCATTTAGTTGAATAAAACCCTCTGGGTGTTATCTATCATCAAGTAAATACTTCTTTATAACTGGATCATCCTGACCCAGGAGAGAATTGCAGGTTGAAATCCCCATGGCCTCTGACTCATTTTAATAAATGGAAAGGACCATTTCCCCCGTCCCCACCCTGTCAAGTTCCATCCATGTTTTAACACCTGCTTGAACAAAGCAAAGCACAGGACAAAAGGAGATAGAAGTGTCTGAAGACCATCTCTATTTCTTGCTTCACTCTCTATCCTGATTTAAATTGTGTTTGATTTTACACAGGTTTATTGAACACTTGAGATCATAGGGAGAGTTCTGTAAACATGCTATAAATTTTCTTTGATCCCCTCCCTGAAAATCAACACAAATTACATAATACCTGGGACAAGATCATTATAGAGATCACAAGTATGGTTTTTGCTGGAAGATTGGAGATCAAATATCATAATTCTATATAGTTCAGTATAGGACTGTTTCATGTATGTAAAAGGAATGAATAAAACAGAAGAGATGATCATACAGGTAGGAAATTAAAGACAGATTCTCCAGTCTGGTAGACAGAAACACCATTTAAAAATGTAAAATCATTTCTCTCCTTGGGGAGCAGACATAGTTCTAAGAGGTGACTGTGGGACTTTTAATGGGATGGAGGAGGCTCAACTAAAACTACCCTTCAAAGATACTTAACTAGAAGTGCATTTTCTCTGCACATACAGCTCCACTAAAAAGTCACCTATCCTCTCTTACTGCAAACCAAGTTGCCATCCCAAACCCTCGGTATCCTTGGTGCAATTGTAGAGTACCTATACTTTCTAAAATAGCAGTGAAATAGCTGTGGCCTGAAGAAGCATTCTAACTTCAGTGTACAGTAGCTTTCCGTGTGCCACATCAGCCGTTACCTGAAGGTAGCTTGTTGAATATCCTTCAGAACATTTTCCTCAGTGAACTTCTCATTAAGCAATAGCTGTGATGATCTCAGCAATAAGAAGGAACCAATGAGGTCAATTTAGTTCCACAGAAAAATTATATTTTTAATAATGTCTTTAGTTCATTTTTGGTTCTTTTACTAAGACACCGTCCTTCACAGACAACAACTTGTGTACAAAGGAATATGAATTAGTCCTCTCAATCAAAGTCATTAGAAACTTGACCTCAGCCCTAAAGAATTAATTTCTCCATTTTCAAGGAAAAAGTTAAGCCAGTTGATGAGGCTTTTGGCCCAGTCATGCTGCCTTCCTCAGTCCTCTAGGCCACGTGATCCAAGGGAGCTCACCTTGCTATGTGGGATGTAGATAGAGAGGCTGTGAAATTTCATGGCAAATTAAGGAGAGAGAGAAATATTACAAACACTGTCTCTAAGAATTTTGTATAAGTTGTTGCCTGTAGTTGTGATTCCTTTTAGGTCGGTGTGATTGATGCCATGTGCATTCCTTGAAAGCCCAATGACTGAGTCCTGATGGCCTTTACTCAGTATTGGGTCATCTCAATGTAGGGATCATAAAAGATGGTACTAAGTGTTCTCTATCATTATTGGTATTGCCTATTTCATTCAGGGGTAAAGCACTGGTTTCAGGCTTGGTCCTATTTAATTTCTTGACAGATTTTTCTCCTAAAGCAATAAAAAGTTTTCCTTGATTTTTCTGACAGGAAATTACTATTCATGGTGCCTTAGGAAGGCACTTACAGGTTGGAAGTGGACTTATAAAAGTGGGCTTAGGACCCTGACACCTCTCTATTTCTAGATATTTAGTAACAAACCTCAAGATTTTCAGATACCTTGTGTGCTGTGAGAAATGCAAAAAAAACTCCCAGCACAAACAATTCTGTCCAATCTCCCACACCAAAACACTTGGCCAAACTGTAGCATGGCCTCTGCTAGCCTAAGGTCATATGCATAAGAGGAATGAGGCTCCCTTGAGTTCCTGACTGGGAGAGGTCAAGACTGCCAAAAAAATTTTTTTTACTGTTTGTTTCAGCCAACACCTAGAGATAGATAGGCTTCTAATCTCTCTTTTCTTAGGCAATTTACTTTCGAAAACACACAATTATAAATCCTTTCTCTGTCTCTTTGACATGTATATGTATAGTCTACAACCCAGGAATGGCTTTCTCAAGAACGAGGGAGCCATTCTTCTGAAATGTAGTCATCAAAAAGAATAGGGCTTCTGGTCTCCTTGTCTCTGTGGAAGGATAAGAGCTTAACTTCACTAAGCACCAGTTTGCAGACACAGATACAGACAGACTAATCACGTTTCTTAAAGCCTTTCAGTACTTTTCCTTTAGCACACTCTACATTTAAAAGGCCTCCTGCCCTTTGCTTCTTAGGATTGAGGAATTAAGCTCAGGTTACACTGAGGTCTCTCCCCTATTGCAATAGTACTGGATAAAATCTGTCTTACAGTGGCTGGCTTTGTTTCTGTTGGACAGCTGATTCACTGTATTAAAACAAGTAATCTAAGTGTTTATTTGCCTTGACTGTGCTATTATTAGCGTATACTTCCATGGATAATAAAAACTAAGACAAATATTGATATCATGTTATTTATACGGAAAGAAGAAAGACAGTGCTAGGGAAGTGGGAAGGTAATCGAGTGAAAATAACTGTAAAGGGCCCAATCATCCACTGTGATACTGGCTAAAAACCATAGTTTAATAGTATAGGGGAGTTATGGGAGATGCTATGCCACATTTCTCATGTCTCAATTATTCAAGCAAAGAAGTGAGAGAGCTGAGCTATTTGTATCTCCTGCCTGTCGAAAGTTAAAGGCTGCATGTACCCAAACAGATGTTACTTCCCATGAATAGAGCAGGTGATATGTTCCAAGATCCCCAGTGGATGCCTGAAACTGCAGATATTACTGAGCCCTACATATACTACATTTTTTCCTATACAGACATACTAATAAGGTTTAATTTATAAATTAGGCACAGTGAGAGGTTAACAATAAAAATAAAATAGAACAATTATAACAATATACTGTAATAAAATTATATAGTCTCTTTCCCTCTCTCTCTCTCAAAATACCTTATTGTACTCTACTCACCCTTCTTGTGATCTGTCAATCTAGTAACTGCAATGGCTACTGAATGACTAATGCGTGGGTAATGTACACAGCATGGATATGCTGGACAAAGGGATGATTCATGTCCTGGGTGGAACAGAGTGAGACGGCATGGAATTTTATCCTGCTACACCAAACAGCATACAATTTAAAACTTGTGAATTGTTTATTTCTGGAATTTTGTATTTAATATTTTCAAACTATAATTAACCATGTGTAACTGAAACCAAGGAAAGTGAAACCATGGATAAGCGGGTACTACTATAATTCCTACCTTCTGGTCATGTAGGAAAATTTGTTCTTGATGGCACAAGGACAGCATTCTGAGAATAAAGCGGGTCCTGGCCATTGGAAATCAGGCTGGTACGCATAGAAAAATCAATGTGATCAAAGAGGTGTAGGCAAAATATCTGCTACACTGGTTATGAACAGAAACCTAAATATTGAGATGCTTCCCTACCTGCCCCCATGAATATCCTGCAGCTTCATCAAAAAATGTGGGAAACTAGAAATTTATGCATGTTACTCTAGAAACTCCTGCATGTTACTCTAGAAACTCTAGGGCAATGTTGAGTCGCTATATTCTAATATCAACAGATCCATCACAGGCATCCTAGCTAAATAAGAACTATTTAAAACCACATAAAAAAAACTAAACTAAAAATTCCACACAAAAAAAACTATTAGAACTGATAGACAAATTCAGCAGAGTTGCAGGATACAATATTAATACATTAGTTACATCTCTATACAAAATCAGTGACATCTCTACACAGTAACAATAAAGACTCCAAATAAGGGATTAAAAAGCAATTTCATTTATAATAGCATTAAAAAGAATAAAATACTTAGTAATTAACTAAGAAATCAAATGATTCATACACTGAAAACTACGATTGCTGAAAGAAATTAAAGGAGATATAAATAAATGGAAAGATAATCCATGTTCACAGATTATGAAATTTAATATTCTTAAGACACCAATACTACCCCAAAGTGATCTACAGATTCAATGCAATCCCAATGATTTTTCTTTTTTTTTTTTTTTTGCAAAAGAAAAATTTATCCTAAAATTCCCATGAAATCTCAAGGGACCATAAGCAGCAAAAATATAGTGAAAGAAGAAACAAAATCAGAGGATTCACATTTCCTGATATCCAAACTTACTACAAAGTCAGTAATCAGTGTGGTTCTGGCATAAAGACATATAGACCAATCAAATAAGTTGAAAGAGTCCAGAAATAAACCCTTGCATACATGGCCAAATGATTTTTGACAAGGGTGCAAGATCATTCAGTGGGAAAAATAACAGTTCTTTCACCAAATTATGCTTGGAAAACTGGATATGTACAGGCAAAAGAATGAAGCTGGACTCTTACATTACAACATATACAAACATCCATAACATAAGAGTTCGAAGTATAAACTTTTTTTTTGGAGATGGAGTCTCACTCTTGTTGCCCAGACTGGAGTGCAGTGGCACGATCTCAGCTCACTGCAACCTCCACCTTCTGGATTCAAGAGATTCTTCTGCCTCAGCCTCCTGAGTAGCTGGGACTACAGGTGCCTGCCATCATGCCCAGCTAATTTTTTGTACTTTTAGTAGAGACAGGGTTTCACCATGTTGGCCAGGCTGGTTTTGAACTCCTGGCCTCAAGCAATCCATCTGTCTCAGCCTCCAAAACTGCTGGGATTACAGGAGTGAGCCACTACACCCAGACAAAAGCACAAAACTCTTATTAGAAAACGGGGAAAAAGATCATGACATTCGGCTTTGCAATTATTTCTTGGATATAACGTCAAAAGCACAGGCAACAACAACAAAAAATAGATAAAATTAAACTTAATCAAAACTGAAAACATTGTGTACCAAATGATACTATCAACAGAGTTAAAAGGCAACTAACACTGGAGATAAAATATTTTCAAACCATAGACCTGATGAGATTAATATCCAGAATATATAAAGAACTCCTACATCTCAACAACAACAAAAAGTAACAGCCCAATTCAAAAAATGGGCAAAGGACTGGAATAGGCCATTTCTCCAATGAAAATATACAAATGACCAATAAACACATGAAAAATGCTTGACATCATTAATCATTAGGGAAATACAAATCAAAACCACAATGAGATACTGCACTTCAGACCCTTTAGAAGGGCTAATGGAAAAAGTAAAAGAAAAAAGTAGTATTGGCAAGGATGTCGAGAAATTAGAACTCTTGTGCACTGCTGATGGGAATGTAAAATGGTGCAGCCATTATGAAAAATGGTAGGGTGGTTCTTTAAGAAATTAAACATAGAATTGCCACATGATTCAGCAACCCCACTTATGGGTATATTCAAAAAACTGGAAGCAAATATTTAAACTAATGTGTGTATATCTGTATTCATAGCAGGTTTATTCACAATAGCAAACAGATAGAAGCAACCCAAGTGTACATCAATGGATTAATGGATAAATAAAATGTTGTGTACACATACAATATAATATTATTCAGCCCCGAAAAGGAAATTCTGACACGTTACAACCTAGAGGAAACTTGAAAACATTACAGCAAGTGAAATAAGCCAGAAGAACAAACAGTGTACGATTCCACTTACATGAGGCACCCAGATCAGTCAAATTCATAGAGGTAGAAGTAGAATAGTGGCTACTAGGTGCTAGAAGGAGGAGAAATGAGGAATCCTTGTTTAATGAGTACAGAGTATCAGTTTGGGAAGATGAAAAAGTTCTGGAGACAGAAGTGATGGATGCACAACAATGTAAAGTACTTAATGCCACTAAGTTGTACACTGAAAAACAGTTACAACGTTAAGTTTGATGTTATGTATATTGTATCACACACAAATACACACTAGGTATATATGTGTACTCTAGTATATGTAGAGTGTGTGTGTATATATATGTGTATATAGGTATGTATATACGTATATATGTGTATATAGGTATGTATATACGTATATATGTGTATATACGTATATATGTGTATATAGGTGTATATATATGTATACATGTGTATATATGTATGTATATATGTATGTGTATATATGTATGTATATATGTATGTATATATGTATATATGTATGTGTATATATGTATATACGTATATATACGTATGTGTATATATGTATATATGTATACACATAAAACACACACACTCTAGATGTATATATGTATAAATGTATACATATATAAACAGAAATACACATATACATATATGTATACATATATTACCAACTTAGTAGTATTCAATCAACTTAGTATTATGTGTATATAATATATATGTGTATTTCTGTTGGGTGGCACACATTTCACCAATGAATTCCTTAACTCTCCAGGATGCTGAGACAATCAACTTAGTAGTATTCTCTAGGAAGATGACAATAGTCTGGTCCATCAGCATCAGTGCCATTAACTGCACTAGGTGTAAAGTTCCGGTTGTAGGTAGCAAAGGAGTGGGCCATGCCAAAGATTAATTAACCAATAATCCAAAAAAAGGAAATGATTGGAGAGAAAGTGAGAGATAGGTGTGAAACAAGAAGTTACTAAATTGCAAGTGAATCAAGGGCTGGTTGTGCCTGGTGGCTTGTTAAGGTACTGCTAGGTTGTAAAAACAGGGATCCTTTAAATCCAGAGAGATATTCAGTTAATTATACATCTTTATTCATAACAAAGCATTTTCTCAGAACCTTATGTATGGTCCAATATTAATTTTGGCTTGAACTGGTAAAACAAAAACTGAGCTCCAAACATAAAGATTGAACTTGGGTAGTCAGGAAGCCAGTGGGAAAACCAAGTAGCAGCACATAATATACAAAGTGCAAGGAAAACCTGGATTAATGTATTGGTTCTTTATCAGGTAATTTCTCAGAAAGCCAAGATACTCACAGGCTGTAGAAGGGAAATAAAGACTATGTGACTAAATTGGGAGGCATTGAAAAGGACACCTGAGACAGACAACTGAACGCAGGTAATTGTCTTGGGAGGTGATCCCAGGATGCCACAGGGGTGGCAGCAGGGAGAATAAGACAGGGAAGAAGAGACAATGAAGACTGGCTCCGTGAGCAAAGTTCAAAGTCCCTGGGAACTTTCAATGTTAAGGACATTAGGATCCACTGACCAGTCTTGTGTTGAAGGACAAACAGATTCAAGTGTCAGGCAAGCTCATCCAAGAGGACCATGGCATAACAAATATTCTATCAACTATAAGTTATCATTCTTAAATACCTTAAAATGTTTCATTGTCTCCTAAGAAGAGATTTAGTGGGTCAATATTTATTATCTGCTTCTAATTTCTAATTTCTACCTCAACCTTCCATATGAGTATAATAATGACAAGGCTCATCTTGTGTAACGTCGCTGGAAAGGAGTAAGCCTATATCTTAGCACTATCTCTACACACATTAGGAGGCAGCGTTCTACAAAATTGTCAGTTTGTTACCTGTTTTGCTTAGAAAGACTCATGGCCACTTAAGATGTAATTGTTTGTCCCAGCAAAACCTGACCTTTAGGACGGTGACCTTAAACAGCATTTTCAAAAAAATCTAAAAGTTGCTAATCAATTTCTCTTAATAGTTACCCCAACAAACTTAACATGTTTTTCCCCAGGCCCACTATTTTCTTGACGAAAGTCCACTCTCCAGCTGAAATATTTCTTTTAATATCTTCTTCCTGTTTGGTGAAAACACCTAAAAAATAAAGCACCACCATAAGAATTGTATGGGAAACCTAAAAAATCGTGTTGCCTACTCCTGGTCTCTCCATTCTTGTCCATCAATCTTCGCTTTGTCCATCCTTCAGCATAGTTCTCACTTCCTATTCTACATACTGAACTTATTTTGGGCAGCATTTGGGAACTCCTAGTCTCAGTACTGTTACCGTCTTAACATGTTAAAATTGGAAGAGTAGGTGAAAATGGAAGTAAAATTCAAGGAAGATACTCTAGTCTGGGTAATTAGGAACACTATTTTAAGATATAAAATAATTCCTCTGATTCCCATACAATGGCAGCTCCAAACAGTAACTATGCAATTCGTCATATGGTAGAAGAATCTTACCTGAAACTATCCTTCTAATAAACCAAATGTGTTCTTGCTCTACAAATACAACTTCATGAAAAGCCACCTAGTCACTTTGGCTGTACACCAAGTTACCAGTCCAAATCCCCAGTGCCCTTTATGCAATTATGGAGCAATTATACCTGCCAGAATAACCATGGGATAGCTGTGGTATGAGAAATTACTCTGAGCACAATGTGTGGCATCTTCCAATATTATACAGCATCTGTGACCTGAAGATTATTCTAGCTTTTCAAATATCTTTCAGGATGTTTTCCTTCCTAAATCTCTTATTAACCAATAGCTGTGATAACCTCAGAAATTGGAAAGTATAAATGAAGTCAATCTACTTGCATAGAAATTATATTTTTATTCATGGTTTTTATGTCTTGAGCTCATTAGACCACCAATCTTCACAGACAGTAATTTGAACACAAAGGGTTACCAGTATGTTTGAACTATTCTCTGTTTTCTATGGAATGTATTTAATAGAAAGTTATCCTAGTGCATGGAATGTACTGAATGTCTGTAGAGCTGTCTTGTTATTTGAGGCATTCATAGCTACATAGGTGGCTCTGTAAACTAAACCATCCAGATACTCTTGGGTCATGGGATAACTTTTTTTTCATTTATATACACAGTTTTTATTTGACATCTGCAAGTATGGGCAATATAATGCAAAAAGTTACTGAAAAATCAACATCAGAATCATCTGAACTCTTTCCCCCTAATGTAATCAGGGCATTTGGATAACACGTTTCCAAGCTCATCAGTGGTTCTTAAATATCAAGTGCACCCTACTTAACCAGTACCTAACCCTTTCCTTGGCTCAATGAACTGCTAATATGTACCTTTACATATTAAAAATCTGTCTCTCAATATACATACTAACTGGATCTTTTAATTTTTAATTTTTGTGGGTACACGTTAGGTGTATATATTTATGGGGTACGTGAGATGTTTTTAAACAGGTATGCAATGTGAAATAAGCAGACCATGGAGAACGGGTTTCATTCCTCTAAAGCATTTATCCTTTGAGTTATAAACAATCCAATTACACACTCTACATTATTTTCAAATATACAATTAAATTACTATTGACTGGCCGAGCATGGTGGCTCATGCCTGTAATCCCAGTACTTTGGGAGGCCCAGGCAGGTGGATCACCTGAGGTCAGGAGTTCGAGACCAGCTTGGCCAATGTAGTGAAACCCCATCTCTACTAAAAAAACAAAATACAAAAGTTAGTGATGGGCACCTGTAATCCCCGCTACCAGGGAAGCTGAAGCATTGCTTGAACTCAGGAGGCGGAAGTTGCAGTGAGCAGAGATTGTGCCACTGTACTCCAGCCTGGGTGACAGAGATTCTGTCTAAAAATAATAATAATAATATATTTATATATATGACTATAGTTACCCTGTTGTGCTATCAAATAGCAGGTCTTATTCATTCTTTTTAACTATCTTTTTGTACACATGAGCCATTCCCACTTCTCCCCTGCCCCTCACTACCTTCCCAGTCTCTAGTAATCATCCTTCTACTCTCTATGTCCATGAGGTCAATTGCTTTTATTTTTAGATCCCACAAATAAGTGAGAATATTTGATGTTCGTGTTTCTGTGCCTAGTTTATTTTGATTAACATAATTATCTCCAGTTCCATCTATGTTGTTGCAAATGACAGGATCTCATTCTATTTTATGGCTGAATAGTACTCCATTGTGTATAAGCACCACAATTCTTTATCCATTTATCTATTGATGGACACAGGTTGCTTCCAAATCAGTATTATATAAACAGTGCTGCAACAAACATAGGTGTGCCAATATCTTTTTGGTTTACTGATTTCCTTTCTTTGGGGTATATACCAGGGGTGGGATGTCTGGATCATATGGCAGCTCAGTTTCTAGTTTTTTGAAGAAACTTCAAACTGTGGTATATTAATTTACATTCCCACTGACAGTGTATGAGGGTTCCCTTTTCTCCACATCCTCACCAGCCTGTCTTTTGGTTATGAGCCATTTTAACTGGGGCGAGATGATATCTCATTGTAGTTTCGATCTGCATTTATCTGATGATCAATGATGTTGAGCACGTTTTCATATGCCTGTTTGCCATTTGTATGTCTTCTTTTGAAAAATGTCTATTCAAATCTTTTGCCCATTTTTATATCAGATTATTAAATTTTTTTCCTATACAGTAGTTTGAGCACCACGTATTCTGGTTATTAATCCCTTGTCAGATGGGTAGTTTGCAAAAATTTTCTCCCATTATGCGGGTTGTTTTTTCACTTTGTTGATTGCTTCCTTTGATGTGCAGAAGCTTTTTAACTTGATGTGAACCCATTTGCCCATTTTTGCTTTGGTTGCCTGTGCTTATGGGGTATTGCTCAAGAAATGTTTGCCCAGACCTATGTCCTAGAGAATTTCCCCAACTTTTTCTTGTAGTAGTTTCATAGTTTGAGGTCTTAGATTTAAGTCCTCAATCCATTTTGATGTTTGTATGTAGTGAGAGATAAGCATCTAGTTTCATTCTGCATGTGGCTATCCAGTTTTCCCAGCACTGTTTATTGAAGAGACTTTCTTTTCCCCGGTGCATATTCTTGGCACCTTTGTTGAAAACGAGTTCACCATAGGTGTGTCAATTTGTTTCTGGATTCTTTATTCTGTTCCATTGGTCTGTGTGTCTGTTTTTATGCCAGTACCATGCTGTTTTGGTTACTATAGCTCTGTAGTATAATTTGAAGTCAGGTAAAGTGATTCTTCCAGTCTTGTTCTTTTTGCTTTGGATAGCTCTGGCTATTCTGGTTTTTTTGTGGTTCCACGTAAATTTTAGGATGGTTTTCTCTATTTCTGTGAAGAATGTCACTGGTATTGTGATAGGGATTACATTGAACCTACAGATTGCTTGTGGTAATATGGACATTTTAACAATATTGATTCTTCCAATCCATGAACATGGAAAATTTTTCCAGTTTTTGGTGTCCTCTTCAATTGATTATTTCAGTGTTTTACAGTTTTCGTTGTAGAAATCTTTCACTTTGTTAAGTTAATCCCCAGATATTCCATTTTATGTGTGGCTATTGTAAATGGGATTACTTTTTAAATTCCTTTTTCACATTGTTCACTGTTGGCAGGTAATAAATGGTACTGATTTTTGTTAATTTTGTATCCTGCAAGTTTTCTAAATTTATCAGTTCTAATCGTTTTCCTATGGAGTCTTTAGTTTTCATCAAATATCTTCTTATTTGCAACCCAGATGATTTGACTTCTTCCTTTCCAATTTGGATGCCTTTATATCTTTCTCTCATCTGATTGCTCTAGCTAGGAGTTCAAGTTCTATGTTGAATAACAGTGGAGACAGTGAGCATCCTTGTTTTCTTCCAGATCTGAGATGAAAGGCTTTCAGTTTTTCCCCATTATGATACTACCTGTGGATCTGTCATATATGGCTTTTATTATGTTTTATTATGTTCCTTCTATCCCCGGTTTTATGAGGGTTTATTGTCACGATACGACTATGGATTTTATCAACTTCTTTTCCAACATCAATTGAAATGATCATATGGGTTTTGTCCTTATCACATTGATTTGCATATGGTGAACCAAACTTGCAACCCAGGGATATATCCTGCTTGGTCATGATGATCTTTCTAATGTATTGCGACATTTGGTTTGCTAGTAATTTGTTGAAGATTTTTGCATCTACATTCAATACATCAAAATGTAGTGGGTTTTTTTTATGTGTCTTTGGTTTTGGTATCAGTAATAGTGGTCTAGTAGAGTAAGTGTGGAAGTATTCTCTCCTCCTTTATTTTTTGGAATTGTTTGAATAAGATTGGTATTAGTTTTCCTTCAAATGTTTGATAGAATTCACCAGTGAAGCCATCAGGTCCTGAGCTTTTCTTTATGGGATACTTTTTATTATGGTTTTGATTGTGTACTATTTATTGGTCTGTTCAGGTTTTGGATTTTTTCATGGTTCAATCTCGGTAGGTTTTACCTGTCTAGGAATTTGTCTCTTTCTTCTACATTTTCTAATTTATTGGTGTGAGTTGCTCATAATAGCCACTAACAATCCTTTGAATTTCTGCAGTATCAGTTGTACTGATAACTTTTTTACTTCTGATTTAACATTTTCTCTGTTTTTTCTTAGCCTGGCGAAAGTTTTATCAATGTTGCTTAACTTTTCAAAACAACAACTTTTTGTTTCATTGGTCTTTTCTATTGTTTTTTCATAGCAATTTCATTAATTTCTGCTCTGATCTTTATTATTTCTTTTCTTCTACTAATTTTGGGTTTGTTTGCTTTTGGTTTTTCTATTTCTTTAAGATGCATTATTAGATTGTTCATTTGAAGCTTTTCCTCTTTTTCAGATGTAGGCTTTTATAACTGTAACCTTCCTTCTTAGTAGTGCTTTTGCTGTACCCTATAGATTTCAGTATACTGTGAAATTATTCAATTTCCTTCTCAATTTTATTAACCTGCTGGCCATTAAGGAGCATATTATTTAATTTCCATGTATTTGTAGTTTCCAAAATTCCTCGTTAATTTCTAATTTTACTCCATTGTGGTCAGAGAAGATGCTTGATATAATTTCAGTTTTTTTAGTATTTTCAACTTGATTTGTGACCTAAGGTATGGCCTATCCATGTGCTGAGGAAAAGGATGTGTATTCTGTGGCTCTTGGATGAAATTTTCTATAGATAGCTATTAGATCTATTTTGTCTATAGTACATTGGGGCTTATCTCTCTGTTTAGCTCTAATAAGATTTTATTTATATATCTGAGTACTACCTTCTTGCTGAATTGACCCCTTTGTCATTATATAGTGACCTTCTTTGAGTTTTTATCTTGACATGTATTTTCTCTGATATAATTATAGTGACTCCTGCTTTTTTGATTTCCATTGGCATGAAATATCTTTTTCTATCCCTTTATTTTCAGCCTATGTGTCTTTATAAGTGAAGTATGTTTCGTGTAGGCAACAGATCAATGAGGCTTGTTTTTTCATCCATCCAGCTAGTCTATGTCTTGTGATTAGAGAGTTTAGTCCATTTACATTCAACGTTATTGATAAGTAAGGACTTAACTCCTGCCATTTTGTTATTTGTTTTCTGGTCTTCTCTTTTGTCTTTCTTTCCTTCCTGTCTTTATTTAGTGAAGGTGATTTTCTCTGGTGATAAGATTTAGTTTCTTGCATTTTATTTTTTTGTATCTACATTGTATGTTCTTTGGCTTAAGGTTACCATGAGGTTTGCAAATACTATCTTACAACTCATTATTTTAACCTGATAACAAGTTAACACTGTTTACATAAACAATCAAGAAGAAAACTAATAAAAACTCTACACTTTAACTTTGTCCTCACACTTTTTAACTTTTTGTTGTTTCTATTTATCTTATTGTACTATGTCTTCAAAAGTTGTACTTATTACTTGTATTTGGTTCATTGTTTAGTCTTTCTAATTAGGATAATAGTTTACATACCACAGTTAGAGTGTTATAACTAAAACAGTGTTTTTCTGTGTGTTACTATAACCAGTGAGTTTTGTGCCTTCAGATGATTATTTGTTGCTCATTAACATCCTTTTCTTTCTGAGTGAAGAATTCCCTTTAGCATTTCTTGTAGCACAGGTCTGATATTGATGAATTCCTTCAACTTTTCTTTGTCTGGGAAAGTGTTTATTTCTTCTTCATGTTTGAAGGATATTTTTACCAGATATACTATTCTAGGGTAAAAGTTTTTTTCTTTCAGTACTTTAAATATAACATGCCACTCTCTCCTGGCCTGTAACATTTCTAATGGAAAGTCTGTTGCCAAAAGTGTAGGAGTTCTATTGTATATCATTTGTTCCTTTTTTCTTGCTGCTTTTAGGATCCTTCCTTGACCTTTGGGAGTTTGATGATTAAATGCCTTGAGGTAGTCTTCTTTTGTTTAAGTCTGCTTGCTGTTCCACAACTTTCTTGTATTTGGATATTAATATCTTTCTCTAGGTTTGGAAAGTTCTCTATTATCCCTTTGAATAAACTTTATACTCCTATTTTCCTTCTCTACCTCCTCTTTAAGGCAAATAACTCTTAGATTTGTTCTTTGGAGGCTATTTTATAGATACTGCAAGCATGCTTCATTTTTTAATTTTTTCTCCTCTGTATTTTCAAATAGTCTGTCTTCAAGCTCACTAATTCTTCTGCTTGATCAGTTCTGCTATTAAAAGACTCTGATGCATTTTTTGGTATGCCAATTGCATTTATCAGCTCCAGAATTTCTGCTTGATTCTTACTTCAATCTGTTAAATTTATAGGATAGGATTCTGAATTTCTTGTGTAATCTTGAATGTATTTGAGTTTCCTCAACACAGCTATTTTGAATTCTCTCTCTGAAAGTTCACGTAGCTGTTTCTCCAGGATTGTTCCCTGGTGCCTTACCTAGTTTATTTGCTGAGGTCGTTTTTCTGAATGGTCTTCATGCTAGTAGATGTTCTTCAATGTCTGGGCATTGAAAAGTTAAGTATTTACTGTAGTCTTCACTGTCTGGGCTTATTTGCACCTGTCCTTCCTGGGAAGGCTTTCCAGATATTTAAAAGGACTTGGGTGTTGTGATCTAAGCTATATCTGCTTTAGGGGGCACCCCGAGCCCCAGTAACATTGTTGTTCTTGCAGACTCATAGAGGTACCACCTTAATGGTCTTGTACAACATCTGAGAGAATTCTCTTGATTACCAGAGAGAGAATGTTTCTTTTCCTCTTTCTCTTTTTCTCTTTGTTCTGAGCCACGTAAAGCTGGAGAAGGCATAACACAAGCATCCCTGTTGCCATGACCACTATGACTGCACTGAGTCAGACCTAAAATCAGTAAGGCACTGAGTCTGGTCAAGATCTGCTGTAACAATTCCCTGGCTAACACCTGTGTTCACTCAAGGACCTGGGGCTCTACAATGAGCAGATGGCAAAGTCAGCCAGTCTTGTGTCCTACCCTTCAGGAAGGTGAGGTCCCCCAGGCTCTAGGTAGGTTCAGAGGTATCATCTAAGAGTCAGGGACTAGAGTCAAAAACCCTGGAAGTCTGCCTAACATTCTATTGTACTGTGGCTAACCTGGCACCCAAACCACAAGAGAGTCCTTCCCACTCTCTCCTCCTCTTTCCAATGGAAGAGGGGCCTCACCCAGTAGCCACCACTACTGCAGGCCAGGAGGAGTACTGCCAGACTACCAATGATGTTCCCTCAAGGCCCAACGGCTCTAAAGACAGCTTGTGGTGAATGCTACCTAGGACTCATCTTTCAGGTCAGTGGGCTCCCATCTGGCCCAGGACAGGTCCAGAAATGTCATCCAAGAGTCAAATCCTTGAATTAGGGACTATAAGAGCCCACTTTGTACTCTATCCCTCTTGGCCATGCTGGCATCTAAGGTGCAAGACAAAATCCCCTATACTTTTTCCTTTGCTTTTCTCAAGCAAAAGGAGTTTGGCCCCATAGCCACCACAGCTGATAATGTGCTAAGTCTCACCTGAAACCAGTAAGTCTCAGAGGCTCACCAAAGGCCCTCAATGTAGTACCTGGGTGTCTCTGCTGGTTGTTCAGGGCCAAAAGGCTCTGCAATTAGCAGATGAGAAATGCTGCCTGGACTGTGTCCTTTCCTTCAAAGCACCAGCTTCCCTTCTGGTCCAGAGTGTGCTTAAAATATCTGGGAGCTAGGGCCTGAAACTGGGACCTCATTACTCTGACTGGTGCCCTATCCTGCTGTTGCTGAGCTGGTATTCAAGATGCAAGACAAACTCCTCTCCCCTCTTCCCTCTTCTCTCAAGAGGAAAGAAGGGGTCTCTTTTGGAGCTTCAAGTTCTGTAGCCTGGGGTTAAGGAAAGGGTGATGCCAGCACTCCCTTGGCTGCCCCAGCTGCTGTCTCAGTATGTCGCATGTGGAGCCATTGGGCTTTAAGGGAACTTTTCACTCTTCCACTGTCTCTGAGCCTAGTACAGCACTAGGACTCACCTAAGAGTTGCAGTCATTATGATCTAGACTGCCTTTCAAGTTTACTTGGAGACAGACAGCACTGTATCACTTGGTGGCAAGGACTGTGGGAACTCAAGTTCTGACCGTGGGGATCAGTGGCCAGGGCTAGTTTAAATGACCGCTCTGGGTAGTATTGGTGTAAATGCTCCCTCCATGGGAGGGTATCAGCTGTGTTTGGTCTGGTTTTCCTTTTCGCTCTAAAAGGACAGCACTGAAATCAGTGCATCACAGTTGCTGTGTTCTCCCTCCCCAATGCCCAGAGATGCTCTCCATGCCAAGCAGCTGCTACTAAGGGATGAAGGAGGGGTGGTGTCCATGATTCACGACTGCTACTCTCAGTGCCTCTGATATAAGAGTTAAGAAGAAATTACTTAGGCAGATAGTAAAGAAGAAATGAAGTCTTCAGTAAGGTTTTCCTCTAATGAAAAGCAGCCCCCAAATCATTTTCTTTTCTAACAAAGAGCAGCCTATAAAATCAAGCTACAGACAAAGACAAATAAGCTGGAAGCTTTCACGGGTGAATGCTGGCAGTTGTGTCAATAGGAAACGGCTACCTGGGAATAGCCATGTTTGAGATGGTGGCTCCATCTTCCCTTTTTCTTTCCAACCACCTGTGCAGTACGGAGAAGATAATGTGGTGCTGGCCAAGTGGAAAGCCCAATTGCATAGTAAAATTGGGGTCGGGCGGCCAGCTTCCCTGCAGGCTGTGTAAATGTCACACCTGGTCCAACCAATCTGTGGACCCCATGTAAATCAGACACCACCCCCTGAAGCCTGTCTATAAAATCCGGTGCACCCCACTGTGAGCTGGAAGTCCCATTCAGGTGCCTCTTTCACAGGAGAGACAGATGTTTTCTTTTTTCTTCTGCCTATTAAACCTGCACTCCTAAACCCACTTCTTACGTCCACATCCTTGATTCCCTTGGCGTGAGATGATGAACCCCAGGTATTTATCCCAGAAAAAAATGCCACTGCACTTCTTTCAGGGATATGAAGTTAAACCAGGTACTATGAGTGTCACCTGAACTTTGGTTCTTATGAAAGTATATTTTCTGTGTAGATAGTTGTTAAATTGCTGTCCTTGTGTGGGGGACAATCAGTGGAGCCTTCTATTCTTTCATCTTGCTCCACCTCTTCTAATAGACTTATCAAATGTATTAGGTATTGAAACCTAAGAAAAGAAATACAGCAGTGAAAAGAGGCAAAAATGGGAGCTCAGGATGTTTCTGAATCATTGGGAGTACCTGAGCAGAACAAGTTGGTAAGTAAGGAAAGAAATAATGAATGATGTTGTAGGGATCCTCACATATTATAGGATGTAAGTATTATAGGGAATTATTAGATTTAGTGTTCTTTGAACTGATTAGCAGCCAAACTGCTGCCACGTCTCTAATCTATTAATTCAGGTCACTTTGGAATCTGTCACAGTCATGGACTCTACGTGATACTGAATTCGAAATATTCCATTATAAAATCTTACTTTTTCCATAGGAACCTGGGACAAAGGGTGTATCTAATACACCCTTTTTGCTTCATAAAAATACCAAAACACATGTAATTTTCCTGTATAAAAATGCCAAGGCAAACACTCAAATCTAAGGAAAAATTTAATGTTACTGTGGGGCTAGTAGTCTATAATCAGAGGGTTAACTTTTACTCAGTTGTATTATGCCTTCAGCATGAAAGCCACAGGCACCCAGGTAAATGCTATCTCTTTTAGAGGCAGTCATAGAGGTTTCCATCAATTTCTGTAAGAACCAGACATTGATGCTTGCAAAGAATACAAGGATAAGTTCTAAAATAAGACAGTTAATGCTACATAAAAATGTTTCTTCAGATGGGTCCTGTCATATACATCATAAGTTCTGTTCTGCAGTGAAGTAAGGCTACCTTTATTTAGTAGACAAGGGGGAAAATGAACAAATAGAAGTTAACAATGAACTAACCTGGAAAAGCTGACAGTGTTTACAATACAGGCAGTAGTTGACTAAAAAGGTTAAGATTAAGTGAGTTTGTAGTTAGATCAGAACAGTTTTCAGACCATCTCCTCCCCAAGTTGTCCTACCCAGGACTTTGTGTGTGTAGGTTTGGCAAGATACTGAAAGACTGTAGAGGATGATGAACAAATTTCTTTAAAGGAACAAGAGTATACCTCAGGTGGTAATGTAATAGGGTGAAAACCATAGGCGCAGGTGAACACCCAGATGAATACGCTGGATGCAATAAAAGGTCCATGTGGATAAAGTATTGCCTGAGTGTACTGCAGTCACAGTGAGGATTGAATCTGTTGTGGCAATTCCCAGTTGTCATTTTACATAGTGTTAGAATGTCTAGAAAGTGTAAAATGTGCAATTGATATTGAAAAGGGAGACTTTGAAGCTGTATGTCATAACATGTAGGAGAATCCCAATGTGACCTAATTGGCAAGCAGTGTATAGGCAAAACCACTTATATTAGATACATAGGCTTCAATCTTAGATTTTCTTATATATAAAAAAGCATACATTACAAAATCCAAGGAGCCAAATTTTCAATCCAGCACTTTGAGAATCCTGAATAATTTACATGTGTTCCTTCCATAGTCCATCTTCCTCCCTATAACATAACTACATCCTGAACTGTATTGTTCACTTATATTTGAAGGAAATATAATTCTTCAAAATGAATTTTAGACATCTTTGTTCGGTGTACAATTTCTATCTACTCTTAAAAATTGAACAATTGGATAGGCCGGGCGTGGTGGCTCACGCTTGTAATCCCAGCACTTTGGGAGGCCGAGGCAGGCGGATCACCAGGTCAGGAGATTGAGATCACGGTGAAACCCCGTCTCTACTAAAAATACAAAAAATTAGCCGGGCGTGGTGGCGGGAGCCTGTAGTCCCAGCTACTCGGAGAGGCTGAGGCAGGAGAATGGCGTGAACCCGGGAGGTGGAGCTTGCAGTGAGCCGAGATTGCGCCACTGCACTCCAGCCTGGGCGACAGAGCGAGACTCCATCTCAAAAAAAAAAAAAAAAGATTGAACAATTGGGCCGGGCTTGAAGGCTCGTGCCTGTAATCGCAGCACTTTGGGAGGCCAAGGCAGGTGGATCATCCGAGGTCAGGAGTTCAAGACCAGCCTGGCCAACATGGTGAAACTCCATCTCTACAAAAATTAGCCAGGCATGATGGCGAGAGCCTGTAATTCTAGCTACTTGGGAGGCTGAGGTGGGAGAATCGCTTGAACCCAGGAGGCAGAGGTTGCAGCGAGCCGAGATCGTGCCATTGCACTCCACCACGGGCAATAAAGGGAGACTCCATCTCCAAAAACAAACAAACACTGAAGAATGGAATATTGAACAATTTTTTAAAAAGGTTATTTTATTCCATGATATATAAGGCTGTAGTACAGTTATTTTAATCGTTTATAATATTCTATAGCTGTGTGTCTTCTACTATGTTCTTCAGTGAAGTTTCTCATCTCCACAAGAAATCACAGGGCATATGCTCTACTACTGTTCACAAATGCAAAGCAAATATTGATAATTGATGTTGTTCTAAATCTTGAACTGAAATACACATGTGTGTATATATAACACATATATTCGCTTATTCCTGAAGGGAAATAGAAGCATTTTTTTTTTCTCATAGAAATCTATCTCCTACATGAGTAGTTATTTTAGGAAATACTTCCAGCTCACCTGGGAAGTGTATACTTTAAATTCCATACAGGGCTCTACTCTTGCAGAACTACAGGTTGAAACTGATCTTACCATCCACTCTTACTCATTTTTTTCTTAAGGAAATGTAGTAGAGATTAATCAGTCAGTTCCCTATTTGCAACCAGGCTCCCAGGAAGAAGGCCATGGGATTAATTGGTAAATTTTGCTGAATGCAACCTTAAAGTTTTGTGCTGTCTCTAAGCAGTGCCAGAAGACGTGATGCTGGTATTCATATCTGGTCATCTCTGTGCCCTCTTCTCCATCACCTTTGGTCTTGACAATAACCTCAAGAAAAGAACTTCAGCTTTCTTCACAATAAATTACAGGCGCCACCTACTACCAAAGAACTTGCTTCCAACTGCTTGGAAATAGGGGTAGACTCTAGAGGTGTGTGAGTGGGGGAGAGACTGCAGGGTGGTGGAAATCCAGAAGAACAGAGGATATTACAATTAACTTGCTCTGATACTTGGGCTGTTCTTGGGCCTGAGAACCTGCTTAAAAAGACGAAAGTTAAACCATAGGACTATTAATGCTGTATCCTCAATCTCTCCTCAAAAAAGGATCATTGCTTTAAGATTTGTCTCATTCCAGATCTGTTTATGCATCTTACTGAGGCTGTTCATTAGAATCCAGGAATATAATATGAAAAAAGCAAAAGGATGATTTGAAATTCTGAGGGTTTATTATTTTTTTCTTTTTATAGTTTATTTTTATTGATACATAATTGATGTACATATTTTCAGGATATGTGTGATAATAATAATCTATCATTTGTAGACATATTATATGAATGAATCTGAGGCTTATTTTAAAATTTAAGCACTTACTATATAGAAACTAACACACATACAATTTAATAATTCTATAGCTTGTAGAATATACGTAAGTTATTTTTAAAAAGACAATGAGATCATAGTGATAAACAAGCTTAATGTTGCCTTAACAAACTTTGTCTTCTACCTACTTGTGAGTATACTGTAATGATGTAAAACCATTTTGAAATAATGTCTAAATTGGGAAGGTCCATTTACATTGTAAAAAGGTAAGCAAATATTTGCTGTGTATCAAAAATCAGGAAATGGATATTAAACGGCATCCCAGTTTAGTTAAATACTATAATCTCTTGGGTGGCAAAAAAAATTTCACTGGGGGAGTTCTTTAGCTGTCTAGCATACTAAGCCTTATCTAAGACAACTCTGTTCAACTCAGTTAATTGTTGGAAAGATTTTTTTTTAAGTGGTATGTCACCAGCAATGCCATCAACTGCTCTGGATGTAGAATTTCAGTTGTATGAAGCAAAGAAGTGGGCCTATGGAAAATATGAATAAACACAGAAAACAAAATGAGAAGAGCAGAGAAGATTACAAAAATAAAGATGAAATGAGAGGCAGATGTGAGACAAGCTGTGATTGAATTGCAAGTGAATCATGGGCTAATCCTCTCTAGTGGCTTCTTAGGGTACTGATGGTCGGGAAAGACAAGTTAACCTAAAACCAAGATCATCTTCCAGTTGACAATTTATCTTTATTCCTCATACTGCTTTTGTTCAGAAACTTATCTGTGGCCTAACACTAAATTTTGACTTGAACTTGTACGACTAAATTGAGTTGCCAAAACTGAAAATGGGCAGAGCAGTCAGCCAGAAGACAGGAGCTATACAAAATAGTCACATATGAGACGAGGCCTGGTTTAATTTTATTGACTCATTATTAGGTAATTATCAGGGAGATAGAACAGTTACAGGCACTATAAATGGAATAGAGGCTAATTTGGGTGGCACTGAAAAGCATGCCTGAGAAAGGGATCTGGATGCAAGTAATTGTTTGGAAAGCAACCCCAACATTTAAAAGGGAGAAACAGTGAGTATGACTCAGAGATAGAGACAAGAAAGAGTGGCTATGGCTGGGTCAAATGGTATTTCTAGTTCAAGATCCCTGAGGAATCGCCACACTGACTTCCACAATGGTTGAACTAGTTTACAGTCCCACCAACAGTGTAAAAGTGTTCCTATTTCTCCACATCCTCTCCAGCACCTGTTGTTTCCTGATTTTTTGATGATGGCCATTCTAACTGGTGTGAGATGGTATCTCACTGTGGTTTTGATTTGCATTTCTCTGATGGCCAGTGATGATGAGCATTTCTTCATGTGTTTTCTGGCTGCATAAATATCTTCTTTTGAGAAGTGTCTGTTCATGTCCTTTGCCCACTTTTTGATGGGGTTCTTTGTTTTTTTCTTGTAAATTTGTTTGAGTTCATTGTAGATTCTGGATATTAGCCTTTTGTCAGATGAGTAGGTTGCAAAAATTTTCTCCCATTCCGTAGGTTGCCTGTTCACTCTGATGGTAGTTTCTTTTGCTGTGCAGAAGCTCTTTAGTTTAATGAGATCCCATTTGTCAATTTTGGCTTTTGTTGCCATTGCTTTTGGTGTTTTAGACATGAAGTCCTTGCCCACGCCTATGGCCTGAATGGTATTGCCTAGGTTTTCTTGTAGGATTTTAATGGTTTTAGGTCTAACATTTAAGTCTTTTAAATCTTGAATTAATTTTTGTATAAGGTGTAAGGAAGGGATCCAGTTTCAGCTTTCTACATATGGCTAGCCAGTTTTCCCAGCACCATTTATTAAATAGGGAATCCTTTCCCCATATATACCCAAAGGAGTATAAATCATGCTGCTATAAAGACACATGCACACGTATGTTTATTGCGGCACTATTCACAATAGCAAAGACTTGGAACCAACCCAAATGTCCAACAACAATAGACTGGATTAAGAAAATGTGGCACATATACACCATGGAATTCTATGCAGCCATAAAAAATGATGAGTTCGTGTCCTTTGTAGGGACATGGATGAAACTGGAAAACATCATTCTCAGTAAACTATCGCAAGGACAAAAAACCAAACACCGCATGTTCTCACTCATAGGTGGGAATTGAACAATGAGAACTCATGGACACAGGAAGGGGAACATCACATTCCGGGTACTGTGGTGGGGTGGGGGGTGGGGGGGTCAGGGACAGCATTAGGAGATATACCTAATGCTAAATGACGAGCTAATGGGTGCAGGAAATCAACATGGCACATGGATACATATGTAACAAACCTGCACATTGTGCACATGTACCCTAAAACCTAAAGTATAATAAAAAATAATAATAATAAAATAAAATAAAATAAATTAATAAAAATAAACAAACAAACAAAAAAAAAAAAAAAGAAAGAGTGGCTAAGTGAGTAACAAGAACTCAATCTCCCTGGAAATCTTCAGTGTTGAGAACATTAGGACCCGCTGGTCAATCTTGTTTTGAAGAACACAAAGCTTCAAGTGGCAGGCAAGTTCATTTCAATCAACCATGGGGTCATGAATATCCTATCAGCACCAAGTTAACTCATTATAGTTAAATACCCTAAACTTGCTCAGCACTTCTTTTTGCGTTTTAATTTTTGTAGAGACAGGGTCTCACTAGGCTGCCCTTGAACTCTTGGGCTTAAGTCATTATCCTGCCTCAGCCTCCCAAAGTGCTGGGATTACAGGCATAAACCACCACACCCGCCTTCAGTGCCTCTTACAACAGCCTTTTAAGGCAAAGTCCATTCTGGTTTTTGCTTTTTGTTTTGATTTTGGTTTTTCTTTTTGTTTTTTTTTTGTTCTTTTTTCCTGAAAAGAGATTTAGTCGGTCTGTATTTACTTATCTTTTTTCTAATTGCTACTTTAACTTTCTGTTTGCATACAAGAATAGCAAGCTGCTTATGTGTAACATCTTGTAAAATAAATCCATTATTTTGGCTTAATCTTTACATATGCAATGATGCAGTGTTTTGCAAAATAGTAGGTCTTTAACCTGTTTAAATTATAAAAACAGATTTTCAGTTGTTTGTTACAGCCAAACCTGGTCTTTCACGTGGCATTTTTAAACAACTGTTTCTCATAATGTAAAGGCAACCTGAAAATGAACATAGTTCTCCCAGTGAACTCTCAGGATTCTTCCTCAGGTCCATTATTCAGCTGAAACGTACAGGGGCTACATAAATACTAACTTCCAAGATGACAGAGTGAGAACTTTGGTGAACATCCTCAAAAAACCATGAAAACAATAGCAAAACTACTAATTAACCACTTCAGAATTCTGGAAATTAAGCAAAACTACAGATTTGAACTGAAAATCATCTACCCCAGAGCAACTACTAAATGTTGATAAAACAATGGTGTCTGCTTTTAAAATTTTTTATCTTTTCACAATTTTTAATTTGGGGCTATTCCATTTCCTTCTCTACCCACTTTATTGATGCAGTAGTAATAAAAGCCAGCAGCCTCACATTTAACGGAGGGTACTTATCTCTTTTGAAACTGCTTGGATGAATTAGCCAGAGAGAACAATGTTTTGTTCCAGCCAGAAGTTTCCAGGGAAATCTCTATTCCCAGGTTATTGTTTCTATGTTATTTTTCTCAGAGCTCCTCTCAAGGAGGAAAAAAAATAAGTCCTAACCTTAAGGCATTTACCAAAAATAATAGCAATATGCTGCCAATACCACAGCTGCCTAAGGATGTAATTTCAGTTGCAGTAAAATAAGAGCCTGTTCAGGAAAGAATAAATGCAGGAAAACTAGATGGCAACAGGAAACTTTTAAAAGCTCAGAAATATTCCTGAGAATATGAATAGTGCCTGGGAAAGGAGAATTTACTCAGCTCTCCTCCAGCTCATGTTAAGATTCTGTGCAAGGAGAAGATAAAAAACTTTAGGTTGAAGACATGCCTTCTCACATAGAAACTGTGTAATAACAAGTCAATACATCAGGAACATAAAATAATTATAAACATATATATATCTAAAAACAGTATCAAAATAAATATAAAAATTGACAGAAATAAAAGGAGAAAAGTCAGTATTTGGAAACTTCAAGATCTCAATTTCAAAATGCATAGAACAATTTTGCAGATCAACCAAAAAAAAGAACGCTTGAGCAACACTATAAAATAACTCAACATACCAGACATTTATAGAACACTCCACCCAATAAGAGCGGAATACACATTCCTTAACCACAAATGAAACATTTTCTCAAATATTCCATATGCTAAGCCATAAAACAAGCCTTAACAAATGTAAAAGACTTGAAATCATACAAGCACGATCTCTGAACATAATGAAGTTGAATTAGAAATCAATAGCAGAAAGAAATTGACTAAATTCATAAATATGGACAAAATAAACAGCACATGAATACATGATTCAAAGAAGAAATCATAGTGGAAATTATAGATACTTTCAGATAAATAAAAATAAAAACACAACATAAAAGAAACCATACGCCAGCAACAAATCAGATAATGTACAGGAAGTGAAAAATTTAGAAAGATACAAACTACAAAAACTGATCAATAAGAAATCATCTGAATAGCCACAAAATTGTCTATACTAAAAAAGAAATATTTCAAATTAATAACCTAACATTTCAGCTTAAGAAATGAGAAATGGAGGGGTAAACTAAACCAAAATGCACAGAAAGAAGGAAATAAAGAATACTGTGGAAATAAATGAAGTAGAGAGAAATAAATGAAGTAGAGAATAAAAGAGTAAAGAATATCAACTTAATTCAAAGATGTTCCTTTTAAAAGAACAAAAAAGAATACCAAGCTTTAGCTAGATTTCAAAAAAAAAGAGATGAGTTAAATTACCAAAATCAAAAGTGAAAGAAGGAATATTGCTACCAATTTTGCATAAATAAAAAATCATGAGAGTTCTACAAGCAGCTGTATGCCAACAAATTAGATAAATTAGATGCAGTGGAAAAACAGATAATTTAAATAGACCTATAGCAAGTAAAAATATTTAGTAATCAAAAAATTTTTCATAAAGAAAAGCCTAGACCCAGAATGCTTCACTGTTGAATTCTACGAAACATTTAAAGCAGAATTAATAGGTATCTTTCAAAAACTCTTCCAGAAAGTATAAGCAGAGGAAATACTCCCGATTCATTCTACAAGGCCAGTATTACCTTGATACCAAAACCAGAAAAAAAAAACATCACATGAAAAGAAAATGACTTGTCAATATCGCTAATAAATATGAATACAAAATCCTAAACAAAACACTAGCAAACCAAATATAGTAACGTATAAAGAAGATTATACACCATAACCAGTGTGATTTATCCAAGGAATGCAAGATTTATTTAACATCTGAAAAACCAATAAATTATATTATACAACATTAACAGAATAAAGGACAAAAACTACATGAGCATCTCAATAAATACCAAAAAAAAAAAAAAAAAAGCGTTTGACAAACCCAATACCCTTTCATGGCAAAGATACTCAACAAAGCAGAAATAGGACACTTCCTCAACCTGATTAAAGGAATCTATGAAAAACTCGCAACTAACATTATACTGAATGGTGAAAGACAAAAGCTTTCTCCCTAATCAGAAGCAAGACAAGGATGTCTGCTGTCATTGCTTCTATTCAACAATGTACTAGACATTGCAGAGATGGCAATTAGGCAAGAAAAAGAAATAAAAAGCCTCCATGTTGGAAAGAAAGATGATTATTTCTATCTATAGATGACACTGTATTCTGTTTGTAAATGACAGTCTTGTAAGAAGAAAATCCTAAGTAATATGATAAAGCACTACTAGAACTAATAAACAAGTTCAGCACAGTCGCAGAATACAAAATCAGTATGACCCAGCAATTCCACTTCTAGTTGCATATGGAAGGTAAATGAAAATATATGTCCACACAAAAACTTGCAGATAAATGTTCACATTATTCACTATAACCAAAAAGTAGAAATAACCCAATGTCCATCCAATGAAGAACAGATAAAGTGGTGTATGCATACAATGGAATATTATATAGCAATAAAAAGAATGAAGTAATGATACATGCTACAACAGGAATGAACCTCAGAAACATTATACTGGCCAGATGCGGTGGCTCATACCTGATATCCCAGCACTTTGGGAGGCCGAGGCAGGATCACCTGAAGTCAGGAGTTTGAAACCAGCCTGGCCAACATGATGAAACTCCACCTCTACTAAAAATACAAAAATTAGCCGGGCGTGCTGGCAGGTGCCCATAATCCCAGCTACTTGAGAGGCTGAGACGGAGAATCGCTGGAACTCGGGAGGCGGAGGTTGCAGTGATCCGAGATTGCGCCACTGCACTCCAGCCTGGGCAACAAAGAGTGAAACTCTGTCAAAAAATAAATAAATAAATATATATATATATATATATATAAAATATATATATATATATGTATGTACGTATACACACACACACACACACACACACAAAGTTAAAAAGCTAGTCACATGGGCCTGCATATAATTCCACATATATAAAATGTCCAGAACAGGAAAATCTATAGAGACAGAATAGTGATTAGTGGTTGACTTAGACTGATGGAAAGAAGAAATGAGGAATGATTACTAATAGGGTGAGGATTTTGAGATGGAGTCTCACTCTGCCACCCAGTCTAGAATGCAATGGCATGGTCTCAGCTCACTGCAACCTCCACCTCCCGGGTTCAAGTGATTTTCCTGCCTCAACCCCCTGAGTAGCTGGGACTGCAGGCATATGCCACCACATCCAGCTAATTTTTGCATTTTTAGTAGAGACGGAGTTTCACTATGTTGGCCAGGCTGGTCTCAAACTCCTGACCCTGTGATCCACCCACCTCGGCCTCCCAACGTGCTGGGATTACAGGTGTCAGCCACCATGCCCAGCGAATTATTTTCTAAATTTAGATAGTGCTTATGGTTGCAAACTATGTAACGATATTAAAAATAATTAACTGGAGATCCTTTAAAAGAAGCAGCACACCACTGTAAATTCTGTGAAATGTCACAGGATACTTGGGATGTCATTTCATCAGCTGGAAACCTCTGTGGCCAGTGGTGCCTTTGCCCAAGTTTTGCTGGGGCCTGCTGGGCTCTTTTGGCCCACTTGGCCTGGCAGGCTGCACTACCTGCTGCTACCGGCCTGGATCCCATGCCTGCCAAGGGCAAGCCAGGCATGGAGCAGTGAGGGGTGTGTGAGCAAGCAAGCGAGCTCAGAGTCCAGCCACTGCATATAGCCAGGCATGCCTGCTGCAGTGGGGTGAGCAGTTCCAGCTGCTGGCCCCCTGGGAGGCTGCAGATCAAGCAGGTATACCACAAACAGTTTCCACAGCTGGCACTGGGGAATGCAGTGGTGCCCAGAGGCTTGGAGATGCCAGGAACCACAGAGCCCCAGAAAGAGTGTTACAGCCCTGGCTTGGGAAGTTCATAAGTCTGGGCTCCCAAGAGGGCCACAGCTCTTCTCTCCTTCTCTCTTCTCTCCCTCTCATTGTCCACAATGTGGCAAGTAAGGGGCATGTTTCAGCTCTGTTTATGTTACAGCTCTTTAAGCCCTGTCATTCAGCGGGTCCCAAGTTCTTCTCTAGCATCCAGGAAGAATGAGGTAGTGGACAAGTGGAGGGAGAACAAGGGGAAGTGGTGCTTTATTGAGCTACAAAACAGCTCAAGGGAGACCTGTATTGGGTATCTCCTCTCTGCAGGTAGATCGTCCTGTCATCTGCTCAGCTCTCAGCAGAGAGGAGACCCACAGTGGGTAGCTCTTCTCTGCAGGCAGATCATCATATCATCTGCCTGTGTCTGGCTGAGTCTGGGGTTTTTATGGGCTTCAGAGGGGAGGAAGAGCATGCTAATTGGTTCATGGGCAACCATGGGTGGACCTGAAAAAGTAACTGTAAGTTCTCACTCTGGTCCATGGAACCAGCAGCACAGCCCCCAGGCCTGAGGCCAACTCTGGCCTGAAGGTGAGGCTTCACTGGGCACCTGCCCCTTTTTGCCCAGGAGCCTGTCTGCCTCCTGCTGCCATTAACCTGTCATCTACAGTGCCCATGGCACCCAGGCTGTTTGTGCTGAGGAGTGCCGGTAGGCCCATGCCAAGCTGCCCTCAGCCCCCACCTCAACCTCCCTGCCATGCTTGTCAGCACCCAATATCTGGAGCAGTCCATGGTGTCAGGGGACTGGTATGTCAGCACTGCACAGAGTATGCACACACCTGGCCAGGTCGTGACAGCACCCAGGCTCAGCCACTTTACTCCAAAATCAGAGTTGCTGCCAGGAGTTGGGAGAGGCCAGGCAGCGGCAACAGACATTTCTGAGCCTGGGGTGACGGGGGGACTTCCCAGGCTCCCAAGAGTGCAGAGATGCCTGAGTCTACAGCTGCGGCTGGGCAGCTGCAGCTGTGTCCTGGAGGGCAGGGCTCTTGCTCCTCCAACTTAGAAGGGGATGGGGCTTCTGCTTGTTCCCAGCTCCTGCTGGCTCCATGGAGTGTGCAGCCCCAGCCACGCCTCCCTGACTGCAGCTGGCATCATGGCAGCAGCCACTCCAGATGGGCCACTGCTGCCATTAATCCCTCCTCTGAGAAGATACATCTAACTGCCATTAGGATAGGGATGATGACTGCTCTTAACCGCTTTATGCTGACAAGGGGGCATTGTTTTGTTGGGGGAAAATATCAGTCAGATCTTCCCTCAGAGGCCTATCTACAGGTCTCCGGTAAAAGGGAGCCATTGTATGAGGTACCATTTGCAAGACCATTCGGAGTTTGATGGTCTGAAGGCAAGAAGAAACAAACCAAGTTATCAGAAGACACGGATCAAAATGAAACAAGGGGGTAAGGACAGCTCAAAAATCCTGAAGCTGCCAACATGCCCAGAATCAGAATATTGATCCAGATTTTGACATTACCCATCCCTTTATCTCTTCTGAGCTTCAGTCAGAAATCACTGTTTGGTTCACAGGAATAAGCAGGGTTAGTCTAAAATGCAGTCTAAAACATAAAAACAACTAATGAGCACCTGTCAAAATTCTATAGCTGATTATAAACTATGTTTTGAAGGGGATCAAAACAAGACAACAATTGTCTGTGAATGACAAAATGTCTTAGTAGTCACAGTCAAAAACATGATTCACAAAGAAATTCAGTTATTTCTGTGGTTTACAACAACATAATAACCCTAATTATGATTGATAGCATATATTCAGACATTTGAATTTTAGAAGTCTCATACAATTTTGGAATATATAGATATTATTCACTAAAATATAGCCTGAAGATTAAACCTTTTTTGACAATCCCATGAAACTAAACATGTCAAATAATCCTGTTTACCTCTCTTTTGGATGCTCCAGGGGCCCTCTGTAGCATCCCAAAGTTAGGGGTCAGAAAAGACAATTTTGAGACTGAAATTTGATTTTAGGAAGCCTATCAAATACGTTAAAGGTTTAAAACACTTGGTATTATTAAATAACAGATCAGTGACTTAAGAAACCCTTGCTGTACTTTTATTCCAATGTTTAATTTATGGAAAAACCAAATAATACCCTTTTGAATTTAGTCAATATGTTCACACACAGTATTTTTTTTTAACAAGACTAATTTTTACAAACCTTCCGCTACTTGTTTAAACTTTTGACTTTATCTTATCTAATTTAAGACAATTCTTTAACCCTCTAAACTAAGCAAAAATTTTCTTATAATGTTTTATTAAAGACAAATTTACTTTCCTTACACACCTTACAGGTCAATCTATTTTCAGTTATCTCAATTACATGTTATAATGGTAACTCTTAGCAATTTTTAATTTTGGTGTAAAACCTGATAAGGTATTTGAGTTAGGTACTAGGTGTGGATAAGGTCTGATTCTTTTCAGCATAGCTAGGGGCGTGGTGAACTCCTACATCCCTAGGACTTGCCAAACGGTAAAGCAGGCAACTCAAACAATTTTCAAAAGCTAAAGAAGCAGTTTATGATCTTAAAGCATTTAACAAACCTAGTTTTTGACCTGTGTAACTTAGACTACATCTACATTTTGAAAACATTTTTATTTTATCAATAATCTTTGAAGCTGTTTTTATTTCTCAAAGATTGAAGTCATATGAACTAAAAGGCATTACAGCTTTGTTTTTCTTCAAAAATATTTGATCTAAGTGCTTACTTTTCTTTAAGCCAATCAATTAGAGGTCTCTTTTTATATAAAGACCACACACACAACATGTATGTAAGTACACAGACAGGCAGAATGAGATCAGTACTTGTAAGTTTTTTCATTTGCCAATCTCTTAATTGGATTACTGGCCTCAGAGTGGAGCCCCTCAAGAAACAGGCTAGGAAAACATGCAGTTTCTATGGCCTAATAAGCAGGCGCAGCTGGAAGACAAAAACAGATTTTGAGAGGGATCCATTGCCCCTAATTCTTGGGGTTCCATGAGGAAAACAGGTTTTTCCCCAAATGGAGTCAGTGGTACCTTCTGTTTTTCCCAAGGAGTCCCAGGCCATGAGAAGTTATCATGGGGCCTCTCGTGTGCATCAAGAGTGGCAAGACAAAATGGAGAAAAATAATTCAGTCAACTGAGAAGAAAAATACCAGAAAAACAAGACATAAATGCCTTTTAAATATACCTATAGCTTGGGTAGTTGCCTTTAATTAAGCTGACTTTTAATCATAGCACTCCTTTTTTAAGGAGTCCTTTTAAATCTCTTGCTACCCAACCTTAGCCATGCCAAATGGCCAATACTTCTGGCTTTTGAACTTATGAAGGGGCAGAGAACACAGTGAATTTTTACCATTCCTACAACCAGTTTGCACAGAGAGAGAGAAGCCAGAAGTCCGACTGGGAAAAACTTTTCATGTCAGGCTTCTGGGTTCCCTTCCCCTGAGCTATGGAGCCCCACTGACCCTGGAGTCCTGGAGTGCTGTGAAGGAGTAACAGACAAAGAAAAGTCCTTCCTCAAGAAATTGGGTATGTCTGATGGTCAAAAAAGTTCCAGTGATTCAAGATGCACTCAAGAGGAGTGCAGGCGGAGGATGATTGGTTACCCGTCTGGAAAGACAGCAAAAGGCAACCCTTTGTTTCTCTTTCCGGTGAATACCTGGGGGTACATGAAAGAGAGTAAAAAAGGTGGCCCCTTCTTTCTTCTGACCTTATATCCCCAAGTACTGGCAACCTTTTCAGGGAGTTTCTCTTCATAGCCACCACAACTGTGAATACGCTGAGTTACACTGAGGCCAGCCCACCTCAGAGTCTTACCCAAGGTCCATAGCATGTTTTATCTGGTTATTGCTGCTGATTATACTAACTGTAAAATTAAGGCAAAGACTCAGACAAGATTGGAGGACTTCCTACCAAGAATGAAGTGGGCAAAGGATACAAACAGACACTTCTCAAAAGAGACATGTATATTATGCAGCCAACAAACATAGGAAAAAATGCTCATCACTGGTAATCAGAGAAATGCAAATCAAAATCACAATGAGATACCATCTCATGCCAGTTAGAATGGCAATCATTAGAAAGTCAGGAAACAACTGATGCTGGAGAAGATGTGGAGAAATAGGAACGCTTTTACACTGTTGGTGGAGTGTAAATTAGTTCAACCATTGTGGAAGACAGTGTGGTGATTCCTCAAGGGTCTAGAACTAGAAATACCATTTGACCCAGTGATCCCATTACTGGGTATATACCCAAAGGATTATAAATCATTCTACTATAAAGACTCACGCACACATATGGTTACTGCGGCACTATTCACAATAGCAAAGACTTGGAACCAACCCAAATGTACATCAATAATAGACTGGATAAAGAAAATGTGGCACATATACACCATGGAATACTATGAAGCCATAAAAAAGGATGAGTTCATGTCCTTTGCAGGGCATAGATGAAGCTGGAAACCATCATTCTCAGCAAACTATCACAAGGACAGAAAACCAAATACCACATGTTCTCACTCATAAGTGGGAGTTGAACAATGAACACATGGACACAGGGAGGGGAACATCCCACACCGAGGCCTACTGCGGGGTGGGGGACTGAGGGAGGGATAACGTTAGGAGAAATACCTAATGTAAATGATGAGTTGATGGGTGCAGCAAACCAACATGGCACACGTATACCTATGTAACAAACCTACATGTTGTGCACATGTACCCCAGAACTTAAAGTATAATAAAAAATAAAAAAAGAATGAATTGGCATATTATTTCTCTCCAAATAGATTTGAAGTAAAAGGTAAACAAGATTTATTGGGTTATCTCCTGGCTTGATGTGTAGCCAAGAATAAGGTAAATTTAATTATGAGAAACAGTCTTCATATGATACATATTGTTATGTCACATCCTTGGAATAGTTACAAAACTCAATCTCATTTCCATGTCTTTACCATATTCCAGATCTGTTCCATTATGAGATATATAAGGAGGTCTTCTACTACATTTGTATCAACATCTTCCGTTTCTAATAATTCTTTGCTTTATATGTATACATGTTTAAAATATGGGCTTATGACTTCATAACCATACTATAACTTAATGTATTTTGTCTTAGGGACTGCTATTATAATATTGACAACCCTACTTTTTAACAGCTTCCTCAAGTTATAATAGACAAATAAAAATTGTATATAAAGTATACAATGTGGCAGAATGTATATATATAGCTTGATTATGGCAATCATTTCACTAACATTTCTATCACCACACATACTTTTTTGCAGTAGGAAATTTTAGTTCTACTCTCTTAGCAAATTTCAAGTACACAATAGATTATTATTACCTGTAACTGCTATACTGTACATTAGATTTCCAGGACTTATTTATTCTGCATAACTGAAACTTTTTACCATTTGATCAGTATCTCCTTATTTTCCCACCACCAGCCCCTGTCAACCACCATTCCACTCTCTGCTTCTATGAGTTTGACTTTTATGTATTTCACATATAAGGAAAATTATTGAGTATTTGTCTTCCTGTGTCTGGCTTATTTCACTTAGTATAATATCCTCCCAGTTTATCCATGTTGTCACAAATGACATGATTTCCTTCTTTTTTAAAACTTAAAAATATTCAACATGTGATATATATGTATATGTGTGTGCGCCTGTGTGTTTTTTATAGATATAGATATATACATACATAAATCACATTTCCTTGACCATTCATCCATCACTAGACACTTAGGTTGATTCTGTATCTTGGCTATTGTGAAAAATGCTGCAGCAAACACTGCTTTATTTTCAGTTAATCTCTTTGCCCATACCTTTATTTTTAACCTTTATCACTTGGTTTTTTTTTTTTTTTTTTTTTTTTGAGACAGAGTCTTGCTCTGTCACCCAGGCTGGAGTGCGGTGACATGACCTTGGCTCACTGCAAGCTGTGCCTCCTGGGTTCAGGCCATTCTCCTGCCTCAGCCTCCCAAGTAGCTGGGACTACAGGCACCCACCATCACGCCCGGCTAATTTTTTGTATTTTTAGTAGAGACGGGGTTTCACCGTGTTAGCCAGGTTTAAGTCTTTTTTTTTAAAAGATGTGTAACTGGGCTTCATTTTCTTAAGCCAATCTGGCAGTCTATCTTTGAAAAAGAAAACATATATTCAGTCTGGCATATTTAATGTAATGACAATTTTTTCAACTTTGTATTCTTTATATTATTTTTCCTAATATCCTTCTAGTTTTATCAATCTGCTATTCATTACATACTTTTCTAATTCATTAATACTTAGCATTTATTTTTCCCCCACAATCAGTTGTTTATATGAATATGAAATAACAGAGCAAATAGTTATTACCTAAACCCAGTAAGACGCACAGAATTCTTTTTATTTCCCTTACCCTTTTTTTGCTGCTGCCTCTTCTCATGAGAATTTTCAATGTTTTTACTTTACCTTTTTATTATAGCCATCTCCCTCAACCCCCCATGACAACTTTTAGATTTTGCTAAAACAGTTTAGTAATTTCATATCTATGGTTATACTAAGTTTGTCCTTATTTTGCATTTATATTATATATTCCCAGATATTCTATTCTCTATTTAGATTTAATTATATTGCAAATTATATTATTCGCCACTGTTTCCCCTATGCATTTTCCCCATCTATGTCTCTGATTCTGCTCAGTGGTTTGGAGATTCTTGTCAAAGATTTTTCTCAGATCTATTAAATGTATGCCCAAATTCCAAGATTATATCTTCCTTTGATTCTCTGAATTAAAAGAACTGCAAACCAAGGCTCCTATGTGAAGCCAAGATATTCTGTTATTAGTCTGGAAGCTAGGAGAAAGTGATATTGCATCTACAATATTACCATTTGTTTCTTTTCTCTTTGTGAGTTACTTGGTTTTTCTACATAGAACCTTTTGAGACTTTTTACTGGAGTTCAAAAAAGTTTTATTAAAATGTGCATAAGTGGATTATTTTATCATGAATCTATCCTGGAATTTAATGAGTCCTTTTAATCTTTGAACTTAGTTCAGTCTTTATTTCATAGAAAATTTTTTATTCAACAATTGCCCTGATATTACTTTTTTATTCACATATCCATGTTAATGGTACATATGTGTCTACCCCAATTGGAACTTTTATTACTTATAAGTTAGTTTCATATATGTATATATTGATAGACAAACACACACATATGTGTTTGTGTATGAGGTGTATATATATATGTGCATATATATGTTTTTGAAGTCTTATTTTCTTTCATTTCTAGCTATACACATATATGTATACATACACATATAAGGTATAATGAAAGAGATAATGAGAAAATAAAGGTAGTTAAGAAAGTCTAAATATGAGAGCAGGAGGATGCTTTCTAATTTTTTCCTGCAGTGACAGAGTAGGCACAGCAGATAAACTAAATATTTGATAGTTAGGGTGGCTGACCTTCAAAGATGAGTCAACTCTCAGCCAAGGCAGGTCTGTTAAGGGTAGTTCCCTGGTTGGGAAAACCTAGAAATGTGACACATAGGATACGTATATCTGGGTAGATGCCCCTGAAAATTGTGGCCCTGCAGACTTCCCTAAACCCTCAGGGCCTTCAGGGTCAGTGCAACTCACCCTATGGAGCTTGTCTACACCCACATGCCCACTTTGGTCAAGTACTGTATAATCCTCCTCCACACACGCTATAGCAGCTCCCATCAGAAACTTTCCAGAAGCATATGATTAGTATTCTCGCATTTTAACACGGTTGGGAATACCAGCGACACAGGAAAGAAAGAGATTACCACACAGAATGGTAAGAATCAGCCAGCATGTACTGGCCAAGGAAGTTCCTATAGGATTGGATTTTGAAAGTTCTTGATCAAGAAAACTGGAATATAATACTAGATAAACATAATTGATTTGGGTGCACAGGATTCAGCACTTTTCCAACTCTCCCAGGGAATAGGGAAAACTCATTGCTAAAATGGCATTTACATTAGAGCAGATGATGACCTACGCTGAGTAAAGCTGAAATGCCTGAGTTGCCATGGTAGATTATGGAGTGCCTCATTATATCCTGGCAAGAATGACTGTATAATACTACTGCAAACTTAGCCAAGTAGAAACCATAATTGTGGCTGCTGTGCTGGAGATAGTATCTACATCAGATTAATGGGTAAATTATGTGCAGCCATTGATTACATGAATGTGTTTTTTCCCTAATTCATGAAAGAATATAAAAACAGCTCTTAGCAAAACTTCAGTCACATGAGGTGAACAATAAAATACATTTATAAATCATAATAACTCTCCCTCACTGTCATAATCCAATCAGAAGATAGCTGGGCCACATAAACATGTGAAGAACATCACATTGATTCATTATAATCATGCCAACAAGCTGATGAGGCAAGATGTGTAAGAGGTGGCACACTGAAGGCCTTGGTAAGAACTATGTTCTCTGGAAAGCAAGAGAGGAACCCTTCCAGGATTTATCACTTTGTTATTTTAATAAAGTATCTAGGTGGTATACAGTGGTCAACGATGTTCCTGGATTATCTCCAAAGCAAAACATAAGTTGCTGCATCTTGCATGAGCTGTTACAAAGAAGGGAGCAACAATGTCTGGTCTGCCTCTTTGGGTTTGGAGGGTAGCATATATCTCCAGGGATATTTATCTGGCCTATAAACTGGTGACAAAAAGCCTGCCAGTTTTAAGTGGGACCTACAACAGAAATGTGCTCTTTTGCAGGTCTAGACTGTGATGTAAGCAGCTTTACCCCTTCAGTCGGAGAATTCAGCAGATCTGATGGTGTCAATGTTATTATAATAAAGGTTTATTTTAGAGTTTGTGGAAAGACCTGGGCTTCCGAAGCAAGGTCATATTATCTGCAGAAGAGAATTATATGCCTTCAAAAAATGGTTTCTGGTCTTTTACTGGGGCCTAGTACAGATGGAAGGCATTATTATCACAGAATTCCAAGTGACTATTTGTCACTGTCACATTAGTTATGAGCTGGGTTATATCTTGCCCATTAAGTCACAATAGACGATTGCTCAGCTTGTCTAACCTTACAAAATGGACATGGTATATTCTGAATTGGGCACACGAGGGAGGGATACTAATACAACTTATTTTTGCTCTCTAGTTCTGACCTATACCAAATGTTAGCAAGTATATGGAGCAAACTTTTCTTTCATGCACTGCCCATGGGAAGATAAAATTGCACAATCGCTTTGGAAAACAATTTGGCAGTTTCACAAAAAAAGTTAAACATACACTTACTACACATAATTCATTCTTTCCAAACACAGGTATTTATCTAAGATAAATGAGAGCATATGTCCATACAAAGACTTGAACATGAATGTTCATATCCACTTTATTTATAGGCAAAACTAGGAACCAACCCAAATACTTATCAAGAGGTGAGTAGATAAACCAATTATAGTATATCCATACAGTGAATACTATTTAGCAATATGAGGAAATAATTCACAGCAACATGGATAAATCTCAATATAATTATGCTAAATGATAGAAGACAGTTTTTTAAAAGTGTATATACTATATGATTCTATTCTCGAAAATGCAAGTTAATACATACTGACAAAGTAAATCAGTGTGCAAGAGGGTAATATGATTTTCTGTGTCTCCACCCAAATCTCATCTTAAATTGTAGTTTCTATAATACCCACTTGTTGTGGGAGGGACCCACTGGGAGGTAATTAAATCATGGGGGTAGTTAACCTCATGCTATTCTCATGATAGTGAGTTATCGTGAGACCTGATGGTTTTATAAGAGGCTTTTCCCTCTTTGCTCGGCACTTCTCCTTCCTGCTACCATGTGGAGAAGGACTTGTTTGCTTCCCCTTCAACCATGATTGTTAATTTTCCTGAGGCATCCCCAGCCCTGCAGAACTGTGAGTCAATTAAACCTCTTTTCTTTATAAATTACTCAGTCTTGGGCAGTTCTTTATAGCACTATGAGAATGAGCTAACATAGACAGATTGCAAAGTGACACAAGGAAGCTTTTAGCAATGATGAATATGTTTATGATCTTCATTGTGGTGATAGGTTCACTGGTATATATATTTGTCAAAACTTACTAAATCACATACACAAAATATATAAAGTTTGTTTATTGTATAATGAGGTCTTAATAAGCTGTTTTTAAAAATTAAATATAGCAGAAATTTAGAAAATGGTGATTAGTAGCATACCAGGAAAAGCTGTTTCTTTGCTTAAATTTAAGTCAAGTGATGTCACACTGACCAAATTTGAAGATAATGACCATGTTCAGGTAGTTTTTCTTATGAGACCTACCAAGAATGAGATGAATAACCAGTAATTAAACAAACGAAATGAGGCTGTTTCATTTATTCTGGCACTCCATGCCAGACTATGTCAAAATACCTCTCTTTGACATACTAAGGCCCCTCTACAGTTCTTAAATCATTCCTCCATCTCATCATGAGAATATGCATAGAAGCTAAGACAGAAAGGAAATAAGCTATGACCCAGATAGTTCCACTAGTGATCTTAGAAATGATGGAGAAACCAAGATCAAAACCTGAGCAAGCACTCCAATGCCAGGCTGGTCCCAGAAGAGGTTGACCCCCACAGACCCCAACCTTCAGGCCCATTCCAGCATCCACATGTTCTAGACCTATACGCACATACCAAGGTACCAGGCCCACCCCAGTGATCCTCCATGAACCCAGATACCAAGGTCACCTGATCATAGAAATAATTACCATGCTCTCCTTCCCAAAGCAAGCCTGACCAGCGTCCCAATCTGCTAGTGCACCCAAAATCTCTGGGCAGGCTGAATGGTTAAGGGATTTCCCTCCCAAAGCCAGTCTAAAGACTAGAAGAGGTGACTACTTCTTCAAATGCATGGACAGCAATGCAAGGCCACAAGGATCAAAAATAAGCAGGAATACTTGATATCACCAAAGGAAAAATAAAGCACCAGTAATTGATCTTAAAACATGGAGATCTACAGATTGTCCTATAAAGAATTCAAAATAATAATCTTAAACTTGTGAGCTACAAGAGGATATACATAGACAGCAAAACAAAAGCAGGAAAACCAAAAGAGAACTTCAACAAAGAGAAAGAAACCATAAAAAGGAACCAAACAAAAATTTTGAAGCTGAGGAACAAAAGGACTAAACTGAAAAATTCCATGAGCTTTAACAGACTTGATCAAGCAGAATAAAAGTTAATGAACTTAAAGACATTTGAAATTACCCAGTCAGAAGAACTAAAAGAAAAAAGAAAGAAAAAGAGTGAAGACTATAAAACCCATAAGACATCATCAAGTAAACAAACACATGCATTATGCTTTGTTGCCAGATGAAACAAAGCAAGAACAAGATAGCTTATTTAGGGAAAGAATGGCAGAAAACTTCCCGCATTTAAAAATGGAAATGAACATCCAGGTCCATGAAGTCAAAAGAACTACGAATACATTGAACATAGAGTCTTCACCAAGACTTTGTAAATAAGTTGTGAAAAAAGGCAATAATTAAATTCTGAAAAGCCTATGATGAACAATTTTGAAAGCACCAAGAGAAAAGCAGTTCATCACAAACAAGGGACCATCCATAAGACTATCATCAGATTTGTCAGCAGAAAGCTCACAGGCCAGGAAAGTCTAGGATGACGTATTCCTCATGCTAAAAGAAAACACAAAAACTGTAAACCAAAAACACTTTATCTAGTAAGTCTTTCCTTCAGAAATAAAGATTTTCTCAGAAAAACAAAGGTATATCAATAGCGTTTAATTTTTCTTACAAGAAATGCTAAAGATTGTCAAACTGAAACAAAAGAATGTTAATTAGCAATGTGAAAAGCAAATTTTAAAATTTATAAAACTTTTACCTATTAATAGTTTCTTTATTAATAGGTAAATTAATATTTACCTATTAATATTTCCTATTAATATTTCTTTAAATGTAAATGGTTAAATTCTCTAATACAAGTCATAGAGTGGCTGAAAAAATAGAAAAAACAAGGTCTAATAATCTGCTTTCTCCAAGAGACTCATTTTAGCTTTAAGAAATGCATACTCTGAATGAATGGAAAGAGATATTCCATGCAAATAACCAAAAGGGAGCAGAGATGATTGTACTTACATCAGACAAAATAGATATTAAGTCCAAAATTGTCATAAGACACAAAGGTCATTAGATAACAATTAAAAAGTTAATTCATCAAGAGGATATAACAATTCTAAATATATATGCACCCAACATTGGAGCACCTAATTTATAAAGCAAATATTGACAGTTTTAACTGAAGGGAAAAACAGATAGCAATACAATAATAGTAGGATAATTTCACTTTCAGCAACAGATAAATCACCCAGACAGAAAATAAGGAAACATCAGACTTGAACAACCCTATTGATGAAACTAACCTAGAAGATATACACAGAATATTCCATCCAACAGCAGAAGAATAGACATTTTGCTCAAATGCACACAGAACGTTCTTCAAGATAGATATACGTTGGGCCACAAACCAAGTCTGACTACATTTAACAATAATAATTATATATCAAGTATATGTTCTGACCACAGTGATATAAAACTAGAAATCAGTAACAGGATGATAATTCAAAAATTCACAAATATAGGCCAGGTGTGGTGGCTCACGCCTGTAATCCCAGCCCTTTGGGAGGCCAAGGCAGGTGGATCCCCCGAGGTCAGGAGTTTAAGACCAGCCTGGCCAATGTGTTGAAACCCCACCTCTACTAAAAATACAAAAATTAGCCAGGTGTGGTGGCAGATGCCTGTAATCCCAGCTGCTTGGGAGGCTGAGGCAGGAGACTCACTTGAACCAGGGAGGCAGAGGTTGCAGTGAGCCAAGATCACACCATTGCACTCCAGCCTGGGCAACAGGAGTGAAACTCTGTCTCAAAAAAAAAAAAAAAAAAAATAGACAAATATGTAGAAATTAAACAACACATTCCTGAACAACCAATAGGTCAATGAAGAAATGAAAAGGAAAATCAGAAAGTATCTTGAGATAAACTAAAATGAACACATAACCTACCCAAACTTATAAAATGCAACAAAAGTAGTTCTAAGAGGGAAGGTTATAATGTAGAAATAGATGCCTACATTAAGAAGAAAAGTCTCTGAATAAACAACCTAACAGTACACTTAAAAGAACTAGAAAAAGGGCCAGGCACAGTGGCTCCTGCCTGCGATTCCAGCATTTTGGGAGGCCAAGGCATGTGACTCACTTGAGCCCAGAAGTCAAGACCATCCTGGACAATAAGACAAAACCCTTTCTCCAAAAGTAAAAATAAAAAATTAGCCAGGCTTGGTGGTGCACACCTGTAGTCTCAGCCACTAGGGAGGCTGAGGTGAGAGGATCACTTGTGCCCAGGGGGCAGAGGTTGCAGTGAGCTAAGACCATGCCACGCACTCCAACCTGGGTAACAATGTGAGACCCTGTCTCAAGAAGAAAAAAAAAAAAGAGAGAACAAAGGAAGCCCCAAATCAGCAAAAGGAGGACAATAATAAAGAAAAGGACAAATGCCCCAAGGCTCACCACACTTCTCTAGGTGGCTTTGGCCTTTGTTGACTGTCAAATCTGGACAGAGCAGGGCAGTCTTGCCTCTGAGATGGGGCCAGTCTGACCTGAGCATCACCCTGTGTGCCAGCCTCTCCCAGGGTCCCTGCCTGGTCATGTCTGCTTCCAGTGCAGCCTTGGACACCCAACCAGGGTAATGTCTGGATGCCACAGCCATAGCTCCTTCACAGGCATACCACACCTGACCTTCAGGGAGCTCCAGCTGACAGGCTTCTACCACTTTACAAACACACATGAACACATAGGCGGACCTCACCACTGCTCCACTGGAACATGTGTGTGCACACCCCACCATGCCATTGCTGTCAGCATGAGCGCTCGTGTACAGATGCCACCAACCAACCCCCACTGGCACAGAGGCACCCTGCTGCCCTTCCCCCTCCAATGGGAATACCTTGCTGCCAGCACATGCCTGCATACAGACATTGCTGTCTCATTCACACATGGAAACCTCAACCCAACCACATCTGTGCCCTGCCCCAGCTAACACACAAGGGCTCCACCATGCTGCTACTACTTCTGGCACACTCGCATATGCAGATGTCACTTCACCCCAACGCAGACGCCACCACCATATCCCCTCAGGAGAACACATGCTGCCCGCTCTCCCACTGCACAGACTGGTACACATGTGCATGCAACATCATCCCCACCCTGCCCCCATCAATGCCCTGCCCCTGCCAACATGCATGCATTCCACCACACAGTGCCACTGCTGGCATGTGCAAGCACAGACCCCATGGCCACTGCCCCACCAAAGCACTTTTGCTGGCACCCCTCGTCGAACTGTTGTCAGCAGAACAGGAACACCTCATGCCTTCCAGTGTGGCAGCTGGTTAACTTGAGGGGTCTGAGAACAAAGCCATGGGCCTGGTACCAGCCCCTCAAGTTAAAGCACGCAGACCACGAATGTTGACATGAGCCTTAGCCCCCTGAAATCTTCCAGAAAGGGTCAGTTGATTGAACCTGTATTTTCCCAGTTAAACCATCAAGGGCATCAAAGACTACAAGCAAAAAAACCCATACAAAGGACAGAAACTTCAAACATTCAAGGAACATAGCCCACAGAGAAAGAACCAGCACAAGAACTCTGGCAACCCAAAGACTATCTTTGTACCTTCAAATAAGTGCACTAGCGCCCCAGCAATGGTTCTTAACCAGGCTGAAATGCCTGAAAGAAAAAAAAAAAAAAAAAAAAGACATAGAATTCAGAATCTGGATAGGCATGAAGATCATTGAAATTTAGGAGAATGTTAAAACCCAATCCAAAGATTCAAAATAATCCACTAAAATGATACAAGAGCTGAAAGAAGAAATAGCTATTTTAAAAAAGAACCAAACCAAATTCATAGAGCTGAAAAATACACTACAAGAATTTCATAATACAATCAGAAGTATTAACAGCAGAGAAGACCAAGCTGACATAAGAATCTCAGAGCTTGAAAACAGGTTCTTCAAATCAAATCAGTAAGACAAAAGTAAAAAAAGAAAAAAGAAATGAAACGAACTATAACCTCTGAGAAATATGGGATTATGCTATAACCTCTGAGAAATATGGGATTATGCAGAGACCAAACATATGACTTATTTCTGTCCCAGAAAGAGAAAGCAACTTAGAAGTCATATTTGAGGATACTGTACAGGAAAATCTCCTCTACCTCACAAGAAAGATTGACATTCAAATTCGGGAAATGCAGAGAACCTCTATGAAATACTATACAAGACAACTTTCCCTGATACACAGTCATCAGATTCTCCAAGGACAACATGAAACCAAAGCTATTAAAGGCAGGTACAGGGAAGGGGCAGGTCACCTACAAAGAAAATCCCATCAGGCTAACAACAAACCTTTCAAAAGAAACTTTGCATGCTAGAAGAGATTGGGGGCTTATACTCAGCAGAAAAGAAAAAAGAAAGAGAAAGAAAGAAAGAAAGAAAGAAAGAAAGAAAGAAAGAAAGAAAGA